>NC_065589.1:85086102-85686102 GCF_024542745.1 Macaca thibetana thibetana | reverse complement strand
GATTTTGAGAAGTTCTGGAGTAGAACCACCTGTTCAGCTCTGTGGAAACCTGCATTTTCCAAATTTGTTTGAAGATAGAATATTTCTGCATGATCCACAAATATAGGAGCTTATATAATATTTATCTGTGCTGAAGTACAGAGAGCAACTGCAGCATGCTTTCCTTCTTTTAAGCCCCGAGATTATTCTACCCTCACGTCTTTCTATTCACCTTCCTCTCTGAAGTTCAGGGCTGGGACTGGGGGGCACTAAATCCTTCTGTGCCTTGTGATGCCCACGTTTACTAACAACGAGCTGTCTCTCCCATATTTGTCATTTTAAATTGCAAATAGAGCTTTCTCTGAGGATTTTTGATAGAGATGCCATCCTTCCATAGTTGCTTTGTTTCTGTCCGTGCCAGGCACCTCAGAAGTCATTATCAACCTGGTACTATTTTTAGCGTTTGTTTCTATGCCTTGAAAGTCTGTGATGGTTCCTGTCCAAAGCAGGTGGTGTAAATATTCATCTCAAACCCAAATGAAGTCTGGTGTAAAGTTCCAGATTCTCAAGGAGAATCCAGCTTCCTTGTTTTCTCCCTGTGCTAACGGGCAAATTGTTTTTCCTAGTGCAGCATTCAACTGAAGGTCTGTTTTTCCGCTGTTACGTGGAAGACCTGAATTCCAGCTTTTTGGCTTACCCACACCTCTGTTTTTCTTCCATCCATATGAAGGAGCAAGTCTTTCTTGCCAACCTTTGCATGGTTCCCTGTAGCCTTTAATTTTTTCTGCGTATTCTGATCCCTGAAGATGTCCTTTACTTTCTTGTCCACTAAGCTAAGCATGTAAAAGTGAGGACCAACGTACTGAGCGCCCTTTTATGAAGTCTGGCAACTCTGTAAGCATCCAGCTGCCATCAGTGCAGCACCCTGAGTTAGAGCTCTTTGTTAGGCGTCATAGAACCGGAAAGGCACAAATAGTGTCCCTGGCAACAAAGACTTCAGTTCCTCCCAGCTCAGGAGGCTTTCCCGGGACATGTCATATAGATTCGGCTCTGCACGGCTGTTCTAGAAATCTGAAAACCCTAAGTTGCACTGTTAACCCATCATCTTGTTAGCCCTGCCCAGGATGTCAAAGGAGGAAAGGAAATCAACATTTTTCTGCAATAAATGGTGACTTAAAGAAAGCTACCTCCATATTTGACCCTGTAAATCCATTAAAAACCTGGGGGCCTGCCAGAAAGTGCCTTTATGCTTGGCTCTAGATTAGCTTTCGTGACTTTCCTATACTGAATTGTAGCTCGCTTGAGTCATTAAGGAGATTCTGACAGGGAATCAGCTGGAATCTGCTGTTCTTTGAAGGACTCAATTTATCTATGATTCAGTGCTTAAGCAGTCAAAAGCCTTGAAGGGGTCAGTCAGGGAACATAGCTCATAATTCTTATATGTGCATTGACTTTCAGTATCTGCATTAGATAAACTTAAGACCAGAAAATAACTACTTTTCTTGCCACCTTTGCTCATTTGTTATTTAGCATTCCAGGCAAAGGTTAATTAAAAGTTTCTGTGTGTTGGCTCTATGGCTGATCACAGGCCAAAATTAACAGATTGAAGCTGTACTATTACAAGATTACATTATGTCTCTGTTAGAGACAGCAACCAATAAAACTGGATAGTGCTAAGTAATGTTAAGCTATTAACTATCTTTTAACCTTATTATAGTTTTATATTCTGTATTTTCTAAATGTGTCTGAATGTCTTGTTCTACTTTAAATTGTTTTTTAATTCCTGTTTCGTATTTTGCTTCTTAGCTTATTAATGTGGCTTTGGGTAAATGCATTTCCATTGAAAACACTACAGTCATTCTGGAAGATTGTGATGGGAGCAAAGAGGTATGCTAAACTGTTTTCTATCTCATGGTAGCTGACAGGTGCAGGGTATGACGCATTCATTGCTCAATTGAGAAATTCATCTTTCCCCAATAGAAAAATAATTTTCTAAATTTCTTTGTAATTAGAGAATCCACCACTAAACACAAAGACAGTGACTGGGGGAATAAAGGTGTGGGTCCTGCACTCAACTCACTGGATCCAGAAAGAATACAGTCCTGCCACCATCACTTGCCAAAGCATATTAACTTCTGCAGATTCATTAACCTTTGGGTAAATGGTAGTAATAATCATGCCTACTTCTAGAACTGGTGTGAGGCTGGAGTTAGGTAATACCTATGAAGCCTGCAGAACAATACCTAATGCTTAGTGCTCTGTAAATGTTTGCTGTAATAATAATAAAGATAAAAATGTAAAAAATGCGTAACATAGGTAAAGATACTAAAGAGAGAACATATTTCTAAATAATCATTCTAAGGAAGCGGTCTTCTTCTCTGATTCCATTCCCCTTTCCCCTCATTCTCCCGCATTTTAAGGGAATAATGGAAATAACCAAATCCATGATCCATGGTAGAAACGTCTATAGGAAAACTCCACAAACTCAGAGCGAAATGGTTAGTAGAGGGAGTAGGGCCAGGAAGCAGGGAATAGAGACTCCTTCCACAGTGCTGGAGGTGAGCTCTGAGTGATTACACTTCCCTCACTAACATACATTCCCTAACAGTTCTGTGTTTGTGGAAACAGTTATTGGTTTGAGTGGCAAGTAGGACTCAGAGGAAAATAGATTCATGAGTAGAAATCAGTTCCCAAAATTGCAGATTGTTCTTTGGTACAGAGATTATTTTGCGATAGTAATCTAGGCTTGTCAAGTCTTACATCTTTGCTTTGACTTCAAGATACTGTTTATATTTTTTGGTGCATCCCATCTCTACCTCTTAACTCAAAGCTGCTACTAGAAGAAAAGGTATCTCTGTTGCTATATTTAGCTATGAATTGTAAACCTGAAGCCAAGGCCACTCTTTTTTAATTAGGAAAGAAAGGAGTCAAAGGGAAGTGAAAAAGTGTTAAAACCCATTAAAAGAAATAACTTTCAGTTACTAACAAAGAGGAAATAAAGTCATAAATTGTAAAAACAAAACCACAGTTATTTCACATTATATAAAAGGAAAAGTATTAAATTATGCATTTTTTTTTTTTTTTTTTGGAGGGGGGAATGATCATTGCAGGGACTTTTTGTGCCGGAGTAACCAGTATTTTATCTGAAAACCCAAGTTCTATTCTTGATGACCATTGAGTCTTTCTCAACTGGATGCTGGGAGGCAAAAGTATAAATTATTCAGCCTTCACCTTCCACAAAGCCCCAGCATCTTTTAGTCTCGTTGCTCATTTTTAGCTTCTGCCTCTCATAGTTTGCTTGGGTAATAAAAAGTAAAGAAATGTGGAGGAAGTTAACTCATTTTCGGCAGAATTAATGAGGCTTAATACCAAGCCAATGACTACAACATTCATCCAAAAAGGCTCAACAAGAATAAGACCCTTAGATTGAATCATCCAGCTCTATCCCTTTACCTTCTACCTAAAATATCTCCTTGGTTATTAACCTTTCAAGCAGTTGAGACATATTTTTCCAAGGTAACATCTAGCTTCTCTTAGTAGCACATAACTTCCTTATATTATGCCATACTTCCATGCTTCCTACATGTTAATGTTCACACAAATCACCTAGGGAGTTTGCTACACTGCAGATTCTGAATCAGTAGGTCCGTGATGTGGTTGAGACTCAGCACTTCTAACTAGCTCCCAGGTGATGTGGATGTTGGTCCAAGGACCACCATTCCAATGTCAAGTTCCAACACAATGACTTTGATCTAACCTGATAATCAAAGTTGAACTTCAGTTACAATACAAATGATTCATGAGGTAAAGGTTTAGATAGATTTTACCAGAAGCCTATTTTTTCAAATATGTTTATGTTAGTACAAAACAATAAATTTCCCACAGACCCAGAGCATTAGAGTAAATTGACCAGGCAGATAATACTAGGTTGTAAACAACTGAAGAAAAATATTTAAGGTTAAAAACGTAGTTTCATTACCAGAATTGGTGCTTATTTTAGACACTGGCAACTTCTCCAAGAGCAGTTTCTATGAACTGGGGGATGCCAACCTGGTAGCAACCTGATGATTCCTCGTGCTAGTAGCAAAGAAAGACTTCCACCTTTTCCACAATTGGACAAAGCCTTTATGATAGTTTTATACAAGGAAGCATCAAAAATCCACCCAAGAAATTTAGGGCTGTGACTGTTATCTCCCTATAGCCACCCGTGGTTTAGAACCTTAATCATGTGGTAGACTGAACATTCCAATTCTTTAAGCACCAGGCTTGTTTGGGATTCAGAACACTGAAATGACATCCATATGCAGACAGAACTAATTGCACTAAATAATTTTATTATTGTAACTAACATTTATTGAAGGCTTATTGGGTGCTAAACACTTGATAGTCATTACCCCAACCCTCTGAGATAGATACAATCGCTGTCCAACTTAAAAATTAGAAAAATAAGATTAGACAGGGTAAATAATATGCCCATACTATCAGAATTACAAATGATAATACCAGAACTTGAATCTAAAATGACAGATCATAGTTCCTATATTCTTAACTATTGCTAACAAAAATGTTTGACAAAGCCCCTGCCTGTGTCTGCTGCCTAAAGTGACCCTTTATTCATTTCCCCCACAGCTTCAACAATTTAATTACACCTGGTTAAGACTTATTAAATGTGGAGAATGGTGTATAGCCCCCACCCCTGATAAAGGAGGCATATGCCTGCACCCTTGTGATAACAGAAACAAAGAGCTAAAATGGCTGCATAAATCAACATCAGTCTTTCATCCAGAACTGGTAAGCAAAAGATTGGTACCTCTTCTTTACCACAAATATGACTTTTGATCAAATAGGACATAAAATTTTCATTATCAGCTTCCTCAGTCAGAAGTTTTGTGTGTTTGTGACAATGGGATTATGTAAAAGCTCACTCACAGAGATACATGGGTATCTTTTGAAAGTTGGCAAGTCCTTTTTTTTCTTTTTCAAAATTTATTTCAAATGAATTATTTTAAATAGAAGTCACCAAGTTCTTGTAGTTACATTGCTATCATTTGCTTCAGTCAATCGACAACACCAAAAGTTAGGCTTAAAGGCTAGAACTGGTTCCCACTCGTTATCAGAAATGCTTATAAGGAGAGGATATGGGCAGCATAGGAAGCCGCATGTCTCCTACAAGTCCTGCACTTGAGAATGAATCTGGTTCCTCATTCTGCCCCCTTTCCATAGAAGGAGACTTTTTCATCCCCTACGGTACCCAGAGACTGGGGCTTCTGACGGTCTGCTGGACCCAGCTTTCACCAGCTCGCTGGAGCCGCTTGTGTGTACACTTGCTAACTTTGCATTCAATCCTACCACATTGGTAGCTTGAAACTGGCCATATTGGGAGTATTTATACCACAGAAATTGGAAGATGTTACTGGATCAGGGATACTTTTCTGAAGGTCCAGTTATTCTATTTACCAGAACATTCCTGGTCTACTGTATTCATTCTCAAAAGTCCTCTCCATTTTTCCAAATTACATTTTAACAGAATATGGAGTCATAAGCCTTGGTGTAGGAGCTTAAGGTTGGCGAGAATAGTCTCAGAACTGCCTTCTTAAATTTTCTACCATCTCTCTAGCAGGTAGCCACCAAATCTACTGTCTACAGTAAATATCTGGGTATTTGGAGACTCTCAGTTTGCCCAGGGCTGTCCCTAAAGTAAGCACCTTTTCTTCCTCGAGGTACCTCCGTTCCTTTTAACAACACAGCCAATGGCTATTCTCTTCTCAACATTTTTCTTCCTGCTCAAGGCCAAAACTGGGGCCTGAGTAATGTGTTCTCCAGCCTTTCTCCCATTAGATCCTCTCTGTTGTATTTCAATTCTTTCTGGACAGTCTTTTTCTCTTTAGTAATAATGGTTATTATTGAGTTATTCAGAAAGATTAGGAATTATTAGCATATATGCTGCTAATTTTATTTTTGCATAGTGTTAGGAAATCCATATACATGCAGTGTAGTGAATAACTTACATCTTACCTTCTCCCTGTGCCAAAGTCAGGAGGGAGGGAAGGAGAAAGGGGGAGTGGGATAAGGAGAGAAAGAGAGAAAGTGAGTAAGAGAGAGAGAGAATATGAATAAGAACGAGAACTAAAACACATTCTTCATCTCCAGAATTGAATCTTGGGAAAGAGTTCAAGCATAGCAATTTCTCTTAAGCAGTAAGCTGATTTGGTAAAGGAGGTAATTTAGTTAAGATAGCAAAAATTGGAAAACCTTTCGCTACCTTGTTTGTACCTATGACTTTGTGACATTTGACACAGCTGCCTTCTGTCTTGGGTTTCCTTTTTGATGTTACCAAATGTCCTGGAGATTAGAAGCTTGGTGATCAGCTTTCTTCTTTTTTCAGTTTTTCAGTAGTTTTCATGCTGTACCTCCTAGGTCCCCCAGTACATGTAAGTCTTAAACAACAAGAGAAGTATAAAATGAGACTTCTTTACAAATCCTTGACAATATTCAAGCATCATATTTCCAAAATCCTGCAAAGGTGACGATACTTTTGAGGAACAATCTTTAAAATAAATTATTATGAAAGTCACCCCTTTTTGATAACTTATTAAGGTTTAAAAACAACATGTGTAATTAAGATCGTCTTTGTCATAGTCATAAGTAATTGAGAGAATTTATAGATAAAAAAATATATAAGCCATTAGTAAGTTCTATGTAATTTATCTATCATTTCTAGGATATTCACTAAATATTAAGCAATAATAGAACTTTATTTAATATTTGGACATCAGTTGTTATGAATTGTCAGAGATTATGGTAAAGAGCTCACAAATAAAATACATCACTTCCAGAATTTTGTAATCCAAATTCACAAAGACACCTACTTTAAAAATTAATTAACTTTTTGTTGCAGTATGTATTTTTTCTTTACCGTCAATGAAGTAGTTATCATCTATCAAATCCAATAAATGTCATCTGTAATGTTTTCTCTTTAAAGAGTATATAGTTCTCAGCCACATCATCAAAAAATTTTTATTTTGCCTCCTGAGGACTTAAAAGTCTTATAGCTTGGAGGAGGATGATTACTTAGTCTGAGACAGAGACAAATTTAATACTTTTCAAAGTCTGTGTTTATGTTAATAATTTAGTTCAGAAGAGTTCTTAAAAATCAAAAATATAACTGCCTGTCAGTTTTTTTAAATTGGTTTTCATTTCTTTATATCGCAGTTATCAAATTCAACCTCATTCCCAGATCCTCTTTCTCTCCAGGTGAATCACATTGTTTTTGAAAACAATCAGCAATTATTATGCTTGGAAGGAAATTTTTCTCAAAAGATCCTGAAAGTAGCTGTCTGTGACCCAGTGGAGCCATATCAAAAGTGGAAATTTGAAAAATATTATGAAGCCTGAAATGGAACTGATGTTTTTATATAGTAAATGCATTAAATACTGTGAAAATAACACTGAACTTGTTAACTGTATTTCTCAGCAGTAGTTTAAATTTTCAATTTTAATAGAATTTGAATGGAAGATTTTTTATAAATCACAATATTTGGAATACCAAAAGATAACTCAGGAAAACAGTCCAACATTGGACTGAAGTCCTTCTTCAGAACTGGGTGGCCTTTTGAATTGCCTGCTTTCCACCCTGTGCTAGAACTCATCCTGCAAATTTCTCTATGAAGCTAACAAGTAACCGGAAATGAAGACAGAAGGACTTGAGAAAGCATGAGGGTATTCCCAATGACTGTGTTTGATAATAATCAGCTCTTCTGGCCCACAAGTAGGAATGATCAATGAGAACTTAACTTAGTCCTTTATTTGGAGATTTTTTCATCAAACAAAAATTTCTTGAGTTCTTATGGCTAGAATACCTCGGATGCCCACAGCTATCACGTTTGTGAAATCCCTCCAGACTACATGCATACTTACCTAACAGTTTGAAATGGGATTGATCTACTGCCGGTAACCCTGCTTGATGGCAGCATTTTGATCTAAATTACATAATGGTTTTTCCCAATCTGAATCAGTGGAAAAAAATTTAAGTGAGGAAGAAGAGGGCTTCAAATGCTTATTTAATTCTAGGTATGAACACTGTTTCAGCTCATTTTGTGCTTTTAAAACTACAATTTTAAAGATTTGCAATACCAATAACTTCCTAGATTCATGTGGATTTTTTTAAAGGCAATGAAAAAAGGCTGGATTATAACACACTGTAGTAACCAAAAATGCATTTAAGCATTGAATGCACTCTAGTGCAGGGCCAAATAAGAGGAGTTGAAATGAGTAAAGCAGAAATAGAACTGCTGAAAGTTTCTTTTATATAAAAATAATAAAATTCGACTTTAGATATAGTAGCAGTCACAGGAATGAAATATGCTAAAAATGGGCTCTAAAATATTTCAGAGTGAAAGTAAAGTGAAGGAAACACCATGAAACGGGAAAGGAGTGAGGTAAACAAGTCTTAGGAATAGAGTTAAGAAAAAATTCCCCTGGACTTAACCAGAGAAGCAAGGGGATCTGGTATCTCTATGAAGGAAAAAAGAGTAAAGCCCTCAGTGTGAACCCAGTGAAAACACTGAAAATTTGGGAAAAGTTAAATACTGATTTCATCCAAATAAAGCCTCTAATCTTAAGTATACCAATACATTGACATACCAGAAGAGGCCTTAGAAATCAGGATAGCCTTTGCATTTATTTCATTAAGAAAACTGATGCTGAGAGGACAAATTACCTAAAAATCTTAAAACCCAGGCAAGTCAGTCAAAGAATCAAGATTAGAATTCAGGTTTCCAGAGACAGGGCTCATTCTGCTGCCTCAGGTCACTGGCTGGCCTGAACAAATCTGCTTCACAGAATTCCTTAGAAAGAGGTACACAAATTTCTTTGCTGGGATTGGGTCCCTGGAGGACAACCATACTATATTCTTGTTAATATTTTTTTTTTAAGTTAAACCTTGGTTCAGTTGAGATGAAGGTGAAACTAGATATATTTCATTCTGACTTCTAGTTTAACATTTAATTTCAACTTCTAGTGAGTTAACGTAAAAGCAAAACTATAAGAATGGGAAAAAGAACTATTTCTGCACATTTGTAACATATTTAAGATGTTTTCTTCAAATAATTGAAAATTGTAGATGAGTAAGAGAATGACTAGAAAATGAGATACAGTTATATGACACATAATGATGTTTTAGTCAACAATGAACCACATATTTGACATTGGTCCCAAAAGATTATATTAATAGTATGGTATCTTTACTCTACTTTTTCTATGTTTAGATATGTTTAGATACACAAATACTCACCATGATGTTAAGATAGCCTACAGTATTCAATACAGTAACATGTACAAGTTTGTAGCCTAGAAGCAACAGGGATTCCATATAGCCTAGGTGTGTAGCTGGCTACCTACACCATCTAGGTTTGTGTAAGTACACTCTGATGTTCACACAATGATGAAATTGCCTAATGACACATTTCTCAGAATGTATTTGTGTCATTAAATGATGCATGACTGTAATTCTTTTCAAAACAGAGCCATATGGGGCAAGGGGGGTCGGGGGACACAAGTCAGTTGCCAAAAGACTAATTGAGTTAGTGACACACTGAATATGCTAGGTGCTTCACGTAATTCTTCTTGTAACTAAAAAATGTTCAGAGGTTTTTTCCCCCCGGGTATATAGGCTCTCTTTTTATCCAAAAATACTTTCCACAAAGAAGTCAACTCTGTTCTGAAAAAAAAATGAATTGTGTTTTGAATACACTCATCTTTGGGTATATCAGCTAAAGGAAGTTGGATTTTTTTCCTTAACAGAACCTTCTGCAGTCCTCTCAGTTCACATCCTTTCTGACTTTACCTTGACCAACTTATTATATAAAGCTATATTTAAATCTCTATTGTCAATATGACAAAGGATTGTTTTCAAACATCACAAATTTGTTCTTGGATAGAATTTTATACATTGCTTCTGTCATATATTTGCTGTTACTCTAAGAAGCAAGGAACTGATCACTAGTTGGGAATTTATATGGGCCTAAACTTGAGTGTATTGATTTATTATGAAATCCACTACCAACATTTTCTCAAGCAGAACCTTCTAAATTTTTTTCAGGAGACTGGAATAAAGGTATAAATGCTACTCGATCTTCTGGTACTTCTAATGATAAACCTTTGGATGAGACAGGTACTAATCAGTACTGAATTCTTCAATAGGAGACTGTGTTATAGGAGCTACAGATTTTTCCCTGAATTAGCTTAGGTCATTGCCTTTTCTTTTTTTTTAAAAAAAAAAAAGTCTATGCATCTTGTGACCTTGAATACAAGGGTGGTCTTGATAGTATTTGACAGGACTAACCAACTTACCAAGCCATCTAAGTGCTTCTGAGACTTTTCAGTTTGCACAATTTCTTTCTTTTTCAACAGTTACCCAGCACTTCTGCCCTACTCTCTTGTAAGCTGACAGAGCTGTTGTTGGTACAACCGTGTTTTATCACCAGCATCAAATTTGCTTAATACTGCTTGCTGACATCCCCTCAGCTGTCACTCACAGCAAACCACCATGTGCGATGATCACAATGTATTATTAGCTTCCCCACACTAATTTGGAAACATTCTCTTAGATATTAAAACACCTTGCTTCTAGTATTAGTTTGGGACTGAAGAGGGGCAAAGATACCATTTACAGTGTATAGGAGTCCAATATTCCCAACCAACCTTGATTTCATGAATGGCTTGTAATTATTTTTAGTGGGCACTCATGCAATAGAATGAGGTTTAAACATACCAGAGAGTACCATCTTTCTTTGTTTTAACATCTCTGATTGAATTCCTATATTCAGAATACAAGAAAGAAATTTTACCAACCTGGCACAGTGGCTCACGCCTGTAATCCCAGCACTTTAGGAGGCCAAGGTGGGTGGATCATGAGGTCAGGAGTTCAAGACCAGCCTGGGTAACATGGTGAAACCCTATCTCTACTAAAAATACAAAAATTAGCTGGGCATGGTGGTGGACGCCTGTAATCCCAGCTACTTGGGAGGCTGAGGCAGGAGAATTGCTTGAATCTGGGAGGTGGAGGTTGCAGTGAGCCGAGATTGTGCCACTGCACTACAGCCTAGAAAACAGAGCAAGACTCCATCTAAAGGAGGAGGAGGAGGAGGAGGAGGAGGAGGAGGAGGAGGAGGAAGAAGAAGAAGAAGAAGAAGAAGAAGAAGAAGAAGAAGAAGAAGAAGAAGAAGAAGAAGAAGAAGAAGAAGAAGAAGAAGAATTTTTACCTCAGAAGAAAGCCCCAAAATCTTGGATTAAAAACGAAAAAATGACAATGGGTGATGGGAAAAAAGAAAGGAACTAATTATCATTGAGTATGTGTAGGCACTATTTGTATAGGCACTATATGTGTCCCCTCTCACTGATGGGTACAACTCATGAAGTGAGTCTCATTCTCCCTGTTATACGAAGAAGGATAACTCCCATATACAGATGAGGAATTTGGCAAATTGCCCAAGGTCATCCCACAAGTAAGAGACAAAGCCCAGTTTCCATTTTATCTGGCTCAAAAAATCATTTCTCTTACTATACCATGCTGCTATATAATTAATTTTCTTCTTTACATAAGGCTGTCATCTCAGGTGGGTGCATTTAAAAGTTTCTTGGTCTCAGATTACTGACGCCACAGTATTGAAATGAGATTGAATTAAACTTCTTTGGTCTCTTTTGGATGTTGCATAAACAGAAAAAAGAAACTAGGTCTCTCTGTGGTAACCAACTGATGGGTAGGTATAACCATGGCTACCCCCACATGTTTTGCTGTGATCTGTCTCTTTAACTTCGTGCAGAACCTATTCTCTTTCATCTCCTGGACCAAATATGAGAGAAGGAAGTGGACATGTGGAAGGTTCTTCCTCCGTGAATAATATTGAAACAGCTCCATATTCTGGAGAAATACCCATGGTTCATTGTCTCATGCCAAGATAGAATTCAGGACACAGACACACAAGAGGAGTGGGTCTAGGAGTGGAAAGTTTAATAGATAAAGAAGAGAACAAGAAAGCTTACACATGTTGAGGAAGCGAGTTGCTCAAGAGAGGGTTTTCCATGTTTGGGGCAAGATTTGATGGATTTTATACAGAGGCTTGAGGAGGTGGTGATTGATTTACATAGAGCCCAGGGGATTGGTTTAACCAGGTGTACTATTTACACAGCCAGTGAAAAGACTGGCCCTCCCACCCTAATCTTTTATTATGCAAACGCAGCTTCTACCTGGCTGTCACCATGACCTTGCACACGTGGCTTTACTTGACTGGCACCATGACACCCACACACCTGGTGACAAGGAAAAGGGAGCGGGAATTGCCATATTCAATGTGCCTGGCTTCCAGGTACAGCTGCTAACTTTACATATGCGAGCCTCTAGCTTGCAACTTGATTTTTCAGGCTCCTTTTTGTTAGAAAACAAATGGTTTGGGGGCTGCTTTTTATTAAAGGAAAAATTCACCGAGAACTATTTTACCCTTTCTAATGGCCTAAAATAAATTTTTAATGACTCCTGTATTAATATTACCAACTCTCTTGATTCCTCCAACCTTTAAACAAAGCTAGCAGATTGCTCATCTTGAATAGAAATAAAAAGTTAAAAAGTTGGAGTCCTTTAAAACACAAACCATGACTTTTTATTTCTACTGATTGTGTAGATTGTCACTACTGTGTTTTGCAACAACTTTTGCACGGGTTACTCAATAGTTGCTACAAGACAATATGCCTTACAATCAGAAAAAATAATATTAGCCAGAGATATTGTACAAAATATTTATTTTTTGACAGTTTTGAATAAGCCATATGAAGTATTGTATATCCCTAATAAGGCTTAATGGATGGTATTCCAGGTGTTGGTGGTGTCTGTATCTCAAAGAAAGAAAAAAAATAACATCACACTAAACAGAATTAATGCCTCTGTTTTCAACCTAATGGAACAAGAGTTATCATTTCAATTAGGGTCCCTTTGCAAGTTTATGTGATTCTTTGCTTTGTAAAAACACAAAACACAAGGGAAAATTCTCATTTTCCAGCAAATACAGCAACTTCTATTATGCTGAGTTTCTAATAATGAGTTGCCATCAAATAAGTAATAAATAATTTCTTTGAAAACAAGAGCTTTCTGTTTTATTATTGATTGACAGGTATTTACCAGTTTAAGGATATTGTCCATAAGTATCTATATAATAAAGCCTTTATATTAGATGTTAAATTAAAATTTTTGATAGCATGAATAGATTTTTAAGTGACCATTCAAAAACAGCAATTTTTGTAAATATACTGTATGTGTGTAGATGTGTATATATATATATATGTTTGTCGATGCTTTGATCTGGATGCTTTGATATGTTTGTCGATGCTTTGATCTAAATATTTGTCGATGCTTTGATCTGGAAGAAAGAAATATCAAGAGTTTCTACTCACAACGTAAAGAAAATTAAATGTTTTTGGATATTTTTAATTCTTTCAGTTGTATAGCTTTGTCTGCATCTGGCCTTCTGTACAAAAGTATCTCAAGTGAACTTTCACTCTGGATACCGTTTTCCAAACTTCAAGGAATAATCAAATTCTCAATTATCAGGGTGCTTGTTATTTAGTTGAAGATTACACACGTCTTCTGCTTCAAACAACTACCCCAAATTTGCTAGTTTTATATATATTGGCTTAAAAACAAGAGAAGTCAAAGATTAAGTAAGTGAATTGTGTTAAGGATTGCCTGAAAACGTTTGCTAAGGGGAGAATAAAACTAAAACTATGGAGTATAAAGGATGTTGGAATTAAACATCTTTAAGTACTTTTTTTCTGCATCTGACCAACTGAAGTTATTATAAAGAAGGAATCAAGTATGTAACTTTAAATTCTAGGTAAACACCCAAATTACTTTCTAAATTCATTTCCAAAATTCTCCTGTGCTGGCAGTTAGCTACTAGAGATCATCATTTGCTTTTGCAGTTTGCCATGTTCTGAGTGACTTCAACTGTTTACTGCTACCCAAGTCATTGTGTTTGTATTGATTGCCTGGCTCAGTTATCTCATGTTCTTCGTGAGCTATATACACATTTTCATTGTCTTTAAACAATACTCTGTTTTTAAGTTAAGTAGAATATTGTACGGGTTATCAGAAACCCATATTCATTGTGTTATGTTTCTGTCTGATATTTTAATGTTGGCAAATATAGTTTTTAACATTGCATTTTACAATCCCATTGGTTTTTAGAGTGATGAAAGTTCAAGTTTTAAGAGAAGTGGTTGCCTTTCTCATACTGTCAAACATATTTTTTCTTTATTATACTCTGGTGCTTTATCCTTCTCCATAATTTTCTATTATTACTTATTTTAAATGTTTTCCCTATCACATTGAAAAACTTAAATGTCCGTTCTCCATTTGAAAACATGCCAAAAGTACTGTCCCATGTAAATATGCAGAAACAATTACTATGAAAATGTCAGCATAGTTTAAATGTATTACTTTGATGATTACAGAGATTTTTTTCAAGTTGTTCATGTTAAGATGCATCTTAAACAGTATCTCAGTTCCTTAAAAAAATAATAAAAATTTTTCATGTATATTACATATCTACCTACCAGAAATCCTTTTTACAATTTTATATACAATCATTTTAAGACCCTTTTGAAATAAATAATGCAAATGAATTAAAATAAAGTGTTCTCTTGATTTCTGAAGAGGCATTCGTTAATTATCTTAGTAGCTGCTGATATACAAGGATTCTTTCTAAAGTTTAAAAGGCAGCTAAAGAAAATAAAGTCTAGAAACCAGAAATAGAGACAAACTTTTATTGAGAGTAAGTCATACACAGCAGTTCTTTATTTAAATTGTAGATAGATAGGTAGGTAGGGGGAGAGAGAGATGCTAGCAAATTCTGTGCCTTCAATGTAGCATTATATGAAAGGTAGATTTTATATTGGCAGAGAAATAGAGCTATTAATAGTTTCTGTTCATCTAGCAACAAAGGCAAACAGTCACGTAAGAAATACCAGCATTTGCACAATATATTAATTCTCCCTCTTCCCTGGTTTTAGAGTCCTTACCACCCCTGAGCTTTGAATCACAAAAGCTCAAGTAAACCTTCATGTGTAGCTAACAGTTTGTGTTATTAATCATCTTCCCCCTGAGTTTCAAATATGTTAAAAATCCCCCCACACAATCTGAATCAGACCTTTGTGTTTCCTAGGTTACAGAGGCTCAAATCGCCAACCATCACCATTATGTTACCTAAGGTCACTTAACTCTGTGGCTTTCATGTAAGATGGCGGTACAGGGCCATGGACACCAAGCCAAAGAATAGTTTCAGGGTTTTTTTTTGCAAAAACATTGCATCATCCATGAACGTGAAGCATTTACCAACTAAACATACCCTAAAATAGTTTCTGTTGACTAAATCTTTCATAGTTCATTCATTGACTGGTGAGAGCACAGAGCTAAGAGGACCAGCGTTAGCATATATTAGAGTCCCATAAGAGCTACTTGCTTTGCTGTGCCACGTAACCATAGGTCACCCACCACTACTTCTACAGGAATCCATCATTTCTGTTGGAATAACTCAAAATACAGGCTCTTGACAGTAGGTTAAAAACATGGTCCTGTTATGTGATAGATAACACATAACAGGTTTTGAAATTCAGTAGAAAATTGTAGGGGTTATCAGTAACCCGGAAAACAGGTTGTCCAGGCAGAAAAATTAGATGATCTAAATTAAACTGGAAATTGTCCTATTGCATCAATCTCCCTAACTTTATCAATAAAGATCTGATTTCCCTCACTTTTATTCTGGAAACTGACATTGTAACACACGAAATCTATAGGTTGTATAGAATGAGGGTAACAGAACTTTTATATGGTATCTGTTTGAAAGAATAAAAGGAGCACTGTAATCCTGAATTCAAATTTGAGTCTTGTAAACAACTAAATAATAGTATGTGATACTATGGAAATATAATATATGACCCAGAAGGATTAAAGAAGTTGTCATTAGAATATGTGGGATTTATGTTACACATAAATAAGCAGTCATCCAAGAGGACTAACCCGGAGTTTTTCACGAAATGAAAAAGAAATAAACAAAGGGTTGAATAGTACAATGAAGACTGTATTACATTCAGACAATAAGGAATTGTCTTTTTATTTGCAGGGCAAAACAAAATCTTTATCTGTGGTGATAGAAAGTTCAGGGTAATATATATGGAAGCATGAAATGAAAAATTGTGGAACAAACTATCTAAGAATATAAATATAGTCTCTCTTTTCATAAATATTCAATACGTTATTTGACACATTGGTTTGAGTGAAGCTCCACAAGTACAATTTTAAGCATCTTGATTTGGGCTGAGGTCCAGTAAATTATATATTCCCAACAACTATCAGAGCTCTCTCACTAAAAATACATGCTCACGCTCTACTTTGAAAATATTCTAAGATAATTATTTCCATTTTCATAGTAACTAGTACAGTTATGACTAGCGTTGTCTCAGGTTTCTAAGGAAAGAAAATTATTCTGAGATACTGTTAATAAGAGAAAATGTGGTAATAGAGAGGGGCATTTTCTTAAAATTGTGCTAAAGCTGTCATTTTTATTTTTAATGACTTTAACTGTGCTAGACAAGATTTTATTTTCAGCCACAAAAATAAAACTATCCAACATAACTCTTTAGTCTGCTGCCCACCAATCTTCTAGCCCCTCCCAGTGTCAACCTCACAATGGGTTTAATTCAGTTTGAAAGCATAAAGGCAACATTTAGCAAACAGAATTCTCCTGACTGACAATTGCTCATCTCCCTCTGTGAGAAGATTCAGTGAATGGTAACACCTAGGAAGGAGGGCTATAGAATTTTCTCTCTGTAGATGCCAAGGAAAGCCACTTAAAATCTTGTTTGGTGATAACAGAAAAGGCGTAGAATTTTGGAAGGCTTATTGCCAGAGTCTGTAAAACCATGTTTAAAAGTAAGAAAGGTTTTAATACCAGACTTTCCATCACTCCAATGTACAGGAAGGAAGACGCCAAAAGAAACACAGGAATCATTTCAAATAGTCCCCTCAAATAGTCTCATTTGATGACCACCTTTCCAAGCACTGCTACATTTATAGCCAAATTATGCCACATTCCCCCAGGGGACTGACTGCTTAGTGCTGATCACACAATGCTGTATTAGTGAAGTTTTAAAAGAGAAACGCCCAAGAATGAATTTAAAGCTTTTTCATTTGAGGTTATCAGACTGAATTTTATCTAGAGTTATTTCCACATTATTCTACAGTGAAAAAGAGAGTCAATTTCCACCTCCCCCCAGGTGATAACTCAAAAAAGGCATAGAAATATGCACCCTGGGACAATAGAATTAGCTTTTCCTTTAGTGGGCATGAGACTTTCTCAGTTCCAGTTAGTTTATAAATGCATCATAGACTCGAACTCGTCAATTCTTTGCTTGGTATTTCCCTTTCTGATTTTCCGATAGGATATTGTATTGTATCTGGAATAAGCATTTCTGGAGATATCGCTCTTCTTCCCTAAGATTGGCTGCTCATCAGGTGTCACGGCTTGGGAACTGGCACTGCTCAGTGGGGAGTCCTCACTTGCATCACCTTCCTCTTTAAATTGAGAAACCTCTTCATGTTTTTTCTTAAATTCTATCACTCGAACTTCATCTTCGTCATCATTGCAATTATCATCATCATCATCATCATTAATTTCTTCATCCCAAACCTTCTGCTCCTCTTCATGTTTAGAATGTAACATGTCAGCTTGGCTAGGTTTTCGAAATCCCAGCCATTCAATTTCAGCTGCCTGGTGACCTTTGTTCTTCCTGTCCTCATCTTCTTCCTCTTCAAGAGGTTGCTCAGCAATCCTCTCCTGTCTTCTTATTTCCTTGTTACTGCCACTCAAAGGAATCTTCTCCCACTGATGCCCTGTAGCAAAATCAATTGGTAGATGAGATGTGTAGAGATTCCAAAATACCCAGCCATTAGTCTGTTATTCTCCAAATAATTTTTCTTGCTAATCACTTCCCAACACGTGTTTTATGGGATATGATTCTGTGGGTTACCAATATGTTTTGCACAACAGGCTACACAGTCGAAGTAATTTCGAAAACACTGCATTAAATACAGTTAAATAAGCATCTTCAGAATTTTTACAAGCCTTTGAAATGTTAATGAGTATTTTAAATCTGTAAGAAAGTCAACAACCTAACTTCATTTGTCTGTGGAACTCTGTTGTGGACTAGTATATTTAGTGAGACTTGTATTCCCTGAGACACACTTAAACAAAAAAATCTTGTCTAGCCAGTCACAACTGGATATGTGCACATATAAAATGAAATGTTTGGACTTATCTCTCTCTCACACATATACACACACGCGCACAAACACACACATACACACACTCACACCTCAAGGAAAATTAGAAAAATATTTCAGAAAGAAAAAAATCCTTGTTTCCAATACTGAAAATGATGACTGTCCATGACTGGTCACTTTTCAAACAGCTAGATCATACCATCATATACCCTTAACAATATTGATTGAACTTGGTAAGAATTAATTGTAAGGAAGCTGAGGTTGTTCTCTGAGCCTTCATCCCTGCAAGGCTTCTGTGGGAAGTTTCAGTCTGTGGTGTACACAACTCCGAAATCTGTCTGGGTTACACCCCTTGTCAGGCCACAGTTCACCATTTTCTTTTGACACCATGAAAGTCTATAAGCAAGGTGAGAGGCAACGTTCCTTTTTGTCTTTTTCCTCCACAATATTCTACTCTCTCTGAAAGATGTTCACAAGTCCATTTTCATCCAAGGTGTTTAGTTCTCTTTTTATTTTTTGTTGTTTTCTCACTCTAGGGAATACATAGTAAACTTACAGAGATAGAAGTAAAAACGGGTGATCACCCTAATTTGTTACACACAGCTGCTCTCAGGTTGCTAGTGTCCTGTCAATGTTCCTAACTTTATCCATAAATACACATTAGAATGTTTGCTATAATCTTATGCTTTGTTTTGTTTTATTTTGTTTTCCACAAGTAGCAAAGTAAGTGATATTTTGTTTATATTCATGATTCAGGCATGAGATTGTCACATATAAAATTACTCCTTGAATTTATAGTTTTTCCTAAATATTTTTAGCATCTTTATATGTTTTAATCCAGTAACATTCTTTTTGAAGATTTTATAGCTGTTTGCCACTGTGAAGATAAAAGACACCAAAATCTGTGCCTCTATTATAGAGGAAAAACATACTCCGTCAAACAGCAAAGGATTCATTGAGGGAAAACTTAACCGGCAAGACCATCTAGCTGAAAACTACAGACTGCTTTCATTCTCCATTTGATGAAAATGAAAAATCTAGACAACTGTTATCTGCAATGGACTCCTGATCAAACATTTGAAAGATGCTCTAGATGATAGAAGGTTGAGATTCTGCCTCTGAGAGCTTGTTACATTGGAAGAAGAAAAATTAGGGCAAATAGGTTATTTAGTTCACATTATGAAGTCTTAAGTCTTACAAATTATCTCTGGTAATGTAACAGCTTGACACTGGCTATTGCTTGCTACATATTTCCTTAAGTGGTGATACACTGCTAATCAGACATAGTCTGAGAGGTGTTCAGGCAAAGGGAGCAGATGTAGGAAATAGCCAATCACATTCCTGTCCTCCTTGACATCTACTATTTTATGTGATGTTCTAATATTTCAACCAATAGTCTCTTCAATATTTTGCCTGTTAAAGTCCTAACAAAGCTAAATTGGTTAGGTTTAGCAAGCTGACTTCAATTTGACATAAGATGTGTATGGCTACAAGAGAGGAAAGAAATGATTAATTAATAGATTTTATCCTACACTTTATTTGGAAACTGTTTAAATGTAGGTGTCTTCTTAGAAGAAAAATCTAAAGGATTTTGTGTCTCTTAGTCTATTAAGTTTATTTAAAATTTAACATAATCACTTCAATATTTCTTTTATTCTTCCATTATCTTAAAGAACACAATTAAAATTAACTTTATCAACCTGTCTTTCTTTGGCATGAAATAGTTAACAATTTTGTACTTACATTAGAGGCCTATAAGTAAATCATTTCATGAGATTACTTTAAACTGTATGTTGGCCGGGCACAGTGACTCATGCCTATAACCCCAGCACTTTGGGAGGCCAAGGCAGGTGGATCAACTGAGGTCAGGAGTTCAAGACCAGCCTGGCCAACATGGTGAAGCTCCATCTCTACTAAAAATACCAAAAAAAAAAAAAAAAAAATAGCTGGGCGTGGTAGGGGCACCTGTAATCCCAGTTACTCAGGAGGCTGAGGCAGGAGAATTCCTTGAACCCAGGAGGCAGACAGAGGTTGCAGTGAGCCAGGATTGCACTATTGCACTCCAGCCTGGGCAACAAGAGTGAAACTCTTCCTCAGTAAATAAATAAATAAATAAATAAATAAATAAATAAATAAACCTGTATGTTAATTGTAGACTTTTAGGAAAGACCCGTTTTTGAAACATTTACATCTCACAAGGTGCACACACAGATTTGGACACACCAAATCAAAAAGTAGGGTTGACTCAGTGGACTAACTTAAGAGATAGACATCACGTTGGCATGCCAATCAGCTATGCCAATCCATGCAGCCTCAGCCTTGAACAGTCTGGAATGCTTTATAAGGTGGAACCCACAGATAAGTTTATATTCTCTTATCTGCCTACAGCAGCTTTGAAAATTTGAAGTCATTGCCTGGATTGCTTTGTCAATGCCACATTCATGCAACATTTCATGGAAAAACTGTCATCCATATTCAGTCAAACAATTTCTGTGTACAAAACTGTAGTTCTTGTTACCTTCTCTGAATGTCATTTCATCAGCACTTGTTTCTTGGAGAGAAAGATCTGTGATAGCCTTATGAACAATAAAGAATTTCTGTTCTGAGTTTTCTAGAAAAAAAATAAAATTAGTATTTTAACATTTAAAATATTTACTGTTCAACGGTTAATAAGTTACCAATTTAACCTCTAGTTAGATGTCTTTAATTTTAAATCTGATCACTAAAAATTACTATTTGACTCTTCAGATTCATTCTTTATCAATTCAATTAATTTACTTAATGATCACTTCATTGATTGGTAATCTCTCCTTTAATATTTATGTAAGATATATCTATCTATAAGATATAGAACCATAAATTCAGACTTCAGGTATATTTAGGAGGAAATTTAAAAATTTTGAATTCTCTTTGTTCAAATAATAGTGGGGCTACCCATTATCATAATAAATAACAGTAGTGAACATTTAGCCAATACTTACCCTACACTTGTAGGTATTATTATTAGTATTCTGTCTTCTTCTAGTGAAAAAACTCAGGCTTCGGGAGACAGAAAGTTGTCTGGGGTCACAGAGCTATCAAATAGACAAGCCTGGATTTCACCAGAGGAAGAGGTTTAGTCCTTATGCTATGCATAGTAGAATAAAGGGCTACATTTTTGGGGTGTCCAGCTCATTCTTATAATAGTTTATCAAAAAAAAAATCCAGGGCAAATTTATAAGTCAAAACAAGAAAATTAAGGAGACAGGAAACACTTTACCTTTTAGAATTTTCTCCTCCATGGATGAGTTGAGCAACATGTTCCCTTGTAATTTTCTTCTTTCCTCCTGATTTCCTTTGCTGGGTACACCTTCAAGACTGGGTTCTACCCTGTAGTGTGGCAGGTGGCTGTCCACATCAGTCAATTCCTCACTAGTTTTAGTGATTGTTTGTTGACCGTTTTCAGGTGGTTTATCCCCATTACATTCAGCTTGGGTAAATGTAGCTGGAACATCTGTCATGATGTGCAGATGAATCTGATTTGGAGAGAGAGTTTTAGGGAAACTGAGTGAGTAGATCCTTGATAAGATACCTGCTCTTGCCTTCAAGTCCTATAGTTCCAACCCCTACTCTAAGAGCACAAATTATTCACTTTTGTACATAATAACACGGTTCTTTTCCTAAAAGTATCCAGACAGAGCTTAGAGCAAAAGCAAGAGGATTTGTGAGATCTGCCAGGAGCCATGAGCAAGAATCCAGCCAATCACCACCTTCTTTGTTGCTTGCCAGTCCCCTGGCAGAGTTAAAGGCACCCTTTTGATTTACATAAACAAACAATCTGAAGCAATCAGGCTTTTGTGTTGGCATGTAGAGAGGGACTTTCAGCTTGTCAGTCCCCCTCTGGGAACAGAGATTTTTGTCCCTTTTCATAATGGCCCATTGTAATTTTCCCTGTAACAGGAGCCACAATTGTCCCACAGCTTTAATCCAGAGAGAATGACCACCTTGAGGCATATTAGTTCTGTGTAACCAGCTTAACATTTCCAAACAGATTTTGTTCAAGTAAAACCTCAGCTATTTTGTAAAGGACAATGGCATCGTTTTTTATTTAATAAAAAATAAAAACAGCTTATCAAAAAAGCTATAAACAGGACAACTTTACTGTAAATGGTTCTGGCTGCAGATTTCACGGTGTGCTTTCAGCGGGCTGCAGAGGGGACCTAAGAAAAAAACAAATTCTACCAACTTGCTAATACCAAAAGTTTTATAATTTCAGAGTCATTTACTTAGTCTACAGCTTTTTGTCCTCTAGTTTATGTCCACTGAAGCCCAACCAATCCTTTAAAACCCTAATAAAATTATCGCCACGAAGTTTTCTCCTCCCCCAATCAGAATTAGAATCCTCTCTATTCCATACTGATATTGCATGATGCTAGTAAAATGTAGAGGGCCAATGCAATCTGCCCTTGGGAGAAAAAGGCGATTGTGTTAAATGACTGCTACTGACCACTCCTTCCTTTTTAAGTCTTTTTCTTTTTTGGATTTCTCATAGTACAAAATGGTTCCAGAGCCTTTGCCCACACAGCTCCTTCTGTGTGAAATGCCCTTCTCTTCCTCAAGCCCAAGCCCCTGGGCTAACTAGCTCCCCTAAGTTCTGTTTTTAAGCTTAAATGTCATCTCTTTACACTATCTCTAACCCACAGGGTTAGGACAGGACTCTGTTACACATTGTCTTTGCCCTTCAGAGTATTCTTCATGGTTGTAACTAAATAAGCAACTGCACAATTATCTCTGTAATGTCTGTTTCACCAACTACAATCTAAGCTTCATCTGGCCGGGGGCCATTTTAACTTGCTTACATGTGTCCCCAGCTCTAGGCATCTGACTTGAAATAATAGCACGCAATAAAAATAATTTTATATATATATATATATACACACACACACAAATAATTATATATATACACATATATAACAAGAATTATATATAAAATAAATTTTATCCCCAAGAGAATACATTTCAGATCATTTTTAAAGAGAAGAAGAATAGGTGTTGGAGAGTAGTAATAAGTGTATCACCTTTAAAATTGTGTCTAGGACTGAGTCCATTGGGGTCTATGTCAGGGACAACCCCTCACTCTTGGATAATCCCCTCTCCCTTGTCCTTGGAAGACATCTCTAGCAGATCCTAGATCTCCCTCCCTCGTCATCACCAGCCCTTCTCTAGTCAGCACACTAATTCTATGTTTGTTTGATTGTTTAACTGTTTTAACAAACACTCATATCACACTTATTATGTGCAAGTTACTGTCCTAATTGACTCATAAACAGTAATACATTTAACCTTCATAACAGTCTTCCGAGGTAGGTGCTGTTGTTATCTCCATTGTATAGACTAGAAAAATGAAGTGCAGAGAGATTAAGGAGCTCAGCTAGTAAGGTCATAGAGCCAGCAAGCCTACTGATGAGAGCTTGCAGCACAGATGAAGCTAAGCACCATCCCTGGCCTGTGTGCTGATGTTTCCTTGGACCAGAGATCCCACAGGAGTTCAGGATTAGCACCTTGGCAGTAGAGACAGCTGTGGCCAGGAGAGAGCAGCAGAGAGCCTAAGGCAGTCTCAAGACCTGCCCCAGAGACACACTGCAGCTGCTGAGGACCCTGTTGTGGGAGTGTCCTCCCAAGAAATTCAAGTAGCAAGCTTACTGCTGAGAAAATCTTGAGTGGAATCATATGGGAGAATGCAGAAACTAAGACCAAGCCTAGGAACAAACAGGGACATACTAGATTGTGAGATCCTTAGGGCAGGAAGTGGCACTAATTCAACCAAATGCCCTGCAATACACACAGAAGTATAGAAATGCATTAGCTCCAAAGGACATGCCTCCAACCACTCCCAACTCCCTTGGGGCTGCCAAGTACCTCAATCCAGGGACATAGCAAAGTTGAGAGAGTTCAGATTCATTCACAGGAGAGAGTCTCTCCTACTCCTAGATTTCTGTTACCCCATGGCAACACGTACCTCATACCTATAGCCTAGCTTTTATGGAAATTTGTGTCTTTATTTTTGGATTGCCTTCTTTCTAAAACAATGCTCTGACATTTTTTATGGCCTTAAAATTATTTCAGATTTGGAAAGATAGAGAAATGATCCAGAGTTCTGTCAGCCTTGGCTAACCATGTGTTTACCTTTATTTAAAAACACGCTTTTATGCTGCCCTAGGGAATAATGGAGTTCAGGTAAATGGTTTGTAATGTGTATTATTTTTTCCTGCAAGTAGATGGCAACATGAGACACATTTAGCAACAAGATGAGTCTATCTACTAGATAAACATAGGCTATTTTGTTCATAACGAGGTAAGTTGTCCCCCATTATTTGTAACAACCTATGACTTAGAAAGTATGTGAGAATTTGCCCTATGATCCTTACTTTAAATACAATTGCAGAATATTCACTGTATGAAACATGACTGTTTTATGTAGTTTACTGGATCATGTGGCTTTTTCCTTAGTTATTATCCTTTTTTTTATTTTTTTGAGATGGAGTTTTGCTCTTGTCACCCAGGCTGGAGTACAGTGGCATGATTTTGGCTCACTGCAACCACCGCCTCCTGGGTTCAAGAGATTCTCCTGCCTCAGCCTCCTGAGTAGCTGGGATTACAGGCGTGCACCACGGCACCTATCTAATTTTTGTATTTTTAGTAGAGACGAGGTTTCTCCATGTTGGTCAGGCTGGTCTCAAACTCCTGGTCTCAGGTGTACCGCCTGCCTTGGCCTCCCAAAATTCTGGGATTACAGGTGTGAGCCACCACATCTGGCCCCTAGTTATTATTCTTAATGCTAAAGGACATTGTACAAATGTAGCCATTATTAAATCTAAAGTCAAAAAAAGATAACGAAAAGATCTTCATATAAGAATGTAAAGAATCAAAATAAAATTATGTAAATATTCACATTCCATTTGTCCAATGCCAAATGCTTAATGTTAAGGCTATCTTAGGTCCAGAATCAGGATTTGGGGAAAAGTCATAAAATCTTGATCTTTAATCTTAATCATATGTGAAAAGCCACAAGCTAATGTTATGGCTAAGATATGGTCACAGAGTACTGAATAAAAACAAGAAATACATTTAAAAGGAAAACATTGATCCTGGCAGCTTGAAGTCAATCTTATACAAACATTGACTTACACAGTTGGGACAGGGGTATTGTTTCAATTAGGGTTGAAACAGAAAGGTAGAACCACTAAGAGATGGAGCAATCCATCTATCAATTGATCAATTGATTGATCAGTCAGAAGGGATTTGACTTTACACAATAGTGGGTGCCAGTGAAGCTGCCTCTATATGTCTGCTGTTGCATCTGATGCTGAGGCCTGAAGTCTGCAGGGCAGGAAGTTGGGAAGGGAAGATGGATAGAAACATAAAGGCGGGGAGCAAGAATAAACTGCATTCCCAGGTGTAAGCTGGACACACAGGGGCAAACTGAAACCTGTGTCGGCTCTCAGTGCCTCTGACCTTAGCAAATGGAATGCCCTCCCAAAGAAGCTGGGCCCAGGAATCATAGAAGCTGGAGGAAGATCCAGGGAGGTGGAACAGTTGCAGGCCCAGCTGCTGCCCATGCACCAGGTGAGACAGCAGACGGGCAGCAGTGTGTGCCAGCTACAAAATAGCTGCTTCACTTCTGCCCCACCAAGTTCACAGAACAATGTTTACTTTGGCTCACGTGTCTTTTTCAGGAAACATTCAGGGAAGAAAATTCAAGGAAATATAGTTTAGCCTAGTCAGACTGATATGCAACAGTCACAATCCTACCAAAAACCCACAGAATCTTCTATAAGGAATAGAGCAAAGCCCCAGGGAATGTGCAACCATAAACAAGCCTGAGGAGACAGGATCATCCCAACTGGTTCACTTCATGGATTAAAATTCCAAATTGAAGGGACATCCCAGCTAAAGTGAACTGCTACGGAAATACAGACTATCATAACACAATAAAATCAATCAACAGCCATATATTTTATTTCACAAAACAATAATTGCCTGCCACCTGGTATAAATCAGATTAAATTGATTATCCTGTGCCATGTTCATGCTTTGCTTTTACTTTTTTTTTTTTATTATTATACTTTAAGTTCTAGGGTACATGTGCATAATGTGCAGGTTTGTTACATATGTATACTTGTGCCATGTTGGTGTGCTGCACCCATCAACTCGTCAGCACCCATCAACTCGTCATTTACATCAGTTATAACTCCCAATGCAATCCCTCCCCCCTCCCCCCTCCCCATGATAGGCCCCGCTTTGCTTTTACTTTTATGCCAAGAGTGGAATAATGGCTGCCATTCTGATGATACAGATTCCCGAAGTAAATAATGGTTTCTCCCAGGAAACCAATAGTGAAGTCTATGGGTAGCTCATGAGTATTAAGGATTTAATGTAACAGAATTTCAAAATTTAACTGCATCTTATAAGAAGCATGCTTTTCAGTGTTGGAGGCAGGGGAGGGGAGAATTATCTATTCTCCCTCTAAAGATAAAATATTTCTTATACCTGAGGAAACGTATATCTCTGTGGTTCTAGCATCTGCAGCCTGGCCTTCCAGTGATCCAGTGAATACCATTTTAAAGAAGAGCACTGAAATAAATAGGCTGAGTATTTGGTGAGGATAAGAGGAGAGTGTGGCCCTGAACATAGGACCCTGTGGCCAAGATGAGTAGAAGTGGAGACTGAGAGGGAGAGTACTAACTGACAGTTAACAGTCCCCTTCGAATAGTGGACAAACAAGCATTCTCATCAGTGACCCTCATAGGGTAAAGAGGAGAGTCTTAGCCTGCTCCTATATGACCTTGGGCAAGTATACAAATCAGGCACGTTTGGGTTAGAGATTACAGAAACTTAATTCAAAGAATCATAGACTCTGAACTCAATACCTAATTTGACTGGTAAGTTCAGAATTGGTTTTGTACTTTTTTGGATCCAAAGATTTAAACAAGACCGGGCGCCATGGCTCATGCCTGTAATCCCAACACTTTGGGAGGCCAAGCTGTGTGGATCACCTGAGGTCAGGAGTTCAAGACCAGCCTGGGCAACATGATGAAACCCCACCTCTACTAAAAATACAAAATTCAGCTGGGCGTGGTGTTATGTGCCCGTAGTCCCAACTACTCAGGAGACTGAGAGGGGAGAATGGCTTGAACCTGGAAGGTGGAGGTTGCAGTGAGCTGAGATTGTGCCACTGCACTCCAGCCTGGGCGACACAGTGAGACTCCATCTCAAAACAAAACAAAAACAAAGATTTAAACAGTGTACCAGGTAACCGGTCTTTTTTGATCACAAAGAAAGTGCATATTAGGAGATACCTGGGTGAATCTGAGGGTCCCTAATGGCTCTAGCTGACTGTTATAGGCTAAATGATGACCACCCTCAAAGATGTCCACATCCTCGTCCCCAGAACCTGTGAATTGTTACCTTACCTGGTAAAAGAGACTTTGCAAATGGGATTAATTAAATTAAGGATGGGAGATTATCCTGGATTATAGGATGGGATCCAATGTAATAATCACAAGAGTTCTAACAAGAGGGAGGCAGGAAGGTCAAAGACAGTAGTAGAAAATGTGACACGGAAGCAAGACGTTGTAGTAATTCAAGAAGTGGTCATGTGCTAACAAACATGAGCAGCCTCTGGAACAGGTGTGTCCAATCTTGCGGCTTCCCTGGGACACATTGGAAGAAGAAGGACTGTCTTGGGCACACATAAAATACACTAATGCTAGCTGATGAGATAGAGAAAAAAAAATCATGAAAAATTTTATGTTTTAAGGAAATTTATGAATCTGTGTTGGGTCACATTCAAAGCTGTCCTGCGCTGCATGCAGCCTGCAGGCCATGAGTTGGACAAGTTTTGCTCTAGAAGCTGAAAAAGGCAAGGAAATGTACTCCCCTGAAACCTCTGTGTGAAGTGCAGCCCTGCCAACACCTCGATTTTAGACTTCTCACCTCCAGAACTGAATGGGGTGGTACTGCTTTTAAGTCACTAAATTTGTGGTAATTTTTTACAGTAGTAATAGGAAACTAATTACTAGTTTCCTGCTTCTCTGCATTCATTTTCTTTTCTTTTCTTTTTTTTTTTTTTTTTTTTTTTTTTTTTTTTTTTGAGACAGAGTCTTACTCTGTCGCCCAGGCTGGAGTGCAGTGGCGCGATCTCGGCTCACTGCAACCTTTGCCTCCCAGGTTCAAGCAGTTCTCCTGCCTCAGCCTGCTGAGTAGCTGAAATTACAGGTGCACACCACCACGCCCAGCTAATTTTTGTATTTTTAGTAGAGACAGGGTTTCACCATGTTGGTCAGGCTGGTCTCAAACTCCTGTCCTCGTGATCTGCCTGTCCCGGCCTCCCAAAGTGCTGGAATAACAGGCGTAAGCCACCTTGTCCGGCCTCTGCCTTCATTTTCACGGACTAGCAAAGGCCAGAAAATTTAGCTTTTCCAACTTTTTACAGGATATGTATTTTTGAATCTCAGCTATCTTGGATTGCTTTCTGTTCACTGAAAACACCTCTCTTTGCAAGGTTGTGTTTTTTCTCTCAGCTTTCTGACAGTCCAGGTTTGACTGAAACTTACTTATAACAGTTTATAAAAGGTATAAGAAAATCACAAACCCTCCAGCATCCTGATATTTTTCCAACAAGTCTCTAAAATTTACCCTTCAGTAGGAAGTGGTTTGAATCAAGATTCGTGAAGACCGTTTACAGTAATTACGATCAGCTTTCAGAAGCAGGGGTGGGTGAATTTGTACCGCTTCCCATTGTGCCTCTAATGAGCCAGCCCCATCCTTGGATCTGTAATCTGCATCCCATCCTTGGTGTCCCTTTTTTATATATATACACAATGTTTCATTGGTTGACAGTGAAAGAGATTTAATCCAAAACAGATTAAACAGAAATGGGACTTAATCTGGCTTCTGGGAAGTTCTCTCTCTCTCTCTCTTTCTCTGTCTGTCTTTCTCTCTCACCACTCTCATTGTTCTACTTTCTTTTATATTGGATTTTTCTCAAGTAGGTTCTCCCTAGGTCATGGCAAATATTCCTCTGGCATCCCTAAGCTTACATTAGCAAGATAACTAGTGATTCAAAAGAAAGGAGCCTTTCTTTCTCATTAATTTCAGCCCAAGTCCCTGGGATGGCCCTCACTGAGCTAGTCTGGGATATGAGTTAATCCCCGAGCCAGATGCTGTGACTACAAAGGATAGAATATTCCAATTGTCCAGGTCTAGGACAGTGTCCACCCCTGAACAGAAAAACGGGCATAGAAAATGAGAGACTGTAGGGCAAACAAACAAAATAAACAAACTGAAAAGAAGCAGATGCCCACCACATTAACAAACTCAGATCCCTCAGCTGTTAAAGGTGGATAATATGATATACTCCCTAGGACCGCTGTAAAAATGAAATGAATTAGTCCAGGGAAAGCATTTAGCACAATGTGGCATAGTAGGTGTTCTTTCAATATGTGTTTTTATTGTGTTACTGTTGCTACTACTGTTAATTACTATTATTATTACTCCTAGTCATGTAACTTTGGAAAGTCACTTTACCCACCTGACTCATTTCTTCTTCTTTTCAAAGGGCTGATGACACACACCTTGCAGCAAAACAATGAAAGTTAATAGGCACAAGGTACCTAGCACAGGACTGGCAGATGGTAGAGACCTGTGGATACATGATATTATTTTTATTGCTATTTGAGAAGGAAAGTCTCCTGAAGGAATAAGATACACATGTCTCATCTACATATTCATGGATCTTTTTACAAGCCAAATTCTAAAATTTGAATTCTGAGATGGTCTAGGGTTAGATTACTAAAGAGCTCTTTTTACTCAGTAAGAAGCAGGGTAGTTGCAGAGATGCGCCTGCTCCTAACACTGGCCCATTGATGTGGAGTTCACATCTAATATGATTTCAGTCCTGTTCCTTGCTGTAGTCCTGGGGAAAGCTTCAGTCACTGGCACCCTTTAGAATGGCTTGTGGTCGGGGGTCACTGAAAACAATGGTGAGTGGCATCTATTCCCTCTAATAATACACACCCAGGCAAGTAACACAGCTTCACCTTCTCATCTCTGATTGAGGTTCGTGTGTGAGCACTGGCCTGTGACCACCACAAACATCCTAATGCATGGACTTGGTAGAAACTGACCCTATGAGAGTATAAAATAGTGAGGTGACTCCGTAGACCTTGACCTATAGATCCGTCTCTCACAAGAATCCATGCAGGTAGAGAATGAATTGTATTTTAAACTGTTGCAGAGCAATTGTACACGTAAGAAAGGCTAAATTCCCATAAAATAAAATCATCTCACTCTCTTGGTCATAATATTAAGAGTATATCATCCTAAATGGATAAAGGAGTGTCCCCAGTGGACTGGGCTCTCTATAGCTTTTAGCTAGGCAATTATAATTCTGTTTTACTTACAATGGGATATTTCTTGATGCACTTTAAATAGAAAGAATGGTTTCTCTATTCATGGAGACTCCATAAGTGTTAAATAGATAGAAATGGAATTTGTGTGGGTATTTATAAAACCACAGAAAGAGAATTTTGAATTATATATGCATACACGCTCTTTGGTCGTTTGAAAGCATTTTCAGTCCGCCTGGGGAAGCAGAACTGTAGGAAAGTGATATCACTGTCAGCGTCATTCCTCCCAAACTATTTTGAATGTCACTAGGAGTTAAGGCAACATGTTGTTTTTCAGAGGAGAAAGGCAAGAAAATAATTAAACACATTTTTCCTTAAGGGAAAAAAAGAGAAAGCAAGTCTGCTGTGAGCCTGCTTTGTAAGAAAGTGATAGTAATGTGACTATGAACAAATACAATTTCTCCTAGGATATCTTTGAAAATTCAGCTGAGTAAACTTTGTCTTAGGGTAAGTAGGAAAAATTCATACACTCTCCGTGAGTGAAATAAATGCAGATATATCAGGATCTCTTGTCAAGCTTTTGTGTTGAATCCAAGAAAGGAACATTGGACAGCTGTGCAGATTCTACTGACATTTTGGATGGGAGAACAATGATTTTTAAACCTATATACTCCATAATTAGCTTACTCACCCCCAAGAACTTGAAGCTAGACAAGAAATGCTCTTCAGGAGTCATGCCACTCAGAGAAACGTGGGAAGAGCAGCACACTCAGTGGGATCTACCCAATAACTGAAATGGAAGCTCTCAGAATTGGTCATCTGCACCATTGTAATAGTCATCTAACTGGTCTCCCACTTCCGATCTCTAATCCCCTTCTCCCCACCTCCGTCCATCATTCCCACTACCACCAGTTTCATATATTCTGACAGCAAGCTTCTAAACACGGGAAGAAAAAATAATTAAGATATTATTATAAATCTGATAGCACATTATCTGGTTCATAGTGTTTGATTAAAAAAATAATTTTTAAAAGATTCTCTACTTGCCCAAATTTCCCCCCCCCCACACACACACACACAGACACATTTAAAAACTCAGCTTTTTCCTTTCCACCATTGCTTGTCATATTAAGTACAAACTCCTTACAACAGGATCTAACTACCATTTAGGTTTATCGCCCAAATTGCCCAGTCCCTTTATTCTACTCTTGCCACAGTGAACTCTTTTGTATCTCCAAACATGGTTTCCATTTCCATGTCTTGGCTTATTATTTCCTCATGTCTGGAATGTCTGCCTCGTCACAATCACCTAGGATCCTTCTCACCATCTCTACCAAAGCCAGGGCCACATTTCAAGGCCCAGCTCATACATTACAACCTCTACTATGTACTTCATGACACTTTTACCCAAAGGCTCTACTTGTACTTTTCTTTGAGCCCCCTTAGTAATTTATCTTTATGTTGTTTTAATGATACTCATCATTTGGTCTTCCATTATTATTTAAGCAATTGTCTTACTTTGTTACCACAAAAGCTTATATTGCAATAGAAAAACCTCAGATTAAATTTCAGTTCTGCCACTGAAATGCCACCTGAACTTAGGCAATTTTTAAAATTTTCAGAGCCTCAGGGCATCTGGAAAATGCCTACCTCGTGGAATTTTTAAAAGGATTAAATTGCATGACAAAATACATGTAGATCATCTGGTACAGTGCCTGACACCTAGTGAGAGCTGAATAATAGTAACAGCACTACTTATTAATATGTTGTCAGGTCTTTGCAGACTTTGTGTGATTCATTCTTGCATTCCAGCGTAGACAAGCATAGCACCTGGTTCATGGTTTATGTTATATAAATATGCTTTGAGTTGGCAATAATTAGAGGTTTCCAGCATTATAGTGTGACAGTACATTTATCTGAACATATTCCTTGCCCTATTTTCCATTCTTCCTGTATAAATCTGTTTCTATCTGTTTAAAAAAATATATTAGGGATTCAGAGTCTAAGGATCGAGCTTCCTACGTTGTAGAATTGGGGTGTGGATTTAGCAGACGCCCCCTACTGGCAGAGTTGATGTTAGAAAATGAAATAAACCACGACCCAACAGAAGATGGTTCTCCCAGCCTTTGCTCTTCACCCACCCTCCTGGCTGTTTGCGGACAGCCGGTGCTCAGGAAGATGTACATTGGCTAATGTATTATTCATGTGGAGGTGGATCTGTGTCATCTTTGACTAACTGGGAGGTGAATATTATGCGTCACATTCCCCAAAACAGAAAGCCTCAATAGAGGAGGAGCTTGGGTTCAGACAGGATGTAAAATGTTCAGAATGTTTAGGAATACCAATTCTGAACAGGTAAACCCAATTCCATTCCTGATGTGCCCCTCACCAGCAGATCTTGAGCAAATCATTTAACCCAGATACTGTGAAAGCCACAATTTCTGATCTGAAAAACTGAGTTCATAATAGAACCTGCCTTCAGAGGCCTCTTGTGAAGATTTAATAAGATTATATCCCAAGAGCCCAGTGGCTGGTGTATAATTTACCCTCCAGAAATTGACTTGTTGCTGTGATTAAGCTAATATCGGCCATGCTTGCTTTACTCCGTTGTCTTCAAACTCCAATTTGCCTCAGGATCTTCTGGGCACCTCATTTAAAATACACGTTTCTAGATTACCCTCCCAGATATTCTGATTTTGTTGCAGACCAAAATGTGCTTTTTTTTTCTTTTTGAGACGGAGTCTCGTTCTGTCGCCCAGGCTGGAGTGCAGTGGTGCGATCTCGGCTCATTCCAAGCTCCGCCTCCCGGGTTCACGCCATCCATTCTCCTGCCTCAGCCTCCAGAGTAGCTGGGACTACAGGCACCTGCCACCACGCCCGGCTATTTTTTTGTATTTTTAGTAGAGATGGGGTTTCACCGTGTTAGCCAAGATGGTTTGCATCTCCTGACCTCATGCTCCGCCCACCTCGGCCTCCCAAAGTGCTGGGATTACAGGCCTGAGCCCCCACGCCCGGCCCAAAATGTGCATTATAAACAAGCACTTAGGTGATTCTAGTACAAATCCTAATAAGCAATGCTACAGTTTGCAATTTTCAACCCAAACAAAGACAAATGAAAGCAACTCTCTTGAAGACAAAACTTTTTTCATTCATATTACTTAAGAACTTAAAGCCTTGTGACAATAAACTTCTAGGAATAACTAATAATAATAACACACATCTAGCACTTATTATATTTCAAGCATTGGTCAAAGAGCTTTTCATACAATAACCTTTAATCTTTACAACAACTTTTTGAGGCAGGTACTCTTATTCTCATCATTTTATAAATGAGAAAATTGAGGCACAGAAAGTTTAAGCACCTTGCGTAAGTCATCTATATAGAAATGGACAAAGCCAGGATTTGAATCAAAGAAGTCCAGCTTCAGAGCTTATGCTCCTAAACACGAATCTGTACTTCATTAAAAATATAGCAGAATTCACTGCCTCACCAAATCACATAGACCTCTTCCATATAAGAGGCCAAGTTTTCTGCAGTGCTTTCCTATTTAGTGGTAGCCCCGGGAGAAAAGGTAACTAATATGGCAGTCACTGACTCTCTTTCTGATGCATTCTACCATTGTGTGTGTGTGTGTGTGTGTGTGTGTGTGGTGTTGTTTTAGTTAATCTGAATTAGGATGGTCTCTGCTTCTTTTTTTATATTATCACAACCTCTATAAAAGGCCAGTTTTGAGGGAAATTAATAACATACAGCAGAAAGCCTAAAGGTTAAAGCTCATTTTTAGCATCTACAATAAGAAATATCATTTAATGGGTAGCATCTCCCAGGCTATGTTCTCATGAGATTTTATACCTAAGAATAAAATCCATGCCTAGGGCAGACTTTTGTAACAAATTTTAAGGAGTGACTTGCCACTTTTTCCATCCAAAATCCTGAGGGAAAAGAGGAAAAGAAGTAAGAGAATGGCAGGAATCAGAACTCACAGTCATTCCTAAGAAGAAATTCGTGGCAATTCAAAAGTGATTTGTTTTCTTTCCCATGTCTAAGCCCCCATGCTCCTTCTGCACAGACTTTCGGATAATAATAATATGCATGCAGATGGCGTGTTCCAGGTTTCACAGCCCTTTCACAACCAGCCATTCATTTGAGATGATTGAAGCAAATCATTTCAGGCTGAAGGCAATCGTGAGCTATTCAAAGGCAACACCTGGCAGCCCAGGATCACAGACGTCTTGTCATTGACATGACATGGGCTTAGAGAAGCTGAGGGTGAGCAAAGACCTGTGTCTTTGCATCACACACAGAGAGCTAGGACAGTGCCTGCTTACCAAGTTTGTACTTCATAAATGTTTGTTGAATGAATAAACAAAGTATCACACCCATCTGCTTCCTTTTATAGATGAAAGACCCAGACTTCACAGAGGTGGAAAATTTAATGAGGCAGCAGTGAAGGCATGAAGATTAGTCAAGGGAGTCAGGAAAATAAAAGAGAACTTCCTTCTGCCTGCTTCCCTCCTTTTTCTAGGTGTCTCTCATCCTTCTTTCTCTGTATGTCTCTGAGTCTTTCTTATGCTTCTTTGGTTCCTTCTTTTTTTTTTTTTTTTTTTTTTTTTTTTTTTGAGACGGAGTCTCGCTCTGTCACCCAGGCTGGAGTGCAGTGGCCGGATCTCAGCTCACTGCAAGCTCCGCCTCCCGGGTTCACGCCATTCTCCTGCCTCAGCCTCCCGAGTAGCTGGGACTACAGGCGCCCGCCACCTCGCCCGGCTAGTTTTTTTTTTTTTTTTTGTATTTTTTAGTAGAGACGGGGTTTCACCGTGTTAGCCAGGATAGTCTCGATCTCCTGACCTCGTGATCCACCCGTCTCGGCCTCCCAAAGTGCTGGGATTACAGGCTTGAGCCACCGTGCCCGGCCTGGTTCCTTCTTTACTAAAGTAACTAGTATTAATATGTAAGTAAAATGTGTTTATGTGTAGAATTAAGGCAAATGTCGGCATTTTAAAACTCTCCTTAAAAAATAAACTGACCTCGGGTTTGAGTTGCGTACTCCTCTGTGATAGTGAACTGTTTTTATTTGTCTCTCTTTGGATTAATAGCCCTGACAAATGAAGAAGCTCTCAACTCATGTTCTAATTTACCAGCAGCTTGTCTTGCTAGTTAATTTATGTAGTTCTTAGCTCTCTTTTTTATGGCTAAAGATGCAAATAAACTCAACATAATGCATATAGTTTACAGAAATGAGAGAATTACCACTAAGAACCTCCACCTTTTGGTCATAGAAACAAAGATGCTCAGGGACTAAGGGATCTTTGAGTTGAGTCTATAAAACTGACTATCTGATAATTGTATCTTCTCTACAACATCCATTCCAGGCATTTTGACTATTGCCTTTTTGAACATCTTAAAGTAATGGGGAATTCAGCACTTGATGGGGGCAGCTATTCTTTGAACTACTGTGAGTTCTGAAAACTTTTACTTGTGTAGAGTTGAACTTTCATGCTCTAAAGCTTTCACACGTTGATTGTTCTTGATTGAACCCTTTGGAGACACACAGAATGAGTCTAGCCTGTCTTCCACCTGACAATCAGATATTTGAAGACAGATATTTGAAGACAGCTTTCATGCCCACCCCCTTCCCCCAAGTCTTCTCCTTTCTGGAATAAACATCTCTGCTTCCTTTAACAGATCCTCATATACCTTTATAGTGAGTGTCTTCACCCTGTTAAATATTCTTCTCTGAACATACTCTTATTTGCCTATATGCAAAGCTGATAGTGGACAGATACATACTGGGATAGATATAATGTGAATTAAAATATGGAAATGGTTTTACTAAAGTTGATAAAAAGCCATAGTTCTAATTCTCTCACCAAATGCCCATCACTTAGGACCCTCCTGACATCATTATGACCAATAACCAAGGGGTTGTTCCTGAACCAATGTCCTTTTTCATTGGTAAATGCCCAAATCATACCAGTTACTAAATAAGTCAGACTCATTCCTAAATATCCTTTTAAATATTTTGTCCAGAAATCAATTTAAAAAAAACTTAAAAAAAACCAACCAACATCTACTCAGAACTGCTTATTTGCCCAGCATTATGGCATGTTTTTAACCTTATCCTTATTTAATTTTCACAGCAAGACTGTGAAATAGGAATCATTATTTCTACTCTATAAATAAGCTAACTAAGATCCTCAGAGTGTCTTGCCTAGTGTTTTCACAATTGTTAAATTGCAGAACAAGAATTCCAAAACAGATTTATGGTCAAATAAATTTGAAAAATAATACAGGTTCTTTATTCACTTGAAAAAGCATGGATGAAATTGAGCAATGAAAGTTTCTAAGAAGTTCTTCATTAAAGAAAGAGGTTTAACCCAGTGTATTTGAGATTGGGTCTTTTTCTTGTTTAATACCTATAAGTGTTACAGGACAGGGGTCCCGAGCCAGACCCTAAGAGAGGATTATTAAATTTCTCGCAAGAAAGAATTCAGGGCAAGTCCTCAGGGCAAAGTGAAAGCACATTTATTAAGGAAGTTAAGGAATAGGCCGGGCGCGGTGGCTCACGCCTGTAATCCCAGCACTTTGGGAGGCTGAGGCGGGCAGATCACAAGGTCAGGAGATTGAGACCATCCTGGCTAACACAGTGAAACCCCGTCTCTACTAAAAGTACAAAAAATTAGCCAGGTGTGTGGTGGGCGCCTGTAATCCCAGCTGCCCAGGAGGCTGAGGCAGGAGAATGGCATGAACCCAGGAGGCGGAGCTTGCAGTGAGCTGAGATCAGGCCACTGCACTCTAGCCTGGGCAACAGAGCGAGACTCTGTCTCAAAAAAGAAAAAAAAAAAAAAGAAAGTAAAGGAATGAAATAATGTCGCTCCATAGACAAAGCAGCCCTGAGGGCTGCAGGTTGTCTATTTTTATGGTTATTTCCTGATGATATGCTAAACAAGGGGTGGATTATTCATGCCTCCTCTTTTTAGACCATATAGGGTAACTTTCTGACGTTGCCGTGGCATTTGTAAACTGTCATGGCTCTGGTGGGAGTGTAGTAGTGAGGACAACCAGAGGTCATTCTCATAGTGATTTTGCTTTTGGTGGGTTTTGGCCGGCCCCTTTCCTGCAACCTGTTTATCAGCAAGGTCTTTATGACCTGTATTTTGTGCTGACCTCCTATCTCATCCTGTGACTTAGAAAGCCTTAACCATCTAAACGTCTGGGAATGCAGCCCAGTAAATTTCAGCCTCATTTTACCTAGCTCCTATTTAAGATACAGTTGCTCTGGTTCACACACCTCTGACACAAGCACTTTGGCAAACTGATGCTTTAATTATATTGGAAGCTAATCCCTACTGTTGACTCACGATAATAAAAATGATGACTCAGAGCCCCACATTGTTTCCATGAATGTCATCGTTAAGGATCCACTCCTCTTTCCTATCCATGAAAGATATGTTTTGAAACCAAAGCAGGAACTTAAAGTTATCCTTCATATGATACATTTGGTTAAATTCATGTCATTGTCCAGTTTAATAGTATCACAAACCTGCCACCTTATATTGTCACTATTCTTATTGGTTTAATTCATCTTCAACTGGCTGACCAAATTCTTTACATCTTTACCTAGACAATTCATAAATGTTAAACATAGAAGAATTGAGGACTTCCAGTTTCAGGTCTAATATGTAAATGTCATGCACATCCATGTGAAGAGAGTAACAAAAAACCTGTTGGTAGACTCTCTTCACACAGACAGACATGACATTTGGTGCCAAAACCCAGGAATAGTCAGGGAAGCAGATAATTTAGTTAAAATGCCTCGACCTAATAAGGGAGCTGGGTGGGTGGGGACAACTGAAGAGGAGTGCATAAAAGAATGTTGTCCAAGTTGGCACCAGAGTCAGCAAGTTTTAAGAGGGTTAGAAGCCTAGGCATCAGTAGCCACAACAGTTATGGAGGCAAGGGAAACAGGCCCATGAAAAAGAAGGTAATGTGGAGTGGGTAGCCTCCGTATTGATTAAGAAGGAGGTGGACTTACCATCCACTGTAAGAGTTACCCAAAGCATCTGTGATTGTCCAGGAGGCTTCTGAGGTGATCAGGCAGCATCAGTCTTCAGCTACTGACCTGAGAAGATCTGGGAAGGAGTCAGTCAGACAGCCTTGGGCCAGAGTTCCAGGGGCTCTGGGAGTGGCTGCCAGGTGAGTTAGACAGTCCAATTTCCAGTGGGTTCCCACACAGATGGGACACAGCTTAGGAGGAATCCCAGGCTGGGCATTCCTTGACCCAGTGGCCAGATTTCCAGCACTTGAAGCAAGATCCTGGGGAAAGAGGTCCTGGAGGAATGCCTGGCCACTGCGGTTTAGGCATTTTGAAGTTCTTGTGTGCTGGAGATGTAGCTAGGGTTTCTCTCCCTCACAGTGGAGGCAAGTAATTCCAACTCAGAAATACATTGCCACTTGGCTGCCTTTTCTCTACTATTGTACACCTTGAAGACGAGGTTAATTAAGTCCTGTTGTAGGGCTTGAGGGCCAGAATCTAATTTTTGGAGCTTTTTCTAAAATCGGGAGCGGATTGGGTAATAAAATGCATATTGAGAATAAGACGGCCTTCTAGCTCCTCTGGGTCTAGGGTGGTAAAGCGCCTAAGGGTTCTTGCCAAACATGCCATGAACTGGGCTAGGTATTTATATTTGATGTAAAACAGCCTAAATGCTAACTGATTTGGGAGAGGTTGGATAAAGAAAAAGGAGCATTAACCTTGACTATGCCTTCAGCTCCAGTCACCTCTCTAAGAGGAAATTGTTGGGCAGGTGGGAGAGAGCTAGTCACGGAACAAAACTGTAAGCCAGAACGAGTGTGAGGAAGGGAGGCAATAGAAGGATTATAGTGTCGGGGAGCAGAGGCTGAGAAAGAATTGGGACCTGGCTTGACCTGGTGAGGAGCAGCCTGGGGAGGAGGGGAGAGGTCAGATGGGTTCGTAGAACAGGAGGATTCAAAGGACTCAGAGCTTGGGGTGGAGACTGAAGGAACAGATAGGAGAGAAGGAAGAAAGATTTGGGACAAGTCACACTGTGAGCAGAGACTAGGGAGGGACCAATGTGTAAAAGAATGCCTGGACGTCAAGCACCTCAGACTATTTGCCCATTTTTTGACAAAAATTATTTATTTAGATCTTGTAGGATGGAGAAATCAAAAATGCCATTTTCTGGTCATTTAGAACCACTGTCAAGTTTGTATTGGGGCCAAGCAGTATTGCAGAAGAAAATAAAGCATTTAGGTTTTAGGTCATGTGTGAGTTGAAGAGGTTTTAAGTTCTTGAGAACACAGGCTAAGGGAGAAAAAAGAGGAATGGAGGGCGGAAGTTTGCCCATAGTTGAAAGGTAAGTTTAGAGAAAAGAGAGGGTAGAGACATGGTGCAGGGTGGGGGCGTGGTGCGGGGGGTGGGGATGGGGAGGTGGTAATTGCCACCCAGGGAAGGTGGTACTTGCCACCAACGTGAGGGATCAAGGAAGGCATCCCCGCAGTAATTAAACGCCAAGGGAAGACTACCTTCCCAAATCCGTGACCAGCGCCAGATTTTTGAGTTCATGGATAAAACGTGTCTCCTCTGTCTCTACCATAAAGGGAAAGGAACCAAAATTAAGAAAGGGACAGTTTGAAAGGTGGAGGGCTAGCAAGAGAGGTTAGAGAAGAGAATAAAAAGAGGCCACTTACCTGATTTAAAATTGGTGAGATGTTCCTTGGGCTGGTCTGAGGACCTGAGGTCATAGGTGGATCTCCTCACGGAGTGAGGGCAAGGACAGGGGACCAGTCTCCTGAAGAAGTCCCCTGTCCCAGGTCTTCAGCACCAAATGTTATGCATGTCCATGTGAAGAGACCACCAAACAGGCTTTGTGTGAGCAATAAAGCTTTTTAATCACCTGGGTGCAGGTGGGCTGAATCCAAAACAAGGAGTCAGCAAAGGGAGATAGGGGTGGGGCAGTTTTATAGGATTTGGGTAGATAGTGGAAAATTAGAGTTAAAGGGAGTTGTTCTGTTGCAGGCAGAGGTGGGGGTCACAAGGTGCTCGGTGAGGAGCTCCTGAGATTCTTTGTCCAGGAGAAGGAATGTCACGAGGTCAATTGATCAGTTAGGGTGGGGCAGGAACAAATCACAATGGTGGAATGTCATCAGTTGAGGCAGGAATTGGCTATTTTCACTTCTTTTGTGGGTCTTCAGTTGCTTCGGGTCATCTGGATGTATATGTGCAGGTCACAGAGTCTTATTCCAAAAGGAAAGAAAGGCAACTTTCTCCTTACATCAATTCCACCCCCCCAATATTTGGACCCCTCATGACACAAACAACTATCCCTGTTTGCTGCTCCTTTATGCATTTCCCAACAGCAGCCTACTGGAATCCCTTTAGGCAACCTTCCACCATCCAAATGTTCCTTTACTCTATCTCCAGAACCCAGCCACATACATTACCAAACAGATGGGAGTATTCCAACTTTGCATTACTGATAAGCCCCCTATCATTATTGACAAACTAAAAAACATTGGCAGTCACTATTGCTTAGGAAGACACTTATCCTGCATCTCCATCCTTGGCTACCCTCCCCCTGCTCGTCTGAATCTCCTCCTAGCCCCTCCTCTTGCTTTCTTATACCCAGCCCCATGAATAGCAGTGAAAGGTTACTCATAGACACAATGTGCTTTCTCATACACCATGAAAACCAAACCTCTCCCTCTATGAGCTGCACCATCAATCCCCATTAAAACCTGTAATGGCTGCTGCCCTTGCTGGAGCTCTAGGACTTTGGGTGCAGGACTCCTCTTTCAGTACACCCTCTCACCTTTTCACTTTACATTTCCAGTTCTACCTGACACAAAGTCTCTTCTTTTATGTGACTCTTCCACCTACATGTGCCTACCTGCCAACTGGATGGGCACATGTACTCTAGTCTTCCTTACCCCCAAAATCCAGTTTGCAGATGGGAATGAACAACTTCCTGTCCCCCTCATGACACCAACATAACAAAAAAGTCATCCCAGTAATCGCTTTACTTGTGGGTCTAGGACTTTCTTCCTCCACTGTTGCACTTGCAACTGGAATACCAGGCATATCAATCTCTGTCACAAGATTCCACAGCCTCTATAATGACTTCTCTGCTAGCATTATAGATATATCACAAACTTTATCTGTCCTCCAAGCCCTGGTTGACTCTTTAGCTGCAGTTGTCCTCCAGAACCACCGAGGCCTTGATTTACTCATTGCTGAAAAAGGAAGACTCTGTATATTTTTAAATGAAGAATATTGTTTTTACCTAAATCTGTCTGGCCTGGTATATGACAACATAAAAACCTCAAGGATAGAGCCCCAAAACTCGCCAACCAAGCAAACACTTATGCTAAACTCCTTTGGGCACTCTCTAATTGGATGTCCTGGGTCCTTCCAATTCTTAGTCCTTTAATACCTGTTTTTCTCCTTCTCTTATTCAAATCTTGTGTCTTCTGTTTAGTTTCTCAGTTCATATAAAACTGAATCCAGGCCATCACCAATCATTCTATACAACAAATGCTCCTTCTAACAACCCCACAATATTATCCTTTACCCCAAAATCTTTCTCCAGTTTGATAGCTCCCCTCTACATTCCCATGCTGCCCCTAATCCTGCTTGAAGCAGCCCTGAGAAACATTGCCCATTATCTCTCCATACCATCCCCCAAAATTTTTGCCACCCCAACACTTCACCACTATCTTGTTTTGTTTTTCTTATTAATATAAGAAAACAGGAATGTCAGGCCTCTGAGCTCAAGCTAAGCCATCATATCCCCTGTGACCTGTGTGTATACATCCAGATGGCCTGAAGCAAATGAAGACCACAAAAGAAGTGAAAATAGGCAGTTCCTACCTTAACTGATGACATTCCACCATTGTGATTTATTCCTGCCCCACCCTAACTGATCAATTGACCTTGTGACATTCCTTCTCCTGGACAATGAGTCTCAGGGGCTCCCCACAGAGCACCTTGTGACCCCCACCCCTGCCTGCAAGAGAACAACCCCCTTTAATTCTAATTTTCCACTCCCTCCCCAAATCCCATAAAACTGACTGACTCCTATCTCCCTTTGTGGACTCCTTTTTTGGATTCTGCCAACCTGCACCCAGGTGATTAAAAAGCTTTATTGCTCACACAAAGCCTGTGTGGTAGTCTCTTCACATGGATGCACATAACTGTAATGAGATGAAAAGTCACCCCTTCCATTCCTACAACAACAAGAAAAACAAGCTAGATAAACAAAAACAATGACTTTTCTTGGACCCATCAAATAACTGAGTTTTCAGGGCAAAACACTACCCCCAAATTTGGAGAGACAGGTGTATTTAGAGACACAGCTGGGATCTGCTTATGTGGAAAAGAAGCTGTTGGGATCTCCTTACCTGGAAAAGAAGGTGCTGGAGCCTTAAATTGTTAGGAGCATGGTAATATTGGTAATATTGACAAATTGCTGGAGGCAATTGTGTGGAGGCTGTGTGTGTGGACTCATGTGAGAAAAAAAGTTCAGGGGGGCCACAGTTCTAAGGGTACCCTCACACATTTGTGAGCTTCACCTCCAAGAACATGTCCAAATTCTCATAGTAAGGATGTGAGAAAGATCTTCCCCCAGATTTGACAGGAAAAGAGGATGAAATCCCCTTGGAGAATTCTCCATAACAAAGGCCTACTTTGCAGGGGAAAGACTTTTCCAGGGCCTTATTCCAGAAGGAAGGAAGGAAGGAAGGAAGGAAGGAAGGAAGGAAGGAAGGAAGGAAGGAAGGAAGGAAGGAAGGAAGGAAGGAAGGAAGGAAGGAAAAGTATTCCTCTCTCTCCTGTCTTCTCTAGCCTTCTAGTCCCCTCTAAGGGAAAAATTAAAAAGCTATGACACTGGAGAAACACTTGTGCAGCTGACAGTTAAGAAACATGGGCCCCCCAAAAGATGGAGTTTTAACAAGATTATGGAATGCTTCTCCCTCCCAGAACCTTCTCACCTCAGCAATAGGGCTCCTGTATGACAGTTGATTACAGTTGAAAAATCTGCAAAACAGAGATTCTGAGAAGTACTTAGGGAAGCCTAAAGTCAAGGTGAGAGACAAAATTAAGGAAGAATTTGAAGCTTCTGACACCCACACCAATAGCAAACAGTAAACATAGCCCAGCACTTAGCTAGATTAACATAAATCCTCACAATAAAGGCCTACTTGCCTATTTGTCTATTTTTCTGTCTGGTTTGAATAAAAAATTACAAAGCATGCCAAGAAAAAACAAACACAAACCGTCTAAGGAAACAAAGCAATCATGAGAATCAGGCTTAGCTATGACACAGATGATGAAATGATCAGACATGGAATTTGCAATATCATATCTATAATTAATATGTCAAGGGCTTTAGTAGAAAAAGTAGGCAACATGCAAGAAGAGATGAGTAATGTAAACAGTGAGATGGAAACTCTAAGAAGCAAAACAGATGATCAAAATAAAAAACAAAAACAACTGAGAAAAAACAATCAGTGAGATTGAAGATCATTAATAGCAAACTGAAATGCAAAGAGAAAAAAGAATTTTTTAAAAATAACGTATTCTCTAAGAACTATAGACACTTTTAAAAGGTATAATATACATGTAATTGGAATATCAGAAGAAAAAAATTTAAAGAGAACAGAGAAAAAGAAATAGCTGAAGTAGTAATGGTTAAAACTTTCCAAAATTAGTGACAGACACCACATCACAAATTCAGGAATATCAGAGAATATCAAGCCAGATAAATACCAAAAACAAAACAAACTGCAGAAAACCAAACATAAAGAGAATATTATGAAAGAAGCTAGAGGGGGAGAAAACTTTGCCTTAGATGAATGAACATAACAATTATAATAGACTTCTTATCAGAAACTATATAAACAAAAGGAGAGTCACATAAAATATTTAGTCTTGAAAGCAAAAAAACCCAACAAGCTTGAATTCTATATCCAGCCAAATAGTCCTTCCAAAGTGAAGGAGAGCCGGGTATGGTGGCTCACACCTGTAATCTCAGCACTTTAGGAGGCCGAGGCGGGGGGATCACCTGAGGTCAGGAGTTCAGGTCAGCCTGGCCAACATGACAAAACCCCATTTCTACTAAAAATACAAAAATTAGCCAGGCATGGTGGCACATGCCTATAGTCCCAGCTACTCAGGAGGCTGAGGCAGGAGAATCGCTTGAACCCAGGAGGCGAAGGTTGCAGTGAGCCAAGATCATGCCATTGAACTCCAGCCTGGGTGACAGAGCAAGACCACATCTAAAAAAAAAAAAAAAAAAAAAAAAAAAAAGGCCGGGCACGGTGGCTTATGCCTGCAATCCCAGCACTTTGGGAGGCCGAGGCAGGTGGATCTCCTAAGGTTGGGAGTTCGAGACGAGCCTGACCAATATGGAGAAACCCCATCTCTACCAAAAATACAAAAACTAGCCGGGCGTGGTGGCGGGTGCCTGCAATCCCAGCTACTCAGGAGGCCGAGGCAGGCTCCAGCCTGGGCAACAAGAGTGAAACTCCATCTCAAAAAGATAAAAATAAAAATAAAAGAAGGGGAAATAAAGATTTTCTCAGACAAACAAAAACTAAGCGTCATTACCAGCAGATCTAGCCTGCAAGAAATTTTAAACATGGAAAAATCCTGGGAAGCAACATTAAGAACCTCCTCTTTGAATGCTGTCATTTTGTTAAGCAGACCTTGTTCATATACATAGGAACCATCTTCCAATTGGGTATTTATTATTGCATTAAACCCATTCTTCATGATTTCTCCAGAAATATCGTGAAAGTGTTCCCAAAATGCCTGTGGAATATCAGATACACTCATTCAACAGTCACTATTTCCTGCTAAAGAACAAAATGATGTTATTCCATTGTGAAGTAATCTTAGTGATCTCTTGCTGGATCTCCTCTAGATTTTTATGAATCATGTCTTTAATAGTTCATTCTAGGACCTTGCCCAGGGTTAACTTAAAGCTCTCTAGTCCTGAATAGCAACATATATCTTTTTATCCTCTAAAATGTGAATCTACATTTACATTTTCCTCTTTTCCATTTTCCCTTTCTCCTTCACCTATCACTGTCCTCATTTGCACCCTAGAATATTATATTCTGGGGTTAAATTTGCTCACAGGATGAAACTTGAACTCATTTTTAGCAGTAGGATTATCTCTTATAATATTTTATCCCATTTTCATCTTCTGTTCCTCCCAATCAATGTTTGTTCTACACAGCTTAGTGTTGAAATCAGTCTCTTTAAGAGAAAAGACAAAGCAAAATAGAGATTAAAGAGTTCTCTCCTACTTCAGCCATCAAACTTTACACTCTAAACCACAGCACTGAGTTTATTCATTTGATGATCTTATTCTTACCCTAATGTAACTAGGGTCTTCTGATTATCATTGGCTTTATCAAAAGTTGCAACCCATTTTATACTTTGGTCTTCCTAAATCTTATCTTCAGTTCTTTGCTTCTCCCTCTATAGTTGCCTTGTATTTTTCAACATTAGGAGACCCCATTTCCATTGCTCTAAATCTGAGGTCACTGGAGTTCATTCTCTATACTGCCACCCAGGGTCACATCTCTTTCCTCTCCATATATCCATTACAATATACAAAAACAGATGAATAAAATTTACTTACCAAACTACATCCCTCTTAAAGCACACCATTAGCAGAGGCTGTTTCTCTAATTAATAAAATGCTTATCATCAGGGTATTAAAATATGGAAAAATCAGCTCCCTATAGCTTGATTAAAAAAATTCAGTAATTGTTATTACTCACTTATTTGAGTTCATTAATAATAAAATTGCATGAAATAATAGCTGTACAATATATAAGACATAATAGTATGTAACATAATGATATAATGATTGTATAATGGGAAACAACTTTTGTCCCTCCAAAATCTGGGTTTGTGTCCATATCTACCACTGATTAAACACAGATGGGTGCCTTTTAACCTCTTTGTGCCTTTGTCTCTTCATCTGTAAAATTGGATTAATAAATGAATATGTTGTTATTCTTGTAAGGCTAAACAAAATTAACTACATACACTTGACCTTGGAAGCCTTAAGGCAGTGAATACCAAAGTGTGGAACATGATGATTTTAGATGACTATTGGACATGTATTCAATAATATTAAATCACATGGTATGAAAATTACTTCAATTTTATTTTAATCCTTGTAATTACGTAAAAAGGAAAATCCCTATTTGGTGCCAGTATGGTTTCACACTTTCTAGCACTTACTATTCTCCCTTTTAAGCAAAGGAAGAGTAGGTAACAGGCTTTCCTTCAGCAGGCAGAAGTATTTTTCTTGAATTGAATTACATTATTTTGTTTTAATTGTACTTACTTTTACAATTATATTTTATTATGGCAGACAATATTTCTTTTCAAGTTCCCTTTTTTTTTTTTTTTTTTTTTTTTTGAGACGGAGTCTGGCACTGTTGCCTGGGCTGGAGTGCAGTTGCATGATCTTAGCTCACTGCAACCTCCGCCTCCCGAGTTCAAGCGATGCTCTTGCCTCCCATTTCTTTTTCAAATGAATTAATTTAAATAAAAAGAAATAACTTGTTTTAGATAATAAGTAAATGTATTACAGGTGATTTGAGGTTTGGCAAAAATTATAAAGTTAGTATATGGAAGATTGAGGAAACAGTCTAAATATAATATACATATTTTTTAATCTCTTTGCCTGTTATCAATGAAGTTATATTTTTACTAATTATTATTAAAAAATAAGTCTTTGAAAAATTTGTGCTTTACAGGTTCCTAAGCATGATTCTCGAAGCTTCTCATACAGAAGTTTTAAAAGATTCACTATAAAAAGAAAGTTTGCATTTGATATCTGACTTTTATTTCCTCTAGGTTAGGGGTAATATCTACCTTCTTTATATGCTCTACAGCATCTATTAGAAGGCTGAGTGCACAAGTGTTTCTAAGTAAATATTCAAATGTGCTGAATTGACATTTAGGTGTGTCAAAAATGTTTGTGGTTGATGTATGTGTGCCTCCCCTGCTCTTCTCAAAGAACCTCCAGCTGTTAACACTACCAGGGCATTTTCCACCCAATTTCCCTCTCAACTCTGAAGTTATAGCTGAGATAATGTGGAGACCAGTCTGAATCACAGAATCTTTAGCTATTTGTCATTTCCGTAATGTCTGCCAGCATCCTGTAAGCTGGCTGTGTGATGTCAAGACCAGATAAAGGAAATATAATTTTCTCCATAGCTTATATATGCTAAGTCCCTTTACCACAGTGTAATGTCTTTAATTTCTTCCCAATTCAGTCGCTGGTCTCCAATGCCATGACAACACACATCCTATAAAGAGAGTCTTTACCAACAGTCATGAGATGAGACCTTTTGACTTTTCTCTTCAAGGATCTTATCCACATCCACTTTCTCTGCCTGTGAGTTCTTGATATTTTAATGTCTGAAGAACTTACATTCTATATAACGAATAGAAAGGGGAAAATAATATCTTTACCTTCTGATCACAAAGAAAGTTGTTCAAAGTCCTAAGCCCAATACAGTATGCAAAATGTTTCCAGAATTCTTGAGTGAGATATTTCAATATTCATGAGAAACATTATTTACCATTAAAATATCTAAAGAGGAACCCAAAGGCTGCAGAAGTAAGCAAGTTAACAGTAGATTTAAAATGTTCTGCCCTTGAAGCTGTGTTTGTAGAGCTCACACCAATTCCATTTGATTAGCATCTTCTCTAAATCTATGTAATCCTCTCAACTAGTTCTATACTTTTCCTTTATCTCTGACTCTTGGTGTTAAAGCCCTTAATTAAAAAGTAGCACAGATGACTGACAAGCACATACTTATACATACACAATTGGCTAGAATCCAAAATTCTAACATTTGTCTGGCTTGCTAGGTCGTCCATTGGAGCCTAGATTTTGAAACTTTTGACTATCAGGCTGGCTGACTGCCAGCTGATGGTTCAAACATTCAACCAGTCTTCCATCTAATCTGCCCTCAGGAAGAAATCTGGGAAAAGCCAAGCCCTGATTTTCCCTTTATATATGAATTCTCCCATCATCCTCCCAGCAGCCCAATAAGATAGGTCTTATTAACTGTATCATATGGAGTAGGAAACCTGAGCTTAGAAAATTAAATAAGTTGCTCCAGGTCATGGAACTAGTGAAGGGCAGGGTGTGGTTAAAATTCAAGTCTGTAGGATGGGAAAATCCATTTCTTTCTACTATACCAGCCAGCTCCATAATGGTGTTATTCAAAAAGCGAATCTTAAGAAAGCTTGAGAATAGTAAAAGAAATATTAACTTGTCTTTAATATCAGCTTATCACTTGCTTTAGGAAGCCACTATTCTTCCTCATCTGTCCAATCAGATACTCAACTCTTAACAGCTGTTAAATATCATCTCCAGCAACTTTTGATGATAAAACAACTCCAACATTCAAATGCTGCTACTGTTGCTTCATGCAGGCGTACCTTGTTTTATTGTTCCTCACTTTATTGCTCTTTGCAGATATTTCTTAGAAATTGAAGGTTTGGGGAAACTTCATGGAGCGAGTTTATCAGCACCTCTTTAACAACAACTGTGCTCACTTCATATCTTGCCTCTGTGTCATACTTTGGTACTTCTTGCAATATTTCAAAGTTTATCTTTATTATTATATCTGTTATGGTGATCAGTGATCTTTTTTACTGTCTGTTTGCTTTTTTTTTTTTTTTTTTTTTTTTTGAGAATTTGAGACAGGGTCTCACTCTCTCACTCAGGCTGAAGTGCAGTGCCACAAGCATGGCTCACTGCAGCCTCAACCACCTGGGCTCACATGATCCTCCTGCCTCAGCTTCCAGAGTAACTGGGACCACAGGGTATGCACCACCACGCTTGGACAATCACTGATCTTTGATGTTACTATTGTAATTGTTTTGGGGTGCCACAAACAAACTGTACCTGTATAAGATGGTGAACTTAATTGATAAATGTTGTGTGTATTCTAACTACTCCACTGACCAGCCATTTCTCCCCTCCCCCAACAGCTCCTTGGGCATCCACAATTTTCCAAGACAAAACAGTATCAAAATTCAGCCAATTAACCCTACGTTGGTCTCTAAGTGTCCAAGTGAAAGGAATAGTCTCTCACTTTAAATCAAAAGCAGGAAATACTTAAGCTTAGTGAGGAAGGCATGTTGAAGGCCAAGACCGATAAATGCTAGGCATCTTGTGCCAAACAATTAGCCAAGTAGTAAATATAAAAGAAAATACCTTGAAGAAAATTAAAAGTACTACTCCACTCAAAACATGAATGATAAGGAAGTAAAACAGACTTTCACTGGAAGAAGATGCCATCTAGGACTTTATAGCTAAAGAGGAGAAGTTAACGTCTGGCTTCAAAGCTTCAAAGGACTGGCCAACTCTCTTATTTGGAGCTAATACAGCTGGTAACTTTAATTTGAAGCCAGTATTCACTTACCATTCTAAAAATTCTAGGGCCCTTGAGAATTTTGCTAAATCTATTCTGTTTGTGCTTTATAAATAAAACAACAATGCCTGGATGACAGCACATTTGTTTATAGCATAATTTACTGATTCTTTTTTTTTTTTTTTTTTTTGAGATGGAGTTTTGCTCTTGTTGCCCAGGCTGGAGTGCAACGGCATGAGCTTGGCTCACCACAACCTCTGCTTCCTGGGTTCAAGTGATTCTCGTGCCTCAGCCTCCCAAGTAGCTGCGATTACAGATGTGCACCACCACGCCTGGCTAATTTTGTATTTTTAGTAGAGACAGGGTTTCGCTATGTTGGTAAGGCTGATCTCAAACTCCCAACCTCAGGCGATCTGCCTGCCTCGGCCTCCCAAAGTGCTGGCATTACAGATGTGAGTCACCACACCCAGCGATTTACTGAATATTTTAAGCTCATTATTAAGATCTGCTGCTCAGAAGAAAAGATTCCTTTGAAAACATTACTGCTGCTTGACAATGTACCTGTTCACCCAAGAGCTCTAATGGAAATGTACAAGGAATTTTATGTTCTTTCCATGTCTGCAACTACAACATTCACTCTGCAGCCTATAGATCAAGAAGTAATTTTGACTCGAAAGTATTATTATCAACCTCCTGCAGCCTTGACCTCCTAGGCTCATGCTATCCTCTCTCCTCAGCCTTCTGAGTTGCTGGAACTACAGGCATTTGCCACCACACCCAGCTAATTTAAAAATTGTTTTCCTAGAGACAGGGCATCACTATGTTGCCCAGGCTGGTCTTTAACTCCTGGGCTCAAGCAATCCTCCAGCCTTGACCTCTCAAAGTATCCAGTCTTATTATTTAAGAAATGTATTTTATAAGGCTATAGCTACCATAGATGGTGATTCCTCTGATGCATCTAGGCAAAGAAAATTGGAAACCTTCTGTAAAGGAGTCACTATTCCAGGTGCCATTAAGAATATTCGTGATTCATGGGAGAAAGTCAAAATGTCTACATGAACAGGAGTTAGAAATAAATTGATTTCAACCCTCCTGGATGACTTAGATGGTGTAACAGTCCGTTTTCACACTGCTGATAAAGCCATACCCAAGACTGAGTAATTTATAAAGAAAAAGAGGTTTAACTGACTCACAGTTCCATGTGACTGGGAAGGAGTCATAATCAGAAAGACAGAAAGCAAAAAGCCCTTCTTACATGGTGGTAGGGAAGAGAGAATGAGAACCAAGTGAAAGGGGAGACCCCTTATAAAACTATCAGATCTTGTGAGACTTATTCACTACTGTGAGAACAGTATGGGGGAAACTGCCCCCATGATTCAATGATCTCCACTGGGTCCCTCCCACATCATGTGGAAATTATAGGAGCTATAGTTCAAATAAGATTTGAGTGGGGACACAGCCAAACCATATCAGATGGATTCAAGATTTCATTGAAGGAAGTCACAGCAGATGTGATGGAAACAGAAAAAGAAATAGAATTAGACGTGGATCTTGAAGTTGAGAGTGAATTGCTACAATCTTATGATAACACTTTGACAGATGAGGACTTACTTCTTTTAGATAAGTGAAGAAAGTGGTTTCTTGAGATGGAATTTACTCCTGGTGAGGATGCTGTGAACATCGTTGAAATGAGAGCAGAAGATTTAGAATATTCCATAAATTTAGTTGATAAAGCAGTGGCAGGATTTGAGAGGCCTGACTCCAATCTTGAAAGAAATTCTACTGTGGGTGAAATGCTGTCAGACAGCATCACATGCTAAAGATAAATTTTTTATGAGTGGAAGAGTCAATTGATGCGGCAAACTTCATTGTTGTCTTATTTTAAGAAACTGCCACTGCCACACCAACCTTCAGCAACCACCACCCTGATTAGTCAGTGGCCATCAACATTGAGGCAAGACACTGCACCAGCAAGAACATTACAACTCAGGTTGAAGTTGCATGTGATCATTAGCATTTTAGCAATAAAGTATTTTTGAATTAAGGTAGTACATTTTTTAGACATAATGTTCTTGCACACTTAATAGACTACAGTATAGTGTAAATATAACTCGTATATGCTCTGGGAAACAAAAAAAAAAAGTGCAACTCACTTTATTGTGATATTTGCTTTATCGTGGTGGTCCGGAACAAAACCCACAATATCTCCAAGGTATGCTTATATATATATGATGGGAATGAAAGATGGATACTATGCCTTTTTCCTTCTCCAGAAACCATTAAAAAAAAAAGGGCTTCCAATTATAATGGTCTGTCATTCAGACTCCTAAACTGCTGTTTAAATTCTGCTTTTCTATTCACCTTCTGTGGTTTCTTTTTACCACTAACTTTTGACTATTGCTTTTTTATCCAGTTCAAGAAAGTCGCACCTCCTGGAGCTCTTTAACAACACTTCCCACCGACCAACAGCAATTGGAAATGTAATAAGCCTGAGCACTCTGCAAATATCACTTCCCCCATGTGTGTATAACCAGGTCGTGGAGAAATATCCTATGATCCTTTTGGCTTGCTCAAAGATGACAAGATTCCATCTAGAGGAAAACAAAGTTTGGAATAATTGGCTGTCTGAAAAAAGCTTCCTTACAGAAATCAGTGATTCTGAAATTTTCTGACCAGCAATGCATGTTGTCATTTCCTTATTGCAGATAGAGGCACTCTAGAGTATGTTCATTTTATATTCAGATTATTTTTGTCTTCATGTCTCTGAACAAAGTTTTCTTCCTTCACAGTATCTGTAAGTCAAATTCTTTTTCTGTTTACTCTCTGAAACATACCCTCTTTCTACATTTGTGCCACACTTTCCTTTCTACATTTGTGCCACACTTCCAACAAACAAAGCGTTAGGAGAAAACACAACAGGCTCTCCTACCCCAAGAATGCTTTTATGAAGTTCTAAAAGTCCTTAGGATGCAGTTTTCAGAAATACTAACAAAATAGTAAGGAGAAAGAAAGCCCACTATCATTATCGTTTAGTGGGACAGCTTATTACCACCACTCCTCAGTTCCCATCGAGAACAAACTTCCATACCTCTCCTAAGAGAAAGCAGTTTGGGAGGATGGCCTTATCTTCTCCCCCATGACTCACTCTGGAGGAATGCCTTTATTGTTGACACCGAGGAGATGAAACTAAGCATGTGTAGCCCAATCTATTCTTGCCTTTCTCCTCTCTTACTTCAGGACCTTCCCTTCTTGCAGACTGAATATGTTCTTCTTTCCAAATCCTTCTTCCTTTACACCTCTCTCTCTTCTCTCTCTGTTCCTGTCATTAGAGGAAATTTACTGCTGTCCAGCTGTTCTGCTTCTACCTAGGTATGTAAGTTCAATTCAAGAGAAGGTAGCAAGAAGCGTATTTGGCCTTTGATTCAAGACACATTCTCCATTATATAATAACAATGAAGTAGATCTTTTCATGCCTGTCTTACTGCTGCGACTGTTTCTTAGTTGGGACAGATTGGCACAGAGAGTGGTGTGATTGATTAGCACCTTCAGACCCAACTCAAGCTTTCCCACTGGTCTCACTTTGCTATTTTGTAAATGAAGTCTTCAAAACAAATGCTGTTTGCACTGTCCTGCCTTCAAAACATGGAATGAGGCTCAGTTCTTAATTCCCCAGGCTATATTTATTAAAAGCTTGAAAATGCTTGAAGCTTAATATCCTGAGAAAAAAATAAGTACTCTTAAAGAACTACCAATCTTCACCAAACTTCCCTCTCCAGGCTTAGGATCTGGCTTGTTCCAAGTCACAGGGAGTCCACTCTGTCCCTACGAGTGGGAATATCCAGACATCCCTCCATAGTAGGGTCCTGATCATAATTCTGTAAATCTCAGACAGAGAAGCAGGTTAGTCTACATCCTGATTTCAGACTTGCTTTCTTTCTTGCTCTAAAATGATTGACAATGGGAATGTCCATTTCCTTTAGAGGAAATCACACACTATCTGTATTTACAGTGTGTTTTTTACTCCAGGCCAGACAAAAAGAAAATCATCATATATGACAGCACATTTCCCAGTCTTAGTCTTAAACAATCAAGTGAGATGTACCAAACATTTAGTTGTATTACATCACACTGTATTACGTCAAGTTTTATCTGGCTTACTTGATTGTTTTAACCTTCGAATTGATACAGAGAGATGGTAAGCAACACATCTTTCAGATGGTGTTCAGACTTACCTCCAAATCTTGAGGACTTGAATGCAGAGACCCACATATCACCACAGAACAAACAAATATTTTAGTCAAAAGGTGGACGAGATCAAGACTTAGGAAAGGAGTGTCTTTAAGTCTTTAGGTATAAAGCTAAAATGTATGCTATCTATATTACTAAGTAGGATTCAACATTTCTGTGATACATCAACACTCAGATGACTTCACTGATTCAGTCTTCCCAAAGCAATGAGTAGATGCATGCATGACTTGCATCTGCCAGGCTCACTATGGCAATCCTTCCTAGAATAAATGCAATTTCTGCCTCAAAGATTCCGTTTTCACCTCCCAAGTAACAAATTTTAATAAAGTTAAGCCTGCAAAATAACGAATAGCCTGACACAACAAAAATTAAAATTTAGTCTGCTCTAGGTACTCTATTACATTATTTGTATCACCATTACAGGTTACACAATCTGTTCAGAACCTTTTTGTATATAGTATTACTTAATCATGAGCAAGTACTTTTATTATTCCTAATTCATAGATGAGGAACCTGAGGACTCATGGTCTATGTACCCTGCCAATGACTTCTGTGCTAAGTCCTGAACCTATTTGACTTCAAATGTATTCATCTTTCCCTGCTCTGGATTACTTGGGGCTGCATGTCCTAGGCTTCTATGTCAGCTGAATTATACAGATAGGGGTTTGCTGGAACACAGAGAGCAAGAAAGGCAAAAGCCATAGTTTTCTCTCTGCCCTCTCTATTTGTTCAGTATCTTTAGTGTTAGCTCTGTCCCCCATGGGCTCCAATTCCTGACACAGATGCCTAAAACAAATGTTCTGTCTTAGCCACATATTTTTCCCCACCAGCTCTTATTCTTCCCTGTCTTTTCCATTTCTGGGTCAGTTCACATCACAGGTGAAAGAGGCAGCTAGGGTATTCCCTGGGACTACCCCCAGACATCTAAGTGGAGAGATATAGGGGAGGCATTACTATTTTGCATGAAGAAAGGGCACACCGAAACAGAGAAGTTACAAATATGGTCCTAATCTTGGTGTCATTTTCATATATTTCTTTAATTCTTTCAATTTCTGCCACAGGCAAAATAGCAAGAGACAAAACAATTTTTAAACTGAAAAACGTTTGCAAATATCAGAAAAGATTATTTTGAGATTGAATTCTCATTTGGAGTATTTATTATAAACAGCCATCATCTCAACAGGCTCAGTAGGCAAAAGCTGTGTGTCTGATTTAGAGGTTGGGTTGAGACAGTCAACAAAATCTAAAAACCCCTAGACCCGATGTGATGACACCGAGAGAAGTGAGAAAAAGGATGGAAAAGAGGAAAGATTTATGAGGCATAGCAAAAGAAAGCCAAGGTCAGTGTGAATGACAAGAATTCTCAAGAAACAGCTGTTGAATTGAACTTAATCAAAACTAGCTGGTAAACTGGAATTTTAGTTTGGTATTTGAATAAGAGACTAAGATAATTCTACGTAAAAGTACATAATATGAAGAATAAATAAATAATTTAGAAGAGAAGAGGTCTGGTAATTTTATTTAAAAATGAAGATGTACATAAGCATTTTTGTGAATTTTGATGACAAAATATAAAAATATAGCAAGAAAAATCACATAGTGAAATAAAAAATCTTAAAAGATAGTAATAAGAATAAACATTGTTTGAGCCCTTTATATGGCTCAAGCACTAAAAGAGGTGCTTCAAATACATCATCTCCTTTAACATTCCCAGTAACCTTATGAGACAAATATTATCCCCATGTTATGGATTAGGAAGCTATGATTCAGGAAGATTCATAGCATGTTTAAGGCCAAAAGGGTATTTCTGTTCCTGTAAATATTAGTAGGCATTCAACAAAATAGTTCCATAATAAAATTTTTGAGAAACAGCCAACACTATTTCTCTCAGCTAGAGATTAGGCTCTAAGGTTGTACAGAAATAACTTTTTAAATCCTTCTTTACCCTAAAACTTATCAAACTTATAACATGGTGGGAACTATGTGTATGTGTGCATGTGTGTATAAATGTGTGTGTGTAATTACTACCTTTGTGGACATGAATCTTCCACAGAACACAATTTGGAAAGACAGCAAAAAGCTATAATAGAGCCAAATCACTAACACTAAATTTAATAGAGACAAATTTAAATCTAGCATTGATATTTTTAAAGTCCCATTATTCAAGAACAAAATTCAGGCCAAGAGTGCCTTTTAAATGCCCTGGAGGTGGGCTACCATGAGTCAGAAGATGATGATGAAACTGATGGTTAATTAAATCTTAGGCTAAATTAATAGAAGTGTACTGTCTATATCAAGGGAAGTTAAGATTTATGTCTGGCTCTGAATTAAGCCTTTAAATAGAGTGTTGACAAATAAAAGGAGGAGCAGACATTGGCAATTAAGTTGAAAGTTATAGAAACGATATTATATAATATTACTGGAGAAACTGGAAATAATATTTTAATTGACATAAATACTTGGCTGGTTTAGGGTTGTTAAGGGTATCTAAGATGTGATACTTATGTTCCTATAGTTAACAGATCGCCATTAAAATAAGGATGTAGACTTAATTGGTGTTTCTCTAGAGTCCTAGACTAGGACTAACAAATTATAAGGAATTAAGTTTAGGTTTAACATAAATAAAATGTTTCAACAAGCTGTCTCAGAAGAAAATAGGCTGATGAAAATTAGTGAAAATCCAATCAAATTAAATAGTCTCTTAGAACTTGCCACAGAAAAGAGGCATTGTCCAGTTACCTAACTTACCTTACTTACCCTGGAAATTTATTAGTAAAAAAGGAAATATCAGAAATCTCATAGATGAATTTAAAGAAGAAATGGAAATGTATGGATGGATATCCATAATTCAATAGCATCTTTGGTCATCAAAGAACTGCTGTCTTGACTCAATGGCATCAACTACGCTTGAGATCTCACTTCTCTTTTCTGCTCTAAATAATTTAACTGCCCCACAAGCAACTGACATCTTTGCTTCTCATGGCTACTCCTATTCTAGGCTTCTCCTGCCCCATGACTTCTCCACACTAGTTTTTTTTTTTTTTTTTTTTTTTTTTTTTTTCCTATGGTGTTTTGTCTTCTGACATCTCTGCTATCTGCTGATTTTTCTCCATGACTTACTTTAAAATGCCCTGCTAGATAATCTTTTTTGTTTCTTGAGACAGGGTCTCACTCTGCCACCCAGGCTGGAGTGCAGGCTCACTGCAGCCTTGACATCCCAGGTTCAAGTGATCTTCCGACCTCAGCCTCTTGAGTAGCTGGGACCATAGGTGCATGTCACCACACCCTGCTAATTATTGTATTTGTTGTAGAGACAGGGCTTCCCCATATTACCCAGGCTAGTCTCGAACTACTGAGCTCAAGCAATCCACCCACTTTAGCCTCCCAAAGTGGTGGGACTACAGGCATGAACCACCACACCCAGACTAGATAATCTTATTTAATTGTCCTGTCAACATCAAATACAGTGCATCACTCTTAAGTTCCTCTCACCAGGCCATCTTACAAATTTCTTTCTCCAAATAGTTGCCTTTGTAGCAGCTACCCAGCCATAATCCTCTCAGCTGTGACCAGAACATTAGGGTCACAAGATAGCAAACACTGCAACCTATATGAAGGAAGTTCTTAAGAGGGAATAACTGGTGGACACTATAAATGGACTATCCAGGACCACCATCTCATAGAAATACTCTAGAAGATGCTTCTGTTGTGTATTAGAGGTTAAATAAAATCTCAAAAGTCCCTTCCAACACTAATGTTCTACTACATGAATGTATAGCTCTAAGCCATTATTGTTTCTTTATATTGATTAAAAAAATATTAGGGCTTATGGAAAGAATAGGTTTACTGGCATCATATTTAATACAAAGCCTATGATATGGTTTGGTTGTGTCCTTACCCAAATCTAATCTTGAATTGTAGTTCCCATAATCCCCACAAGTCATGAGAGAGGCCCAGTGGGAGGTAATTGATCACTGGGGGTGGATTCTCCCATACTATTCTCATGATAGTGAGCAAGTTCTCATGAGATCTGGTGGTTTTATAAGAGGCTTCCCCCTGTGCTCAGCTCTCATTTTGCTCCTTCCAACCATCATGTGAAGAAGGACATGTTTGCTTTTCCTTCTGCCATGATTGTAAGTTTCCTGAGGCTTCCCCCGTCATGTGGAACTGTGAGTCAACTGAACCTCTTTCCTTTAGAAATTATCCAATCTCAGGCAGTTCTTTACAGCAGTGTGAGAACAGACTAGCACAGTAAATTGGTACCACAGAGAGTGGGGCACTGCTATAAAGATACCTGAAAGTGTGGAAGCAACTTTGGAACTGGGTAATAGGCAGAGGTTGGGACAGTTTGGAGGGTTCAGAAGAAGACAGAAAAATGTGGGAAAGTTTGAAACTTCCTAGAGATGTGGGTGGGCTCAGAAGACAGGAAAATGTGGAAAAGTTTGGAACTTCCTAGAGACTTGTTGAATGGCTTTGACCAAAATGCTGATAGTGATATGAACAACGAAGTCCAGGCTGAGGTATCACAAATGGAGATGAGGAACTTGTTGGGAACTGGAATAATGGTAACTCTTGCTATGCAAAGAGACTGGTGGCATATTCCCCCTGCCCTGGAGATCTGTGGAACTTGGAATTTGACAGAAATAATTTAGGGTATCTGGCAGAAGAAATTTCTAAGCAGCAAAGCAATCAAGAGGTGACAGAGTGTAAAACTTTGGAAAGTGTGCAGCCTGGTGATGCGATAGAGAAGGAGCCAAATGTTAATCAGCAAGACAAAGTAAAGTCTCCGGGGCATGTCAGAGACCTTCACAGCAGCCCCTCCCACTACAGGCCCAGAGGCCTAGGAGGAAAAAGTGGTTTCCTGGGCCAGGCCCAGGGCCTTGCTTCTTTCTGTAGTTTCAGGACTTGGTGCCCTGCATCCCAGCCTCTCCAGTTGTGGGTAAAAGAGGTAAAGGTATAGCTCAGGCTGTGACTTTGGAAGGTGCAAGCCCCAAGTCCTGGCAGCTTCCACATGGTGTTGAGCCTGCACAGGAACAGAAGTCAAGAATTGAGGTTTGGGAACCTCTGCCTAGATTTCAGCGGATGTATGAAAATGTCTGGATGTCCAGGCAGAAGTCTGCTGCAGGGGCAGAGTCCTCATGGAAAATCTCTTCTAGGGCAGTGTAGAAGGGAAATGTGGGATTGGACCCCCCCACACACAGAGTCCCCACTGGGTCACTGCCTGGTAGAGCTGTTAGAAGAGGACCACCATCCTCCAGACGCTAGAATGCTAGATCCACCAACAGCTTGCACTCTGTGCCTGGAAAAGCCGCAGACACTCAACACCACCCATGAAAGCAGCCAGGAGGGGGGCTGTACCCTGCAAAGCCACAGGGGTGGAGCTGCACAAGGTCATGGGAGTCCACTTCTTGCATCAGCGTGACCTGGAGTCAAAGACATGGAGTCAAAGGAGATCGTTGTGGAAGTTTAAGATTTAATGAATGCCTTATTGGATTTTGGACTTGCATGGAACGTGTAGCCCCTTTGTTTTGGCTAATTTCTCCCATTTGGAATGGAAACATTTACCTAATCCCTGTGCCCCCATTGTATCTTGGAAGTAGCTGACTTGATTTTGAATTTACAGGCTCATAAGCAAAAGGGACTTGCCTTGTCTCAGACGAGACTTTGAACATGGACTTTTGGGTTAATATCAGAATGAATTAAGACTTTGGGGCACATTTAGAAGGGCATGATTGCGTTTTGAAATGTGAGGACATGAGATTTGAGAAAGACCAGTGGTAGAATGATATGGTTTGGCTGCATCTCCACCCAAGTCTTATCCTGAATTGTAGTTCTCATAATCCCCATGTGTCATGGGAGGGGCCCGGTGGGAGGGAATTGAACCATGAAGGCAGTTCCTCCATGCTATTCTCATGATAGTGAGCAAGTTCTCATGAGATCTGATGTTTTTATAAGGGGGCTTCCCCCTTCGCTTGGTTCTCATTCTTCTCCTTCCAACCATCATGTGAAGAAGGACATGTTTGCTTCCCCTTCTGCCATGATTGTAAGTTTCCTGAACTCCCCCACCCTCAGTGATGCAGAACTGTGAGTCAATTAAACTTCTTTCCTCTATAAATTACCTAGGTTTTGGCAGTTCTTTATAGCATTGTGAGAACGGACTAATATGGCCTAATTGAAATACTGTTACTTCTTCCAACAGATGCCTCTAATCCAGACCTTTTATTAATAAGTGAGATCAAAGAGAAATGACAATAAGATATAAACATACAGACATAACTAAGTGTTTTACACATTCCACCTTGGCTCTTACATGCTGAATTTAAGCAAATCTCTTTATCTGTCTGAGACTCAGTTTCCCCATTTGAAAACTGAGAAATCATCACTTGACTTTCTTTTTTTTTTTTTTTTTAATTTATTTATTATTATTATACTTTAAGTTGTAGGGTACATGTGCATAACGTGCAGATTTGTTACATATGTATACTTGTGCCATGTTGCTGTGCTGCACCCATCAACTCGTCATTTACATCAGGTATAACTCCCAATGCAATCCCTCCCCACTCCCCCCTCCCCATGATAGGCCCCGGTGTGTGATGTTCCCCTTCCTGAGTCCGAGTGATCTCGTTGTTCAGTTCCCACCTATGAGTGAGAACATGCGGTGTTTGGTTTTCTGTTCTTGTGATAGTTTGCTAAGAATGATGGATTCCAGCTGCATCCAAGTCCCTACAAAGGACTCAAACTCATCCTTTTTTATGGCTGCATAGTATTCCATGGTGTATATGTGCCACATTTTCTTAATCCAATCTGTCACTGATGGACATTTGGGTTGATTCCAAGTCTTTGCTATTGTGAATAGTGCTGCAATAAACATACGTGTGCATGTGTCTTTATAGCAGCATAATTTATAATCCTTTGGGTATATACCCAGTAATGGGATGGCTGGGTCATATGGTACATCTAGTTCTAGATCCTTGAGGAATCGCCATACTGTTTTCCATAATGGTTGAACTAGTTTACAATCCCACCAACAGTGTAAAAGTGTTCCTATTTCTCCACATCCTCTCCAGCACCTGTTGTTTCCTGACTTTTTAATGATTGCCATTCTAACTGGTGTGAGATGGTATCTCATTGTGGTTTTGATTTGCATTTCTCTGATGGCCAGTGATGATGAGCATTTTTTCATGTGTCTGTTGGCTGTATGAATGTCTTCTTTTGAGAAATGTCTGTTCATATCCTTTGCCCACTTTTTGATGGGGTTGTTTGTTTTTTTCTTGTAAATTTGTTTGAGTTCCTTGTAGGTTCTGGATATTAGCCCTTTGTCAGATGAGTAGATTGCAAAAATTTTCTCCCATTCTGTAGGTTGCCTGTTCACTCTGATGGTAGTTTCTTTTGCTGTGCAGAAGCTCTTTAGTTTAATGAGATCCCATTTGTCAATTTTGGCTTTTGCTGCCATTGCTTTTGGTGTTTTAGACATGAAGTCTTTGCCCATGCCTATGTCCTGAATGGTACTACCTAGGTTTTCCTCTAGGATTTTTATGGTATTAGGTCTAACATTTAAGTCTCTAATCCATCTTGAATTAATTTTCGTATAAGGAGTAAGGAAAGGATCCAGTTTCAGCTTTCTACTTATGGCTAGCCAATTTTCCCAGCACCATTTATTAAATAGGGAATCCTTTCCCCATTTCTTGTTTCTCTCAGGTTTGTCAAAGATCAAATGGCTGTAGATGTGTGGTATTATTTCTGAGGACTCTGTTCTGTTCCATTGGTCTATATCTCTGTTTTGGTACCAGTACCATGCTGTTTTGGTTACTGTAGCCTTGTAGTATAGTTTGAAGTCAGGTAGCGTGATGCCTCCAGCTTTGTTCTTTTGACTTAGGATTGTCTTGGAGATGCAGGCTCTTTTTTGGTTCCATATGAACTTTAAAGCAGTTTTTTCCAATTCTGTGAAGAAACTCATTGGTAGCTTGATGGGGATGGCATTGAATCTATAAATTACCTTGGGCAGTATGGCCATTTTCACGATATTGATTCTTCCTATCCATGAGCATGGTATGTTCTTCCATTTGTTTTGTGTCCTCTTTTATTTCACTGAGCAGTGGTTTGTAGTTCTCTTTGAAGAGGTCCTTTACATCCCTTGTAAGTTGGATTCCTAGGTATTTGATTCTCTTTGAAGCAATTGTGAATGGAAGTTCATTCCTGATTTGGCTCTCTGTTTGTCTGTTACTGGTGTATAAGAATGCTTGTGATTTTTGCACATTAATTTTGTATCCTGAGACTTTGCTGAAGTTGCTTATCAGCTTAAGGAGATTTTGGGCTGAGACAATGGGGTTTTCTAAATATACAATCATGTCATCTGCAAACAGGGACAATTTGACTTCTTCTTTTCCTAACTGAATACCCTTGATTTCTTTCTCTTGCCTGATTGCCCTAGCCAGAACTTCCAACACTATGTTGAATAGGAGTGGTGAGAGAGGGCATCCCTGTCTTGTGCCAGTTTTCAAAGGGAATTTTTCCAGTTTTTGCCCATTCAGTATGATATTGGCTGTGGGTTTGTCATAAATAGCTCTTATTATTTTGAGGTACGTTCCATCAATACCGAATTTATTGAGCGTTTTTAGCATGAAGGGCTGTTGAATTTTGTCAAAAGCCTTTTCTGCATCAATTGAGATAATCATGTGGTTCTTGTCTTTGGTTCTGTTTATATGCTGGATTATGTTTATTGATTTGCGAATGTTGAACCAGCCTTGCATCCCAGGGATGAAGCCCACTTGATCATGGTGGATAAGCTTTTTGATGTGTTGCTGAATCCGGTTTGCCAGTATTTTATTGAGGATTTTTGCATCGATGTTCATCAGGGATATTGGTCTAAAATTCTCTTTTTTTGTTGTGTCTCTGCCAGGCTTTGGTATCAGGATGATGTTGGCCTCATAAAATGAGTTAGGGAGGATTCCCTCTTTTTCTATTGAGTGGAATAGTTTCAGAAGGAATGGTACCAACTCCTCCTTGTACCTCTGGTAGAATTCAGCTGTGAATCCATCTGGTCCTGGACTTTTTTTGGTTGGTAGGCTATTAATTGTTGCCTCAATTTCAGAGCCTGCTATTGGTCTATTCAGGGATTCAACTTCTTCCTGGTTTAGTCTTGGAAGAGTGTAAGTGTCCAGGAAATTATCCATTTCTTCTAGATTTTCCAGTTTATTTGCGTAGAGGTGTTTATAGTATTCTCTGATGGTAGTTTGTATTTCTGTGGGGTCAGTGGTGATATCCCCTTTATCATTTTTAATTGCGTCGATTTGATTCTTCTCTTTTTTCTTCTTTATTAGTCTGGCTAGTGGGCTGTCAATTTTGTTGATCTTTTCAAAAAACCAACTCCTGGATTCATTGATTTTTTGGAGGGTTTTTTGTGTCTCTATCTCCTTCAGTTCTGCTCTGATCTTAGTTATTTCTTGCCTTCTGCTAGGTTTCGAATGTGTTTGCTCTTGCTTCTCTAGTTCTTTTAATTGCGATGTTAGAGTGTCAATTTTTGATCTTTCCTGCTTTCTCTTGTGGGCATTTAGTGCTATAAATTTCCCTCTACACACTGCTTTAAATGTGTCCCAGAGATTCTGGTATGTTGTATCTTTGTTCTCATTGGTTTCAAAGAACATCTTTATTTCTGCCTTCATTTCGTTATGTACCCAGTAGTCATTCAGGAGCAGGTTGTTCAGTTTCCATGTAGTTGAGCGGTTTTGATTGAGTTTCTTAGTCCTGAGTTCTAGTTTGATTGCACTGTGGTCTGAGAGACAGTTTGTTATAATTTCTGTTCTTGTACATTTGCTGAGGAGTGCTTTACTTCCAATTACGTGGTCAATTTTGGAGTAAGTATGATGTGGTGCTGAGAAGAATGTATATTCTGTTGATTTGGGGTGGAGAGTTCTATAGATGTCTATTAGGTCTGCTTGCTGCAGAGATGAGTACAATTCCTGGATATCCTTGTTAACTTTCTGTCTCGTTGATCTGTCTAATGTTGACAGTGGAGTGTTGAAGTCTCCCATTATTATTGTATGGGAGTCTAAGTCTCTTTGTAAGTCTCTAAGGACTTGCTTTATGAATCTGGGTGCTCCTGTATTGGGTGCATATATATTTAGGATAGTTAGCTCTTCCTGTTGAATTGATCCCTTTACCATTATATAATGGCCTTCTTTGTCTCTTTTGATCTTTGATAGTTTAAAGTCTGTTTTATCAGAGACTAGTATTGCAACCCCTGCTTTTTTTTTGTTCTCCATTTGCTTGGTAAATCTTCCTCCATCCCTTTATTTTGAGCCTATGTATGTCTCTGCGTGTGAGATGGGTCTCCTGAATACAACAGACTGATGGGTCTTGACTCTTTATCCAGTTTGCCAGTCTGTGTCTTTTAATTGGAGCATTTAGTCCATTTACATTTAAGGTTAATATTGTTATGTGTGAACTTGATCCTGCCATTATGATATTAACTGGTTATTTTGCTCGTTAGTTGATGCAGTTTCTTCCTAGCCTCAATGGTCTTTACATTTTGGCATGTTTTTGCAATGGCTGGTACCGGTTGTTCCTTTCCATGTTGAGTGCTTCCTTCAGGGTCTCTTGTAAGGCAGGCCTAGTGGTGACAAAATCTCTAAGCATTTGCTTATCTGTAAAGGATTTTATTTCTCCTTCACTTATGAAACTTAGTTTGGCTGGATATGAAATTCTGGGTTTAAAATTCTTTTCTTTAAGAACGTTGAATATTGGCCCCCACTCTCTTCTGGCTTGTAGAGTTTCTGCTGAGAGATCTGCTGTTAGTCTGATGGGCTTCCCTTTGTGGGTAACCCGACCTTTCTCTCTGGCTGCCCTTAAGATTTTTTCCTTCATTTCAACTTTGGTGAATCTGGCAATTATGTGTCTTGGAGTTGCTCTTCTCGAGGAGTATCTTTGTGGCGTTCTCTGTATTTCCTGGATTTGAATGTTGGCCTGCCCTACTAGGTTGGGGAAGTTCTCCTGGATGATATCTTGAAGAGTGTTTTCCAACTTGATTCCATTTTCCCCCTCACTTTCAGGCACCCCAATCAGACGTAGATTTGGTCTTTTTACATAATCCCATGCTTCTTGCAGGCTTTGTTCATTTCTTTTTCTTCTTTTTTCTTTTGGTTTCTCTTCTCGCTTCATTTCATTCATTTGATCCTCAATCGCTCATACTCTTTCTTCCAGTTGATCGAGTCGGTTACTGAAGCTTGTGCATTTGTCACGTATTTCTCGTGTCATGGTTTTCATCTCTTTCATTTCGTTTAGGACCTTCTCTGCATTAATTACTCTAGCCATCAATTCTTCCACTTTTTTTTCAAGATTTTTAGTTTCTTTGCACTGGGTATGTAATTCCTCCTTTAGCTCTGAGAAATTTGATGGACTGAAGCCTTCTTCTCTCATCTCGTCAAAGTCATTCTCCGTCCAGCTTTGATCCGTTGCTGGCGATGAGCTGCGCTCCTTTGCCGGGGGAGATGCACTCTTATTTCTTGAATTTCCAGCTTTTTTCCCCCATCTTTGTGGTTTTATCTGCCTCTGGTCTTTGATGATGGTGGTGTACTGATGGGGTTCTGGTGTAGGTGTCCTTCCTGTTTGATAGTTTTCCTTCTAACAGTCAGGACCCTCAGCTGTAGGTCTGTTGGAGATTGCTTGAGGTCCACTCCAGACCCTGTTTGCCTGGGTATCAGCAGCAGAGGCTGCAGAAGATAGAATATTTCTGAACAGCGAGTGTACCTGTCTGATTCTTGCTTTGGAAGCTTCCTCTCAGGGGTGTACTCCTCCCTGTGAGGTGTGGGGTGTCAGACTGCCCCTAGTGGGGGATGTCTCCCAGTTAGGCTACTCAGGGGTCAGGGACCCACTTGAGCAGGGAGTCTGTCCCTTCTCAGATCTCAACCTCCGTGTTGGGAGATTCACTGCTCTCTTCAAAGCTGTCAGACAGAGTCGTTTGCGTCTGCAGATGTCTGCTGCGTTTGTTTAGTTTACTGTGCCCTGTCTCCAGAGGTGGAGTCTACAGAGACAGGCAGGTTTCCTTGAGCTGCTGTGAGCTCCACCCAGTTCGAGCTTCCCAGCAGCTTTGTTTACCTACTTAACCCTCAGCAATGGCGGGCACCCCTCCCCCAGCCTCGCTGCTGCCTTGCCGGTAGATCACAGACTGCTGCGCTAGCAATGAGGGAGGCTCCGTGGGTGTGGGACCCTCCTGGCCAGGTGTGGGATATGATCTCCAGGTGTGCCTGTTTGCTTAAAGCGCAGTATTGGGGTAGGAGTTACCCGATTTTCCAGGTGTTGTGTGTCTCAGTTCCCCTGGCTAGGAAAAGGGACTCCCTTCCCCCTTGCGCTTCCCAGGTGAGGCAATGCCTCGCCCTGCTTCAGCTCTCGCTGGTCGGGCTGCAGCAGCTGACCAGCACCGATCGTCCGGCACTCCCCAGTGAGATGAACCCAGTACCTCAGTTGAAAATGCAGAAATCACCGGTCTTCTGTGTCGCTTGCGCTGGGAGTTGGAGACTGGAGCTGCTCCTATTCGGCCATCTTGCTCCGCCCCCCTCCATCACTTGACTTTCAAGGTGTGGAAATTAACTTTGACCAGTATGATAATTCTTTATAACTTACAAAATCTTTATACTACTCTTAACCAATAATCCAGAAATAGTTTATATCATTGATTTTGTCTTCCTCAGTTAGCAAAATAGGCTTTTTCAAACAACTATAGAGTATCTGTTTGGCATACAGAAGAAAATTAGACATTTAAAATTTTCAAGTGGGCAAAAAAATTTCAGGCATCCTCCTAGGTGACTGACTTATTACCATTCAGCTTTTCTACCTCAGTTCTCCTCTTTCTCTCCCCAACTTTTCTACCATTTGATTTTCCTGAATGACTCATAAGTATAGAACCACCAATTATTTTATATTTCATATTAAGCTGTGCAAGCCAAATTGAGTTACAGCTTAGACAAGAAATCCTAGGGGAAACACCCAGGAGAATGTCATGACACATTTCTTGTTCTCTGGCATAAGCAGAGATAATAATTAAGCGTCACATGACATATTACTCTAAAAATAGATGCCCTGTGTGGTTTTTGTCACACACACATCCAAGGTGTTTTTTAAAAATGTTTATTTTAATGTGTTACACATTTAGCCTCTGGGAATCATTTCACTGAGCAGCTGAAAAGCTGCAGTAAATTCTTGGTTACTGAAATGACATGAAGATGAGTTATTTAAATATCTTTACGTTCATAACATAGATTTGTTTGAAACATATCTTCCTGCTGTGGCTAACTTATAAAGATCCATGGTCTAAGTAGGAGATGCCACATATCTTCTTTTTTTCTCAATGCATGACTCTCTTTGGATATTCATTCATTCAAGAAACATTTATTGTGCATGCACAATGTACCAGGCACTGTTTTCAGGACACAGGATACTGCAATCAACAAGACAAATGAGTACAATGCTTGAATAAACCTACAATTCTGTTTTTTTAATATGGCAAACAGTAAACAAGGAAATAAATTAATACATAATTTCTTTTTTTTTTTTTTTTTTTTTTTTTTTTTTTTTTTTTGAGACGGAGTCTCGCTCTGTCGCCCAGGCTGGAGTGCAGTGGCGCGATCTCGGCTCACTGCAAGCTCCGCCTCCCGGGTTCACGCCATTCTCCTGCCTCAGCCTCCCGAGTAGCTGGGACTACAGGCGCCCACAACCGTGCCCGGCTAATTTTTTGTATTTTTAGTAGAGACGGGGTTTCACCGTGGTCTCGATCTCCTGACTTTGTGATCCGCCCGCCTCGGCCTCCCAAAGTGCTGGGATTACAGGCGTGAGCCACCGCGCCCGGCCAATACATAATTTCAGATGAAGGTAAGTGTTATAAAGAAAATTAATGATAATAGAATAAGGAAAATCAACAGAGATGGGAACAAGGAAGAGCTTATTTAGATTAGGTAACTAAGACAAGCTCTCTAAGAAGTGAAGAACTGAATGAGAGGAAGCCTGCCAAGCAAACCCTGGCAGGAAGAACAATTATAGCCACAGGGAACCACAATGGTAAGCATGTCATGTTTAGAGAAAAGAGGCCAGTGTGGCTGAAGCACAGAAGTCACAGTGTGGTTGGAAGTACAGTCAATGTGGTAGGCAAGAGACAGATCCCTCAAGAATACAAGAAATATGGTCAATGTGGTAGGCAAGAGACAGATCCCTCAAGAATAATTGTGGAGGTGAATGGATTTAACCCAAGTTCAATGAGAAGCAATTGGGGAATTTTAAGCAAAGAAGTAATATGATTTAGTTTATATTTTAAAAGCTTACTCTGGTTAGATGGGGGTGGAAATAGGAATGAAAGAAGGGAAATCATTTAGATATTCGAAACATTCAGTAGTATAGGCAAAAACAGCTGATGGCTTAGATTACCAATGCAGGCAGATGAGTAGCAAAAATGGTGGTCAGATTTAGGACATACTATAAAGGTAAAACCAACGTGCTCCTCTGACTGATGTGATTTACAAAATAAAAAAAGGAATCGAGGCAACAATTTCTATACTTTATTTCTCAGTCTATCTTATGGTGCTCACTGCATTTCATGGTAGGAGTTCAAAGGTAACATTAAAAATAAGGAGTATCTACATAGTAGAAGGTTGGAGAATAAGGAAGCATTGACCAGATATGAGAGAATTACAAAGCACTGCATTGTGACCCCTGTAGGAACAAAAATAAATATTGTCTCTAGCTTTTGTGATCATTGTAGGAAGACCAGGTATCCTAGGGTTTGCAAAATTTTCCATCTCTTTCTTGTGACAGACTAGTTCTGTCTTTACATTTTACACAAGACCATAGATTTTGCACAGTGTTTCATTAAGCCCCACCAACATGTTATCGAATCTTAATAAAATTTGGTGAGCAGAGATGTAAAAAATGCAGAGGAAACAAAATAAAAGTGAAAAAGAAAATGTGAAGGCAATGATGATTAAAAAAATAGAAAACAAAGACCTGAAATATGCCTGGAAAGTGCAAAAAAAAAAAAAAACCGTGCATTTCTATATCAGCTTCTGTGTACTTTTGAACTGAGGAAGTTTTGAACTGAATGAGTTCAAAAGGTGGCCAAGACTGATGAAGTGTCTTTGTTAACAGAAAAATTTAAACTGAGTCTACTCAAGAGAGGCATATTTAGAAGCTCTAATGAGCTTCTCAGTGGAAAAAAAATCCGAACCTAATCTTTTGGTTCAATAAGTTAATTCTCTTAGTGAAAGATGAGTCGAGTGAGCCAACCTTTATGAACACTGAAAGCAAAACTGCAGAGAATTGAAGCTCTGAGCCACTGCACTTCAGGCCTTTCCTCTCTGTTTTTTTTTCCCCCTTTCTTTCTTTCTTTTTATCTTCTTTGTTGGCTAATCTAGGAGCAGTTTACCAGGCTGCCAGGCAATGCAAAGGTCTAAACTATTTGTGAAGAGAATTTGAAATAATCACGTTATGTTTGTCAAGGCTTTGTATTTGTGGAGGTGAACAGTAACAAATAAGAGAAAAAGTCTGCAATCTGTGTTTGTATCACAGGGATGATGCCCAGGATTCTTTGTATTTTGTGGAAGAATAGCATGGGGTCTCAGACTAAGTCCTTGAAGTACAAATATGATTGTACAAGGCTTCCGATAGAAAATGTCTACCTTGAGTTTCATGGCCCTTGATATTTTGGTAAACCTAGTTTTATAGCCTTATAAATGATGCAATCGAATTTCCATAAGGACATCATGAAAGTATACTTAAGTTGTAGAAAATTGTATGAAGTTTACTTCTGTATGTCTCAGTGTAACTGTAAACATCCTGTTTTACCAGCTCATGGCATCTAGGAAATATTCAGCTCCATTTAGCCACATCACAAAGGGTAGAAGAAATTTAAAGGTTCAGAACCTTAAACTCTTATACCCAGTTACAGAAGATATTTTGTCAACATGAATAAATAAAAGTGGTACTTCAGTTAAAATTGAAGATATTGCTTCACTAAATAAGTATTTATACAGAATATTTCATGGTAAAACAACCAAGGTAAATTGGATAATGGGGCTGGAGATGGTGCTCATTATTTTTTGTGATATGAAACTAAAGAACAAGTTTTCTTTTTGTGGTCATCAGCAAGTATCAGTGTGCTACTCTGGAGATAATATTTTCCATCAATGGAGGGAAAAGAACTAGCATATATGAGTGGTTAAGTGGAATCTAAAAGAAATATATATCAAAGGCAAGACCGTGCATTATAGCTTAATCCATGTATTTAGTCTACTTGACTAGAAAGCCTTATGGTATTGCAAAAAAAAGCACAGAGTATCTAATAAGAAAGATGTGTTTGTATCCATACTGTACGTCTCACCGGAAACTGATCTCAGGCCAGTTACTTCACCTTTCTGAGCTGCAATGTCCTTAACTATAAAATAAAGATTCAAAAATCAATCTCATGGGGCTATCAGAAGAAATAAATGTCTCTAGCTTAGAGATGTTTATAAATATCTATATCACCTTATAAGCACCCGACTCATGGTAAATAATATCTAGAACACCTTCACATCTACTTCACAGGGTCTTCACTGATATAGATAGCAAAGGTATATCAACTTGTATTCAAAGAAAACCAACATCTGTTCAAGAAATTTTAGAACTACAAGAATTAGTTGGGTGTGGTGGCTCACACCAATATCCTAGCACTTTGGGAAACTGAGGCAGGAAGCTCACTTGAGGCCATGAGTTCGAGACAAGCCTGGACAACATAGTGAGATCCTGTATCTACAAAACTTAAAAATATTAACCAGGCTTGGTGGCATGCACTCGTAGTTCCAGCTACTCAGGAAGCTGAGGTGGGAGAATCACTTGAGACTGGGAGTTCAAGGCTGCAGGGAGCTATGACCACCACTGCACTCCAGCTTGAGCAACGGAATGAGATGCTGTCTCAAAAAAAGTCTACCTTTCAATTTTCCTTTAAAATACTGCATCCTCCTCTGTAATTACATCTGGAGCATTTTATTAGTGCCAGGGCATTAACCACCTCTTTACACAAATACACTTCTTCTTGTTACCTTAGAAGCTCAGGTAACAATAGGAGACTTGCCTTGTTTATAGGCTTAGAAAGAAAGAGAATGTATTCAAGTAAGAAGCTCAAAAAATCAGAAAATTTCTTCCCTCTAAGGCATTTCTGGAAAAGTTAGCAGAGTTTCTGGAGAAGAGCACCAAATGTGGATTTATACAAGGTGAATTTTATTAGTTGAAAGTAATGATCTGCTTTACAGGAGCTCAAGTGAGATTATCTATAAATACACAGAAATTCTAGAACTAGTGAAAGAGTTTCTCAACTTTCATCCTCTTAAAAGAGTTTGGAAGACAGAAGTCAAAGTATGGCAGTTTCTAAACATAATTAACATTGGCTGAATCTTTCTTATGGACAAGACACTGTACTGAGAACCTCCACTAATGACCTTATGTTTTTCTTTCTTTTTAATTTTTTTTTATTATTATACTTTAAGTTCTAGTGTACATGTGCACAACGTGCAGGTTTGTTACATATGTATACATGTGCCGTATTGGTGTGCTGTACCCATTAACTCGTCATTTACACTAGATATATCTCCTAATGCTATCCCTCCCTGCTGTCCCCTCCCCACAATAGGCCCCAGTGTGTGATGTTCCCCTTCCTGTGTCCAAGTGATCTCATTGTTCAATTCCCACCTATGAGTGAGAACATGCAGTATTTGGTTTTCTGTTCTTGCCATAGTTTGCTGAGAATGATGGTTTCCAGCTGCATCCATGTCCCTACAAAGGACACAAACTCATCCTTTTTTATGGCTGCATAGTATTCCATGGTATATATGTGCCACATTTTCTTAATCCAGTCTGTCACTGATGGATATTTGGGTTGATTCCAAGTCCTTGCTATTATGAATAGTGCTGCAATAAACGTACGTGTTCATGTGTCTTTATAGCAGCATGATTTATAATCCTTTGGGTATATACCCAGTAATGGGATGGGTGGGTCAAATAGTATTTCTAGTTCTAGATCCTTGAGGACTTGACACACTGTCTTCCACACTGGTTGAATTAGTTTACAGTCCCACCAACAGTGTAAAAGTATTCCTATTTCTCCACATCCTCTCCAACACCTGTTGTTTCCTGATTTTTTAATGATTGCCATTCTTACTGGTGTGAGATGGTATCTCATTGTGGTTTTGATTTGCCTAATTACCTTATTTACTCATCCAACAACTCTGTGAGTTATGCAACAATTTAACCTCTATTTTAAAGATGAGGAAATAGGCAAAGGTCACACAACTATTAGAGAATACTGGCATCTGATTCCAAAGGCCAAATTTTCAACTACTTTACTGTACTCTTTGCCAAGACTGGTAAATCTCATGAGCTTCTGCTCAAATATTTCCACTTACCAATTACAGTCTCCTGGTGTTTACCTTTCAGAATCAAATTCCTCAAAAGGAATTGTATCACATGAGATATAGTCTGACTGTTTGGTATTATTTTCTTAAAGAGCCCATGAAAGTTATATTGGGATTTTGGGAGTTATTTTTTCAAAAGGATTTATAAGCAAAACTCTTCTCATTTTATTTTTCTTTCACCATTATCACTAGATCCCAATTTTACTAAACTTTGACTGTCAGACTGATTTGCAAGAATTCCCTCCTCTGATATAACCTCCTGCATTCAATAGAGAAATAAATAAATTACTTACAGTCCTTGTAGATAGCACTTACTGAAGGCTTACTATATGCCAGCCATTGTGCTAATTGCTATACATATTAATAACTTATCCCATTGCATCCTTACAAATCCCTACAGGTAGATGCTGCTATTATCTTCATGTTATAGCCCAGGAAAGAAAGGCCCAGAGAAATGCGTGCCCAATATCACAAACCCAGTAAAAAGTAAGAACAAGGTTTGATTCCAGAGCCATGTGACTACAAACTCAAGATCTTAGTCATCATAGAATAGGATTACTTTCAAATTTTACCAGTTATGTGAGTCCTGAGAAAGACATATGCATTAGTCTGTTCTTGCACTGCTATAAAGAAATACCTGAGACTGGGTAATTGATTTTCTTTAAAAAGAGGTTTAATTGGCTCATGGTTCCATAGACTGGACGGGAAGCATGGTGGCATTTGCTTCTGGGGAGGCCTCAGGGAAATTACAGTCATGATGGAAGGCAAAGTGGAAGTGAGGCACTTCACATGGCCAGAGCAGGAGGGAAAGAGAATGGGGATGTACTACACACTTTTAAACAATCGGATCTCACTGTAATTCTATTATGAGAATGGAACTAAAGGGAAAAATTCACCCTCATCATCTAATCACCTTCCACCAGGCCCCACCTCCAACACTGAAGATTACAATTCAACACGAGATTTGGGCACAGACACAGATCCAAACCATGTATCATTCTGCCCTGGCCCCTCCCAAATATCATGTCCTTCTCATATTTTGAAATACAGTCATGTCTTCCCAACAGTTCCCAAAGGCTTAACACATTCCAGCATTAACTCAAAGTTCCAAAATCCAAAGTTGCATCAGAGACAAGCCTAGCCCCTTTCACCTATGAGTCTGTAAAATAAAAAACACATTAGTTACTTCCAAGATACAATAGGTGTAGAGGCATTAGGTAAATATGCCCATTCCAAAAGGGAGAAATCAACCAAAAGAAAGGGGCCACAGGGTCCATGCAAGTCTGAAACCCAGCAGGCAGTCATTAAATCTTAAAACTCCAAAATAATCTCTTTTGACTCTATGTCTCACATCCAGGGCACATTGATGCAAAGGGTGGGCTCCCAAGGTCTTGGGCAGTTTCATCCCTGTGGCTTTTCAGGGTTCAGCCCTCACAATTGTTCTCATGGGTTGGCGTTGAGTACCTATGACTTTTCCAGGCACGGATTGCAAGCTGCCAGTGGATCTACCATTCTGGGGTCTGGAGGATGATAGCTCTCTTCTCAGAGATCCACTAGGGGGTGCCTTCATGGGGACTCTGTTTGGGGATCCAATCCCACATTTCTCCTCCACACTTCCCTTGTAGAAGTTCTCCTTGAGGGCTCCACCTTTCCTGTAGGATTATGCCTGGACTTCCAGGCTTTTCCATACATATTCTGAAATCTGGTTGGAGGCTACCAAGCCTCACGCTTGCACTCTGCACACCCACAGGTTTGCTACCATTTGGAAGCCACCAAGGCTAATGGCTTGCACTCTCTGAAGCAATGGCCCAAGCTGTACCTGGGCCCTGTTTAGCCACAGCTGAAGCTGGAGCAACTGGGATGTTCAATGTCCCTAGGCTGCAAAGACCAACAAGGCCCTGAATCTGGCCCATGAAACCATTCTTCCGTCCTAGGCCTCTGACCTATGATGGGAGGAACTACCTCTCTGAAATGCCTTCCTTTTAGTTATGCAAATTTGTGCAGCCTGCTTAAATTCCTCCTCTGAAAATGGGTTTTCTTTTCTACCACATGGCTGGGCTGCACGTTTTCCAAACTTTTACACTGTGCTTTCCTTTTAAATGTAAGTTCCAGTTTCAGGTCATTTTTTTGCTCGTGCATATTAGCTTAGGTTGTTAGAGGCAGCCAGGCTACATCTTGAACACTTTGCTGCTTAGAAATTTCTTCTTCTGGATATTTTAAATTATTTCTTTCATGTTCAAAGATCCACAGATCCCTAGAGCAGGAGCACAATCCCAACCTCTTTGCTAATGCATACCAAAAGTGATCTTTGCTCCAATTCCCAATAAGTTCTTCATTTCCATCTGAGACCTTATCAGCCTGGCCTTCACTGTCTATATTATTATCAACATTTCAGTCACAACAATTTAACAAGTCTCTAGGAAGTTGCTAACTTTTCCTCACCTTCCTGTCTTCTTAGCCCTCCACACTCTTCCAGCCTCTACCCGTTACCCAGTTCCAAAGTTGCTTCCACATTTTTCAGGTATATTTATAGCAATGCCCCATTCTTTGGTACTAATTTTCTGTATTAGTCAGTTCTTGCACTGCTATAAATACCTGAGACTGGGTAATTTATTTAAAAAAAAAAAAAAAAAAAAAGAGAGAGAGAGAGGTTAAATTGGCTCACAGTCCTGCAGGCTGCACAGGAAGCATGGCAGCATCTACTTCTGGGGAGGCCTGAGAACTTACAATAATGGCAGGAGCCAAAGGGGAAGTAAGACACTTCACATGGTCAGAGCAAGAGGGAGAGAGAGAGAGTGGGGAGATACTACACAGTTTTTTTTTTTTTTTTTTTTTTTTTTTTTTGAGACAGAGTCTCACTCTGTCACCGAGGCTGGAGTGCAGTGGTATGATCTTGGCTCACTGCAAGCTCCACCTCCCGGGTTTATACCATTCTCCTGCCTCAGCCTCCTGAGTAGCTAGGACTACAGGCGCCCACCACCATGCCTGGCGAATTTTTTGTATTTTTAGTAGAGACAGGGTTTCACCGTGTTAGCCAGGATGGTCTCAATCTCCTCACCTCGTGATCCACCCACCTCAGCCTCCCAAAGTGCTAGGGTTACAGGCATGAGCCACCGTGCCCATCCGAGATAGCATATATCTTAGAGTTGAAGAGTACTGGAGTATATACAGTAAGTATTAAACAAATTCTGACTAAAATTTTAATTCCACCCAATAATGTTCTTTGAATAGAAATTATCAACTCTATACAAACATAGTCAGGAATATATTGAGTCCCACGGAGCATCAGGTTGCCATAATGACAAGACAGAGAAACATCTTAAGAAGAGCTCAACATGATCATATATTGTAAAAATGCTTCTGTTGTTGGAGGTTACTCTTGCCTGAGTTCGTCCTCTGGCTCATATTCCACTCTCAATGTGAACCAGTGTCTGAGTTTTATAAAGAGGGTCAGGTATAGTGAAAGCTCACATAATGTTTTTGTATTCAAAATGCTATAAGACTCTGGAGGATAAAAACTGGAATGCAAGGTGTCACTTCATGATATAAATAACATGAGAGAAAGGGATTCCTCTAAAAATGTTTTTTTTGGAAAGAAGTTTATAGTGCATGAACTCTTTTCCTTGTTCTGCTATTTGATTTGGCCACTTTGCAGCTAGCTTCTCCTATTATACCACATCAAAGGACTATCCTCCAGGTTTACATTGAAAAAGAAACAAGCTGGGCCTTACATTTAGCCCTATCTTTACGAAATTGTTTGGGTTTTGAATTTAAGGAAAATATATCATATTAAAGACATATTTATTCTACACTCTTCCTTGGAATCTACCAATAGTACCAAAAACAGTTTAAAATTTAAAGAATGTAATATCTGCAAGTTCAGAAATGAGTGGCAAAACAAATAAATAATTATGGGAACACACACATAATCTACTGGTTTCAATAAAATGTGGACCAAAGTGAGGGATAAAGCAATGAACCAGTACATCTTAAAGTAACACAAAAGATCTGTAAAGACTCTTCCTAAGACATTTTATATAAAATAAGGAGGAATGAGAGTATGTGAAGTCCACAAAAGACTCAGGGGATACCTCTAAATAAGTCAAAGTCAACACTGCAAATAGCATAAGAAAAACTGCCTCTGAGGCTAGGATAACTTGACCTCAGAAACCATCTGGCGGTAATATGAGGAGGAGAAGAATGAAAGAGAAACACAGGCCAGATTTGGAGTTAAAAATGAATGCAGCTGAGCAGAAATAAATCCAGAATGATTACTTCTAAAACTCTGGTAAGCCAAGTAGCTCTACTCTAACCCAAGGTAAACTCTCACTAGTTCACCTGATCATGCTAAAAGGAAATGTGCCAGATAATGATGCTGAATTGATGAGTAGAAGTTGTAAAGTAGCATTCCTTTGAATAACAATTAATACCAATTGTTCTCAAACTATTCCAAAATTTAAAGCAAAGGGAATTTTTCATAACTCATTTTATGAGGCCAACATAACCCTGATACCAAAACCAGACAAAGACACAGCAACGAAAAGGAAAACCACAATTCAACATTCCTGATGAACACAGGTGCAAAAATCTTAAACAAAATGCCAACAAGCCGAAACCAACAACACATCAAAACAATAATATACCACAGTCAAGTGAGATTTATCCTAGGAATGCAAAGATAGTTCAAAATATGCAAATTAATAAGTGCTATACCTTACATCAATAGAATGAAGGACAAAACTCATATGATCATATCAATTCAATAGATTCAGAAAAAGCTTTTGATAAGATTTAATCTCACTTAATAGTTAAAACTCTTAATAAATTAGGTACAGAAGGAAAGTTCCTCAACATCATAAAGTACATATATGACAAACCCTTAGCTAACATTATACTGAATGGAGAAAAAAACTGAAAGGCTTTTGTCTAAGAACTGGAATAAGATAAGGATACCCACATTAACCATTTATATTCAGCATAGTACTAGAAGTCCTAACTAGAATAATCTGGCAAGAAGGAAAAAAAATGGCATTCATATTGAAAAAGAGCAAGTCAAATAGTCTCTGTTTGCAGATGACATGGTCTTATCTTATATTTCAAAAAGCCTAGGACACTGGACTTGGAAAAGATTTTATGAATAACACCTCGAAAGCATAGGCAACAAAAGCAAAGACAAATGAGATTATATTAAACTAAAAAGCTTCTGTACAACAAAGGAAACAATCAACAGAGTGAAAAGAGAACCTGCAGAATGGAGAAAATATTTGCAAACTACTCATTTGACTGGAGATTAATATCTAAAAAGCTTCTGCACAACAAAAGAAGCAATCAACAGAGTGAAAAGAGAATCTGCAGAATGGAGACAGTATTTTTGGACTATTCACTTGACAGGAGATTAATAGATTAATATCTAAAATATACAAGGAACTGAAATATCTAGATAATAAAGAAAACAATCTGATTAAAGAATGGACAAATGATCTGAACAGACATTCCTCAAAAGAAGATATACAAATGGCCAACAGGTATATGAAGAAAACATGCTCAACGTCACTAATTATCAGGGAAATGTAAATGAAAATGGCAATGAGGTATCGTCTTACTTCAGTTAAGATGGCTATCACCAACAAGATGATAAACAGCAAATGCTGGCAAGGATGGGGAGAAAAGGGAACTCTTATCCACTGTTGATGGGAATGTAGAATATTACAGCCACTTTGGAGAACAGTATGAAAGTTCCTCAAAAAAAAAAACAAAAAACTGCAAATAGAACTACCATATGATCCAACAATCCTACTACTGGGAATTTATCCAAAAAAAGGAAATTATTATATCAGAGACACATCTGAACCCTCATGTTTACTGCAGCACTATTCAGAATAGCCAAGATGTGGACTCAGCATAGATGTTCAACAACAGATGAACAAATAAAGAAAATGTGGTGCATATACATCACAAAATAAAATTCAGTCATTTGCAGCAACATGGATTGAACTGTAGGACATTATGTTAAGTAAGATAAGCCAGGAATAGAAAGTTAAACATTGCACATTTTCACTCATATGTGGAAGCTAAAAAAAGTTGATCTCATAGAAGTAAAAAGTAGAACAGAGGATACTAGAGGCGGGGAAGGACGGGGGAAGGGAGGAATAGAGAGAGATTTGTTGAAATATACAAAATAATGCCTAGATAGTTGTAGTGTTCTATACCACTGTAGGATGACTATAGATAGCAATAACATGTATATAGTTTTAAATGTCTAGAAAGAGGATATTGAACATCACCAACACAAATAAACCATCAAAGTTTAAGATGATGTATATGCTAATCACCCTTATCTGATCACTATACAAAATATATATCAAAATATCACTAGGTACCCCATTATATGTTCAATTATTATTTGTCAATATAAAAAAGGAAATTTTAAAACACACACAAAAAATCCACTTTGAAAGAATTATAAACTAAATCAGACTTCTAAAAAGCAAAAACTGAAGAATTAAATAGTGAAATAAAATATTCAATAGGTTGTGAGAAAAAGCCACATGTCTATAGTTATAAACCTAGAAAATCCTTATTTAAGAAAATATAAAATGAATATTTTTTGTATATTAGGCCACGTGCCATGGCACACACTTTTAATCTCATCACTTTGGGAGGCAGAGGAGAGTGGAATGCTTGAGCTCCGGAATTCAAGACTAGCCTGAGAAACATGGTGAAACCCCATCTCTACAAAAAACACAAAAGTTAGCCGGACATGGTGGCACATGCCTGCAGTCCCAGCTACTCGGGAGACTGAGGAGGAAGGATTGCTTGAGCCTGTGATTTCGAGGCCGCAGTGAGCCATGATCACATCACTGTACTCCAGCCCAGATGACAGTGAAATCCTGCCTCAAAAAAATAAAAATAAAAAAGGGTTCACCACTAGATTTCACAAAGGATCTTCTGAAGCAGAGGTGTCCAATCTTTTGGGTTCCCTGGGCCACATAGAAAGAAAAAGAATTGTTTTGGGCCACACATAAACTATCACTAATAATAGCTGATGAACTAAAAAACAAAACAAAAACCCAAAAACATCTCATAATGTTTTAAGAAAGTTTACAAATTTATGTTGGGCTGCATTCAAAGCCATTGTTGGGCCACATGTGGCCTGTGGGCTGCAGTTTGGACAAGGTTGTTCTAAAGTATCAATACAAGGAAGAAAGAAAATGGCCTTAGAAGCAGTGTCTGAGATACAAATAGAAACAGTAAGAAATTAATAAAGATGAGGGTAATAAATATTGTCCTTATAAAATAACAACAATTATTATATTTAACTTGTACGGTTAGAAAAACAGAGTTGAAATATCAGGAAACAATATCATGTATGTCAAGAGAAGACTGATCAGAGGTAATGGGTAACATTCTTACTTTCTTCAAAACAAGAGACTGTTTTATTTAACTTCAGACTTTGCTAAGTCATTAAGTGCACGTGGTACAAGTTCTAGGGTGTCTATTAAAAAACCAGAAATAGAATATATACTCTCCAAATAAACCCAATAGAGTGAGAAACAAAAAATAAAACTCGTTAACTTAAGAGGGATAATTGTGACAAGCATAGAAAAGCAAAATAAATAACACAATATATTAGGACACCTACTAATAAATGAATAATTAAAATAAACAAAATAGCATTAAGTATTACTTTTGCACCAATCTGATACTTCAAATTAAAGACAGACATTGTAAGGATGACCTTTCAAAATCCAACTATATTCTATTTACAAGAGACACATATAAGAATAGAGATCCAAAAATGTTGAAAGCATAGAAAATAATATGCCAGGCAAATAACAAGAAACCACATAATATTTATATTAGAAATATAGATTTGAATACAAGTATTATTAGAGATAAACACATCTCTTTCACATCGCATAGTGATGAAAGTTTCCAGTCATCATAAAGATATATTTCTATACTTTTATGCATCTAATAAAATTGCTTCAGAATATATATAGCAAAATTTTACTTAAATGTGAGAAATTGACAAATGTAACTCAAAGTGGAAGACTTCTAAACACTTACTTCAATTTAATGACCAAGCATTAAAAATTAAATTATACATAATTTTGCATCCAAACTGAGAGAATATATATATCTGCTTGAATGCTCATGAAGCAACAGTAAAAAGTGGCCATGTAACAAGCAAAATACAAATTTCAGCTAATTTTAAACAATAACTGTTATGTACGTCACATACTTGTATTGTTTATCAAATGCCCTTAATAAACACAACCAATATTACACTGAACGGGCAAAAGCTGGAACTATTCCCTTTGAAAACTGGCACAAGATAAGGATGCTGTCTCTCACCACTTCTATTCAACCTAGTATTGGAAGTTCTGGCCAGGGCAATCAGGCAAGAGAAAGCAATAAAGGATGTTCAAATAGGAAGGGAAGAAGTCAAATTGTCTCTGTTTGCAGATGACATGATTTTGTATTTAGAAAACTCCATTGTCTTAGGCCAAAAACCCCTTAAGCTGACAAGCAACTTCAATAAAGTCTCAGGATACAAAGTCAGTACAATGCAAAAACCACAAGCATTCCTATACACCCGCAATAGACAAGCAGAGAACCAAATCATGAATAAACTCCCATTCACAATTGCTCCAAAGAGAATAAAATACCTAGGAATACAGCTAACAAGAGATGTGAAGGACCTCTTCCAGGAGAATTACAAACCATGGCTCAAAGAAATAAGAAAGGATACAAACAAATGGAAAAACATTCCATCCTAATGGATAGGAAGAATCAATATCATTAAAATGGCCATATGGCTGAAAGTAATTTACAGATTCAATGCTATTTAAATCAAACTACCATTGACTTTCATCAGAGAATTAGAAAAAAACTATTTCAAATTTCATATAGAAATTTGAATTAAAAAAGAGCCCATATAACCAAGACAATCCTAAGAAAAAGAACAAAACTGGAGTCATCATGCTACCTGACTTCAAACCATACTACAAGGGTACAGTAACCAAAACAGCATGATACTGGTACCAAAACAGACATATAGACCAATTGAACAGAATAGAGACCTCAGAAATAAGATCATATATCTATAACCATCTATCTGATCTTTGACAATCCTGACAAAAACAAGCAATGCAGAAAAGACTCCCTATTTAATAAATGGTGCTGAGAAAACTGGTTACCCATATGCAGAAAACTGAAGCTGGATCCCTTCCTTACACCTTATACAAAAATTAACTCAAGATGGATTAAGTTAATGAATTTATAGGGAACTTAAACAAATTTACAAGAAAAAAGAAAACAACCCCATCAAAAACTAGGCAAAGGACATGAACAGACACTTCTCAAAAGAAGACATCTATGCAGCCAACAAACATATGAATAAAAGCTTAGCATCACTGATCATTAGAGAATTGCAAATAAAAAACACAATGAGACACTATTTCATGCTAGTCAGAAGGGTGATTATTAAGAATTCAAGAAGCAGCTGGGTGTGGTGGCTCACACCTGTAATCCCAGCATTTTGGGAAGCCAAGACGGGCTGATCACCTGAGGTCAGGACTTCAAGACCAGCCTGGCCAACATGGTGAAACCTTGTCTCTATTAAAAATACAAGAAATTAGCTGGGCATGGTGGTGGGTGCCTGTAATCCCAGCTACTCGGGAGGCTGAACAAGGAGAATTACTTGAGCCTGGGAGGCAGAGGTTGCAGTGAGCCAAGATCGTGCCATTGCACTTTAGCCTGGGCAACAAGAGTGAAACTCCATCTCAGAAAAAAAAGAAAGTCAAGAAGCAACAGATGCTTGTACTCCATTGGTGTGACTATAAATTAGTTCAACCACTATGGAAGGCAGTATGTGATTCCTCACGGATCTAGTACCAGAAATACCATTTGACCAAGCAATCCCACTACTGGGTATATACCCAAAGGAATATAAATCATTCTATTATAAAGATACATACAAAGATACATGCACATGTATGTTTATTGCAGCATTATTCACACTAGCAAAGACATGGAACCAACTAAAATGCCCATCAATGATAGACTGGATAAAGAACCTGTGGTATATATACACCATGGAATACTATGTAGCCATAAAAAGGAATGAGATCATGTCCTTTGCAGGGACAGAAAACCAAACACTGCATGTTCTCACTCATAAGTGGGAGCTGAACAGTGAGAACATATGGACACAGTGAGGGGAACAACACACTGAGTGGGAGTGGGGGGGTGCAAGAGCATCAGCACAAATGGTTGATACATATGGGGCTTAATACATAGGTGATGGGTTGATAGGTGCAGCAAACCACCCTGGCACACGTACACCTATGTAACAAACCTGCACATTTTGCACATATATCCTGGAACTTAAAGTAAAATTTTAAAAAAAGGAAAAAAAAGAATCAATAAGCAGGTTGGGTGAGCACTCACAGTACATGGTTTTAACTTTATATCACTGAAAGGGACACTGAAGAGGTAAGAAAGACAGACTTGAATTGCAGATGCACTCTTTTTCTAAGACCATCAAAGTGATATCTCTGAGTCTGCAAGAACCACAATGTCACTGGGCTTAAGGTTCCCCCTAAAGTAAATACAGCTTAGATCACAACACACAAGTCCTTTTGAATATCTGAAAAGCCTTCCCAAAAAGGACAGGTACAAACAAGACCAGACAGCAAAAGCTACAGTAAATAGCTAGCTTTTCAATGTCCAGACACAGATGAACATTTACCAGTATCAAGACCTTCTGGGAAAACATGACCCCACCAAATGAACTAAATAAGGCACCAGGGACTAATCCTGGAGAAACAGAGATATGTGACCTTTCAGACAGAGAATTTGAAATAGCTGTTTTGAGGAAAGTCTAAGAAATTCAAGATAATGCAGAGAAGAAATTCAGACTTCTATCAGATAAATTTTTTAAAAAGAGATTGACATAACTAAAAAGAATTCAGCAGAAATCCTGGAGCTGAAAAAATGCGATTGGCATACTGAGGCATGCATCAGAGTTTTTAAAAAGAAGAATTGATCAAACAGAAGAAAGAATTAGCTTGAGGACGGGCTATGTGTACATACACAATCAGGGGAGATAAAAGAAAAAAGAATAAAATACAATGAAGTACACCTACAAGATCTAGGAAATAGCCTCAAGAGGGCAAATCTAAAAATTATTGGCCTTAAAGAGGAGGTAGAGAAAGAGATCATGGTAGAAAGTTTATACAAAGGGATAATATCAGAGAACTGCCAAAACCTAGAGAAAGATATCAGCATTCAAGTACAAAAAGATTATAGAACACCAAGTAGACCTAACCCAAAGAAGACTACATCAACGCTTTTAAAAATCAAACTTCCAAAGGTCAAGGATAAAGAAAGGATCCTAAAATCAGCAAGAGAAAAGTAACAGATAACATACAAAGGAGCTCCAATACATCTTGCAGCAAACTTTTCAGTGGAAAACTTACAGGCCAGAAGAGAGTGACATGACATATTTAAAGTGCTGAAGGAAAAAAAAAAATGTATCCTAGAATAGTATATCTGGGATATCTTTCAAACATGAAGGAGAAATAAAGATTTTCCCAAGACAAACAAAAGCTGAGGGATTTCATCAACACCAGACCTATATACAAGAAACGCTAAAAGAAGTACTTCAATCAGAAAGAAAATGACATTAATGAATGAAAAGATATTGTCTGAAGGTAAAAAAAAAAAAAAGTAAGTGCACAGAAAAACACAGAATATTATAATTCTGTAACTGGTGGTGAGTAAACTGCTCTTACCTTAAGCAGAAAGACTGAAGAATGAGGCAATCAAAAATAATAACTGCGGCAACTTTTCAAGACTTAGTACAATACAATGTAAAGAGTAAGAAAAAAAGTAAAAAAGTGGAGGGACAAAGTTAAGTTGTGAAGTTTTTATTAGTTTTCTTTTCACTTGTTTGTTTATGCAAACAGTGTTAAATTTTTATCAGCTCAAAATCATGGATTATAAGATAGTATTTGCAAGCCTCATAGTATCTTCAAATCAAAAATTGCAACAGATACACAAAAATAAAAAGCAAGAAACTAAATCATAACACCAGAGAAAATCACCTTCACTAAAAGGAAGACAGAAAGGAGACAAAGAAGGAAGAGAAGACCACAAAACAACTATCAAACACATAACAAAGTGGCAGGAGTGAGTCCTTATTTATCAATAATAATATTGAATGTAAATGGACTAAACTGTCCAACCAAAAGACATATAGAATGACTGAATGAGTTATGCAAATATGTATATGTATAATATGTATAATTAATTTAAAATTTTAAAGATTTTAGATATTAAAAACTTGACTCTGAATTTTATAAAAACAAACATATATACTGAATAGAAAAATAGACATTCGTTTGTAAAGATTATAAACAAAGCAAAAACAAAGACAAAATGGAAATCAAGAGAAAAGAAAGATAAGACTTGAAGAACAGAATATCCAGTTTTTTTTTTAACTTTTATTACAGGTTAAGGAGTATATGTGAAAGTTTTTTACATAGGTAAACTCATGTCATGGAGGGTTGTTGTACAGATTATTTCATCACCCAGGTATTAAATGCAGTACCCAATAGTTCCATTTCCTTCTCCTCTCCCTCCATCCTCCCTTCACCCTCAAGCCAACCACAGTGTCTGTTGTTTCCTTCTTTGTGTTCATAAGTTATCATTTAGCTCCCACTTATAAGTGAGAACCTGCATTATTTGTTTTTTTGTTCCTATATTAGTTTGCTGAGCATAATAACTTTCAGTTCCATCCATGTTCCCACAAAGCACATGATCTTGTTCTTTTTTTATGACTGAATAGTATTCCATGGTGTATATGTACCATATTTTCTTTATCCAATCTGTCATTGATGAGCATGTAGATTGATTCCATGTCTTTGCTATTATGGATAGTGCTGCAGTGAACATTCACATGTATGTCTTTATGGTAGAATGATTTACATTTCTCTCTGTATATACCCAGTAATGGGATTGCTGGGTCTGATGGTGGTTCTGCTTTTATCTCTTTGAGGAATTGCCATACTGCTTTCCACAATGGTTGAACTAACTTACATTCCTACCAACAGTGTATAAGTATTACCTTTTCTCTGCAACTTTGCCAGTATCTGTTATTTTTTAACTTTTTCATAATAGCCATTCTGACTGGTGTGAGATGGTATCTCATTGTGGTTTTGATTTGCATTTCTCTAATGATCAGTGATACTGAGCGTTTTTTTCATATGCTTGTTGGCCACATGCATGCCTTCTTTTGAAAAGTGTCAGTTCACGTCCTTTGCCCACTTTTTAACAGGGTTGTTTGTTTTTCTCTTGTAAATTTGTTTAAGTTTCTTATAGATGCTGGATATTAGACTTTGGTCAGATGCATAATTTGTAAATATTTTCTCCCACTCTGTAGGTCGTCTGTTTACTCTGTTGATAGTTTCTTTTGCTGTGCAGAAGCTCATTAGTTCAATTAGATCCCATTTGTCAATTTTTGCTTTCGTTGCGATTGATTTCGGTGTTTCATCGTGAATCTTTGCCCGTTTCTATGTCCAGGATGTTATTGCCTTTGTTGTCTTCCAGGGTTTTTATGGTTTTGGGTTTTACATTTAAGTCTTCAATCCATCTTGAGTTGATTTTTGTATATGGCATTAAAAAAATGGGTTGAGCTTCAGGTTTCTGTATATGGCTAGCCAGTTATCCCAGCATCATTTACTGAATAAGGAGACTTTTCTACATTGCTTGTTTTTTCAGCTTTGTTGAAGATCAGGTGGTTGTAGGTGTGTGGCCTTACTTCAGGGCTCTCTATTCTGTTCTGTCGGTTCTGTTCCATGTGCCTGTTCTTCGTACCAGCATCATGCTGTTTTGGTTACTGTCACCCTGTAGTATAGTTTGAAGTCAGGTAACATGATGCCTCTATCTTTCTTCTTTTTGTTTAGGATTGCCTTGGCTATTTGGGCTCTTTTTGTGTTCCATATAAATTTTAAAATAGTCTTTTATCTTTGTGTGAAGGATGTCATTGTTAGTTTGATAGGAATAACATTGAAACTGTAAATTGCTTTGGAGAGTCTGGCCATTTTAATGATATTGATTCTTCCTATCTGTGATGATGGGATGTTTTTTCATTTGTTTGTGCTCTCTCTGATTTCTTTGAACAGTGTTGCATCATTCTCATTACAGAGATCTTTCACCTTCCTCATTAGCTGTATTCCTAGATAATTTGTTCTTTTATAGGCAATTGTGAATGGCTTTCTGGTTGGCTCTTGGCTTGACTGTTGCTGGTGTATAGGAATGCTAGTGATTTTTGTACATCGATTTTGTATCCTGAGACTTTGCTGGAGTTATCAGCTGAAGGAGCTTTTGGGCCTAAACTATGGAGTTTTCTAGATACGGAATCATGTCATCTGTAAACAAAGATAGTTTGACCTTTCCTCTTCCTATTTGGATGAACTTTATTTCATTCTCCTGCCTGATTGGCCTGGCCAGGACTTACAAAACTATGTTGAATAGGAGTGGTGAGAGAAGGCATCCCTGCCTTGGGCCAGTTTTCAAGTGGAATGCTTCCAGCTTTTATCCATTCAGTATGATATTGGCTGTGGGTTTGTCATAGATGGCTCTTATTATTTTGTTATGTGTCCCATCAATACCTAATTTATTGAGAATTTTTAGCATGAAAGGCTATTGAATTTTGTCAAAGGACTTTTCTGCATCTATTGAGATAATTATGTGGTTTTTTGTCTTTAGTTCTGTTTATATGATGGATTATGTTTATTGATTTGCTTATGTTGAACCAGCCTTGCATCCCAGGGATGAAGCCCACTTGATCATGGTGGATAAGCTTTTTGATGTGCTGCTGGATTTTTATTGAGGATTTTTGCATTGATGTTCATCAGGGATATTGGTCTAAAATTCTCTTTTTTTTGTTGTGTCTCTTCCAGGCTTTGGTATCAGGATGATGCTGGCCGCATAAAATGAGTCAAGTAGGATTCCCTCTTTTTCTGTTGATGGGAATAGTTTCAGAAGGAACAGTACCAGCTCCTCCTTGTACCTCTGGTGGAATTCGGCTGTGAATCAGTCTGGTCCTGGACTTTTTTTGGTTGGTAGGCTATTAATTATTGTTTCTAATTCAGATCCTGTTATTGGTCTATTCAGAGATTCAACTTCTTCCTGGTTTAGTCTTGGGAGGGTGTATGTGCGCAGGAATTTATCCATTTCTTCTAGATTTTCTAGTTTATTTGCATAGAGGTGTTTATAGTTTTCTTTGAGGGCAGTTTGTATTTCTGTGAGATCAGTGGTGATATCCCCTTTATCATTTTTCATTGTGTCTATTTGATTTTTCTCTCTATTCTTCTTTATTAGTCTTGCTAGCAGTCTATCAATTTTGTTGATCTTTTCAAAAGACCAGCTTGTGGATTCATTGATTTTTTTGAAGGGGTTTTGTGTCTCTATCTCCTTCAGTTCTGCTGTGATCGTAGTTATTTCTTGCCTTCTGCTAGCTTTTGAATATGTTTGTTCTTGCTTCTCTAGATCTTTTAATTGTGATGTTAAGGTGTCAATTTTAGATCTTTCCTGCTTTTAGTGTGCATTTAGTGCTATAAATGTGCACTCCTGTGGGCATTTAGTGCTATAAATTTCCCTCTACACACTGTTTTAAATGTGTCCCAGAGATTCTGGCATGTTGTGTCTTTGTTCTCATTGGTTTCAAAGAACAACTTTATTTCTGCCTTCATTTTGTTATGTACCCAGTAGTCATTCAGGAGCAGGTTGTTCAGTTTCAATGTAGTTGAGTGGTTTTGAGTGAGTTTCTTAATCCTGAGTTCTAGTTTGATTGGACTGTGTTCTGAGAGACAGTTTGTTATAATTTCTGTTCTTTTACATTTGCTGAGGAGTGCTTTAGTTCCAACTATGTGGTCAACTGTGGAATAAATGCGATGTGGTGCTGAAAAGAATGTATATTCTGTTGACTTGGGGTGAAGAGTTCTGTAGATGTCTATTAGGTCTGCTTGGTGCAGAGCTGAGTTCAGTTCCTGGATATCCTTGTTAACTTGCTGTCTCGTGGATCTGTCTAATGTTGACAGTGGGGTGTTAAAGTCTCCCATTATTATTGTGTGGGAGTCTAAGTCTCTTTGTCGGTCTCTAAGGACTTGCTTTATGAATCTGGGTGCTCCTGTATTGGGTGCATATATATCTAGGATAGTTAGCTCTTCTTGTGGAATTGATCCCTTTACCATTATGTAATGGACTTCTTTGTCTCTTCTGATCACTGTTGGTTTAAAGTCTGTTTTATCAGAGACTAGGATTGCAACCCCTGCTTTTTTTATTTTTCCGTTTGCTTGGTAGATCTTCCTCCATCCCTTTATTTTGAGCCTATGTGTCTCTGCACATGAGATGGGTCTTGTGAATACAGCACACTGATGGGTCTCAATTCTTTATCCAATTTGCCAGTCTGTGTCTTTTAGTTGGAGCATTTAGCCCATTTACATTTAAAGTTAATATTGTTATGTGTGAATTTGATCCTATCATTATTATTTTAGCTGGTTATTTTGCTCATTAGTTGATGCAGTTTCTTCCTAGCATTGATGGTCTTTACAATTTGGCATGTTTTTGCAGTGTCTGGTACCGGTTTCTCCTTTCCATATTTAGTGCTTCCTTCAGGGACTCATGTAAGGCAGGCCTGCTATTGCCACAATCTCTCAGCATTTGCTTGTTTGTAAAGGATTTTATTTCTCCTTCACCTATGAAGCTTAGTTTGGTTGGATATGAAATTCTGGGTTGAAAATTCTTTTCTTTAAGAATGTTGAATATTGGCTCCCACTCTCTTCTGGTTGTAGGGTTTCTGCTGAGAGATCTGCTATTAGTCTGATGGGCTTCCCTTTCTGGGTAACCCGACCTTTCCCTCTGGATGCCCTTAACATTTTTTCCTTCATTTCAACTTTGGTGAATCTGACAATCATGTGTCTTGGAGTTGCTCTTCTCAAGGAGTATCTTTGTTCTCTGTATTTCCTGAATTTGAATTTTGGCCTGCCTTGCTAGATTGGAGAAGTTCTCCTGGATAATATCCGGAAGAGTATTTTCCAATTTGGTTCCATTCTCCCCGTCACTTTCAGGTGCACCAATCAGACGTAGATTTGGTCTTTTCACACAATCCCATATTTCTTGGAGGCTTTGTTCATATCTTTTTACTCTTTTTTCTCTAAACTTCTCTTCTCACTTCATTTCATTCATTTGATCTTCAATCACTGATACCCTTTCTTTCAGTTGACTGAATCAGCTACTGAAGCTTGTGCATGTGTCACGTAGTTTTTGTGCCATGGTTTTCAGCTCCGTGAGGTTATTTATGGTCTTCTCAACACTATTTATTCTAGTTAGCCATTTGTCCAATCTTTTTTCTAGGTTTTTAGCTTCTTTACAATGGGTTCGAACATCCTCCTTTAGCTCGGAGAAGTTTGATATTACCGATCTTCTGAAGTCGTCTTCTCTCAACTCATCAAAGTCATTCTCCATCCAGCTTTCTTCCATTGCTGGCAAGGAGCTACGTTCCTTTGGGAGAGAAGAGGTGCTCTGATTTTTAGAATTTTCAGCTTTTCTGCTCTGGTTTCTCCCCATCTTTGTGGTTTTATCTACCTTTGGTCTTTGATGATGGTGACATACAGATGGGGTTTTGGTGTGGATGTCCTTTCTGTTTGTTAGTTTTCCTTCTAACAGTCAGGACCCTCAGCTGCAGGTCTGTTGGAGTTTGCTGGAGGTCCACTCCAGACACTGTTTGCCTGGGTATCACCAGCGGAGGCTACAGAACTACAAATATTGCAGAACAGCAAATGTTGCTACCTGATTGTTCCTCTGGAAGCTTCGTCTCAGAGGGGCACCCGGCCATATGAGGTGTCAGTCTGCCCCTACTGGGAGCTGCCTCCGAGTTAGGCTTCTTGGGAGTCAGGGACCCACTTGAGGAGGCAGTCTGTGTGTTCTCAGATCTCAAGCTCCATGCTGGGAGAACCACTACTCTCTTCAAAGCTGTCAGACAGGGACGTTTAAGTCTGCAGAAGTTTCTGCTGCCTTTTGTTCAGCTATGCCCTGCCCCCAGAGGTGGAGTCTACAGAGGCAGGCAGGCAGGCCTCCTTGAACTGTGGTGGGCTCCACCCAGTTCGGGCTTCCCTGACACTTTGTTTACCTACTCAAGCTTCAGCAATGGTGGGTGCCCCTCCCACAGCCTCACTGCCACCTTGCCATTTGATCTCAGACTGCTGTGCTAGCCGTGAGCAAAGCTCTGTGGGCATGGGACCCTCTGAGTCAAGTTCGGGATATAATCTCCTGGTGTGCCTTTTGCTAAGACCACTGGAAAAGTGCAGTGTTAGGGTGGGAGTGACCCAATTCTCCAGCTGCCATCTGTCATGGCTTCCCTTGGCTAGGAAAGGGATTTCCCTGACCCCTTGCACTTCCTGGGTGAGGCAATGCCTTGCCCTGCTTCAGTTCACACTCCATGGGCTGTACCCACTGTCTGACAAGCCCCAGTGAGATGAACCCGGTACCTCAGTTGGAAATGCAGAAATCACCCGTCTTCTGCATCGCTCACGCTGGGAGCTGTAGACTGGAGCTGTTCCTATTCGGCCATCTTGGAACCTCCCCCACTTGTGGCTTTTTCTATTCTCCATTTCTCTTTTCAGTAGTGTGGAAGCACAACCAAGTAAGATCCCAGCATTTTCAAAAGATTTAGGACAGAAAATGGAAACATGATCAATAAAGATTGGTTTCCAATGCTGAATCTAGCAATCAGGAAATTAATTTACATAGTAAAGAGATATGATCTTCTGTTCATGCTGATAAAGCATGTTTTACTGGTTAAACTCAGAATAGGTAAAAATAAAAAATATTTGCTGGCCTGAGGAAAGAAGTCTGTGGGTAAATAATGATGTAAGAAGTGGGAAAGATACGTACTCATTTCAGTTAGAAATAGCAAAGAGAAAAAGGAGATAGAAATCACTGGAGGCAAGTGAACTGAAGGAACTCCTTCTAGATGGTTTCCACTTCAGCAGACTAGGAGTCATGGTTACCTGCAGAAAATGATGTTGAAAAGGGTAGAAATTTCGTACAGTCATGTTGGAAAATCTAAGAGGAGGTTATTAGGAGGTAGCTTTCTTCTTAAGACACTTTTAATATTTTTGACTTTTTTTTTTTTTTTATCATTTTGCTTATGCTCCATTCCTAATTACAGTTCACCAACACCAGAGCTAACAGAGAAATTATAAACTTCCAGAGTAGTGTTTCCCAAAACGTGGTTCCTAGTTATTAATGTAAGAATCTTTTAGGGAACTTGTTTATACAAAGATTTCTGAAACCCACCCAGGCCTATTCAACAGAATCTCTGGGGCCCAATGCCTGAGAATCTGCTCAGGTGATTCTGAGGCAGCAAGCCAGCATTTGACGGAAAGCTGCTGTTTTAGAACCACTAGCTTAGCTCATGTCTCGTCCAGGGAGTCTCATGCATGACTATTCACCCACATCCTGTTTTTAATCAGTGGTTCTGTCTGTAGTTTTAAAACTCAGAATAAAATGTCACATACTGTGGTGAGGAAATAACAACTATGTCTTCAAATACAGCTGGTTGGGATCAGATCCCTACTCATTATCATTTTCTATGTTTTTCCTATTTTCAGTTTATAAATACTTTTAAAATGTACAATCATTTATTGATGACCAAAAGTAGTAGAGTTTTTATAATTCAGCAATTTTTATAATAATAAATTGCATTGTCTAGCAAACTCATTTCTGTCTTGTTTTCTCTATTTACGTAAGGCAGTGATAAGGTTTGGAGCTATCTTGACCCATTAACTTAATTCTCAACATTTGAAGCCAAAGTAAGTGCAGAGTTTCACCCTCTCAACAGTGGAAATGCTATTCCTCTTCTCATTTCTCCTCCATCCATTAGTGTTCGGGCTGGACAGAAAATAAATGTGGCAAAAATGAAAGACCACTCTTTAGCCTTTGGAAAGGAAAGTAAGTACCACCCAGTCCTCTCTGCTCTTCAATCTGAGCATGTACACTTTCTTTAGTAATGAATTTATAATACAACCAGAATGCTCTCATATCACAATCACCAAATCATCACTATTGTGAAGAAAAGGAAAGCTCAGTTTAAATCCAAGTGATTTTTTAAACAGTTTTGTAATTTCCTTTATCATATTACTGATTTTATGTTATAATATAAATGAAGTTATTTGAACTCCTCCCCAGAAGAGTTCATGTACGATAACGATCACATTTCTAACTTCAGACTGAGTTATGTCATACTTCTGTAGGCTCTTACATATCTTTGCCTTGGAATTTATCATACAATAGTATAAATATTTGTCGTCTGACATTAAGTGTTAACAAGAAGAACTTTTTATTTATTTTGCGTTTCTAACACGGTTCTCATAGAATTAGGTTAGAAATTGTTCATTGACTTGTTGGATGATTGAATAAACAAATGAAACTTGAAACTTTATACTATTTTGCTAGACAAAATCTTGTTCTCAGCTAGTAAATGCAGAAGTATAAGGAAAAATAACTGTACATGGCACGAACAGTGAGTTAAGTTGTACACCTTTGAAAGGCTGGTAGACAATCTCACAAAAGGTATTACAAAGTTCCCTTCATTACCATGCAGAATTTAGAGTGCCTATGTCTCTCCTTAGTGTTACAGTTGTGCAGATTTAATTCTTTCAAGATAATTATTGTTCCTTATGATCTGCATTTGTTCTTTGGTTGCTTTTAAGATTTTCACCAAAGACTGACTTTGATACTTCATGGTTCCACTACAGTGTGTGAATGTGAGTTTGTTTTTACTTTTTATTTTATTGTTTTTATTTTGTCAAGATGTTGCATTTTCTGACCCTAATAATTCATGAGATTAAAAAAAACTCAATTATACTAAGTTCTCAATCACCATCTCTTCAAAGATAACCTCTCTCCTGTTTTCTGTACTTTATCCTTCCAGAATGTTCATTGGATATATGTTGGAACTTTCCTTTCTCTCCTTCCTATCTTTCATCTACTTCTAATACTTCTACTCTTTTTATCTGTCTTTATATAATAGGACTTCAAAAAGCTCATAGAAAAATGCATATTATGAAAAAATTATGCATAGATCTTAAAAATTTTTGCACCAAAATAAACTCACTCTAACTTGTTATAACATATATGAATGGGATCTAGTTTGAGGCATTACGAAGTTTAGGACATCAGTTTGAAAAAAGCCCTTAACAGAGCAATAAGAATTTTGCTAAAATTGAGGCAAGCACGAACTTCAAATTTGTGGTGAAACTTGGGTGGAAAAATTGTGAAATTATTGATTACTTACAAAAAGTTTATGGGGACAGTACCCCAAAGAAATCATTAGTTTGCAAATGGATAACTTCTTTTAAGAAGGGTCTACATAATTTTGAAGAGGAAGCCTGCAGCAACAAATAATCCACATTAATTTGGGAGGAAAAAATATTAACCCTGTTTGTGCCCTAATTGAAGAGGGCCAATGATTAACAGCAGAAACAATAGCCAACACCATAGACATTTCAATTGGTTTCACTTAAACAATTCTAATTGAAAACTTAAAGGTGAGCAAACTTTCCGCTCAATGGGCACCAAAACCATTGCACCAGATCAGCTCTGCAGCTGAGATTTCAATGGAAATTTTAAACAGTTGGGATCAAGATCCTGAAGGGTTTCTTTGAAAAATTGTGATAGGAGATGAAACATGACTTTACTGGTATGATCCTACAGACAAAGCGCAACCAAAGCAATAGCTACCAAAAGGTGGAAGTGGTCAAGTCAAAGCAAAGTGGATGGGTCAGGAGCAAAGGTCATGACAACAGCTTTGGGTGATGCTCAAAGCATTTTGCTTGTTGACTTTCTAGAGGGTCAAAGAACAGTTTATTTATCTGTTATTTGTCTGTTTATTATGAGGGAGTTTTGAGAAAGTTCGCCAAAGCTTTAACAGAAAAAATATCCAGAAAAGATTCACCAGAGAGTCTTTCTCCACTACGACAATGCTCCATGCTCCTGCTCATTTATCTCATCAAAGAAGGATAATTTTGTGAGAGTTTCTATGGGAAATCTTTCAGCATCTACCTTACATTCCTGATTTGGCTCCTTCTGATTGTTTTTTGTTTGTTTCTTAATCTTAAAAAGACTGTAAAAGGCACCCATATTTCTTCAGTTAATAATGCATAAAAGACTGTATTAACATGGTTAAATTCCCAGGACCCTCAGTTCTTTAGATGGCTGGTATTATTGCTTACAAGAATGGCTTAAGCTTAATTGAGCTTATATTGAAAAATTAAGGTTTGTATTTTTTTAATTTTTATTTTTTAATTCCATTTTTCCACAAACTTTTTGAAGTCTCTTTATATATTTATTATGGTAATTTCCATAATTTTTCAGTTCACAGATTCTCTCTTTATCTATGTATGATATGCTTTCCCACTGATTATGAGGATTTGATTTCAATAACAATTTTTTAATATACTTTTTTTAGAGAAGTTTTAGGTTGAGAGCACAGTTGAGTAGAAGGTACAGAGATTTTACATATATCCCTTGGCCCAATATATGCATATCAACATTCCCCATTATCAGCATTCCCCACCAAAGTGGTACATTTACTACAATTACTAAACCCACATTGACATATCTTTATCACCCAAAGTATAGTTTATATTAGAGTTCACTCTTGGTGTTTTACATTCTGTAAGTTAGGACAAAAGTATGATAGCATGTATCCAAAATTAGAGTATCACACAAAATGGTTTCACTACCCTAAAAACTCTCTGTGTTCCACGTATTCATCCCTCCCTCCACCCTAAACCCTGACAACTACTGATACTTTTACTCTGACCATAGTTTTGCCTTTTCCAGGATGTCATATAGCTGGAATCATGCAGTATGTAGCTTTCTCAGATCGGCTTCTTCACTTAGTAACATGCACTTTGGTGCATGTCTTTCCATGGCTTGATAGGTCACTTCCTCTTACCACTGAATGATATTTTATTGTCAGTTGTAGTACAGCTTTTCCATTCACCTACTGAAGGACATCTTGGTTGCTTCTGAGTTTTGCTAATTATGAATAAAACTGCTGTAAATATCTATATACAGGTTTTTTTGCATACAAGAGTTTTTAACTTTCTTGGATAAATGCCAAGGAATGTGATTACTTCATGCTCTGGTAAAAGTATGTTTAGTTTCCAAAACTTGTTTAGTTTCCAAACTGTACTCCAAAGTGGTTTTACCATTTTGTCTTCCCTTTAGCAATGAATGAGAGTTTCTTTTTCTCCACATCTTCACCAGTATTTGGTGTTGTCAGTGTTCTGGATTTTGGTCATTCTAATTGGCATGCAGTGGCATCTCATTGTTGTTTTAATTTGCATTTTCCTAATTATATATGATGGGGGGCATCTTTTCATATACTTATCTGCCATCTTCTTTGGTTTCAACTTAGATTTTTGGCCCTTTTTAAATTAGGTAGTTCATTTTATTATTGTAGAGGTTTTGTATATTTTGGATAACAGACCTTTATCAAATACATATTTTGCAAATGTTTTCACTCAGAATGTACCTTGTCTTCTCATTCTCAATGATGTCTTTTGCTGAACAGAAGTTTTTAATTTTAATGAAATCTAGCTTATCAATTATTTCTTCCCAAGGTCATCTAGATTTTCTTCTATGTTATCTTTTAGCAGTAGTATAATTTTGAATTTTACATTTAGGCATATGATCCATTTCAAGTTAATTCTTATGAAAGCTGCAAGGTCATGTCCAAATTCTCTCTCTCTCTCTCTCTCTCTCTCTCTCTCTCTCTCTGTATGTTGATGTCCAGTTGTTCTAGCACTATTTGTTGAAAAACTATCTTTTCCGCATTTCATTGCCTTTGCTTCTTTGTCAAAGATTAGTTGGCTAATTATGTGATTCTCTTTCTGGGCTTTCTATTATGTTCCATTGATATATTTTTCTATTATTTTATCAATACTATACTGTCTTGATTACTGTAGCTTTATAGCAAGTATTGTACTTGGGTAGTGTGAATCATCTGACTCTATTCTTCAATTTTGTGTTGGCTATTCTAGGACTTTTGCCTTATGACCTTTAGGATCAGTTTGTCAATATTCACAAATAAGTTGGTATTTTGATTGGTATTGCATTGAATCTATAGATCAAGAAGGGAAGAACTGATATTTTGACATTGAGTTTTCCTAGCCTTGAACATAAAATATCTCTCCATTTATTTGATTTCTGTCATCAGAGTTTTGTAATTTTTCTCATAATAAATCTTGTACATATTTTGTTAGCTTTATACCTAAATATTTCACTTTGATTATATGATAATATAAATGGCATTGTGCTTTAAATTTGAAATTCCACTTCTTCATTGCTAATATATAGGAAAGCAATTGACCTGTGTATTATTCTTATATCCTGCAACATTGCTTTGATCACTCATTAACTTCAGGAAATTTGGAGTTTTTTCTGTTGATTATTTTAGATTTTTTACATAGACAATCATATTATCTGTGAATAAAGATAGTTTATTTCTTCCTTCTCAATCTGTATAGTTTTTGTTTCCATTCATGTCTTATTGTGTTAACTAGAAATTCCAGTAAGCCATGGAAAAGGAGTGGTGAAACAGATGTCCTTGTCTTGTTCCTGATCTTAGCAGAAAAGCATCTACTTTCTCACCATTTAAGTATGATGTTTATTGTAGGAATATTGTGTAGATGTTCTTTATAAAGTTGAGGAAGTTTCCCACTATTTCTAGTTTGCTGAGAGTTTTCATCATAAATAAGTATTGGATTTTGTCAGACACTTTTTCTCCATCTGTTGATAAAATCATGTGATTTTTCTTCTCTATGTTACTAATGCAATGAATTACATTAACTGATTTTTCAAATGTTGAATCAGTCTTGCATACTTGAGATAAATCTCATTTGGTTGTGGTATGTAATTCTTTTTATGCACTGTTCAACACAATTTGCTAATATTTTGAAAATTTTTGAATCTATTTTCACAAGAGATATAAGTCTATAGTTTTCTTTTCTTATAGTATCTTTGCCTGGCTTTGATATTAGGGTAAAGCTCATCTCATAGAATAAGTTAGGAGATAGTTCTTCTGCTTCTATCTTCTGAAAGAGGTTCTAGAGGATTGGTAAAATTTATTCTTCATATGTTTGTTAGAACTCACCAGTGAACCCATCTGGTCCTGTTTTTTTCTATTTTTGAAGGATTTTATTTATTTGATCTATTTACTCAAATTCAATTGTTATTCAAATTCAAATAGATATGGGCCTATTCAAACTCTCTATTTCTTCTTGTGTGAGATTTGTTAGATTGTACCTTTCAAGGAACTGGTCTGTTTCATCTAGGCTATCAAATTTGTGGGCAGAGTTGTTTATAATATTTCTTTATTATCTTTTTACCATTCATGGGATTTATAGTGGTGTTTCACTTTCATTTCTGATACTCGTAATTTCAGTCTTCTCTCTCTCTCTCTCTCTTTTTTTTTTAAGTTAGCCTTGCTAAAGGCTTTTTAATTTTGTTAATGTTCTCAAGAAACTAACTAACTAATGTTCGGTTTCATGATTTTCTCTATTGAAATTTCAGTTTCTATTTATTGATTTATGTTCTAATTGTTATTAATTATATTCTTCTACATATTTTGGATTTAATTTGTATTTCTTTTAAATTTCCTAAGGTAGAAGCTTATATTACTGATTTTAGATATTTTCCCCTTTCTAATATACTCATTAAATGTTCTAAATCTCCCAACAAGCACTGCTTTTGCTGCATGCCACAATTTTTGATATGTTGTCTTTATTTTTATTTATTTCAAAATATTTTAATGCCTCTTGATATTTCTTCTTTGACCTATGCATTATTTAGAGGTGTGTTGTTTAATCTCCAAGTATTTGAGGAATTTTCTAGCTAATTTACTTCTAGTTTAGTTCCATTGTGATCTGAGAGCAGACATTGGATGATTTACATTCTCTTAAATTTGTTAAGGTATATTTTATTGGCCAGCATGTGGTCTATGTTGGTGAATAATCCATGTGAGTTTGAGAAGAATGTGTATTTTTCTGTTTTAGAATACAGTAGTTGATAGATATCAGTTATATTCAGTTGATTGATGATGTTATTGATTTCAGCTATGTCCTTGCAGATTTTCTGCCTGCTGTATTTGTGCATTTCTGATAGAGGGTGTTGAATTCTCCAACTGTAATAGTGGATTAAACTAACAGGCTACAGTTAGTTTTCGTTTCATGTGTTTTGCTGCTCTACTAGGCACATACACATTAAGATTTCTGTGTCTTCCTGGAGAATTGGTCCCTTTATCATTATATAATGTTCCTCTTTATCCCTGATAATTTTCTTTGCTCTGAAGTCTCTTCTGTTTGAAATTGTATTTCAAACAGAAGAGACTTTCTTTAAAGTAGTGACAGCATGCCATATGCTTTTCCATCACATGCTTTTAATTTCTATGTGTCTCTATATTTAAAGTGGGTCTCATGTTCACAACACATAGTTGAGTCTTGTTTTATTGATCTACTCTGGCAATCTTTGTGATTTAATTGGTGCATTTAGACGCTGACATTCAAAATGATTATTTAAATAGGTAGATTAATATCTATGATATCTGTTACTGTTTTCTATTCATTGCCCTTTTTCTCTGTTCCTGTTTTAGTCTTTTTAACCTTTTTGTGACTTGTGTGATTTTAACTGAGCATTTTATATAATTCTATAGTCTCTCCTTTCTTAACATATCTGTAGGCCGGGTGCGGTGGCTCAAGCCTGTAATCCCAGCACTTTGGGAGGCCGAGACGGGCGGATCACGAGGTCAGGAGATCGAGACCATCCTGGCTAAAAAGGTGAAACCCTGTCTCTACTAAAAAATACAAAAAACTAGCCGGGCGAGGTGGCGGGCGCCTGTAGTCCCAGCTACTCGGGAGGCTGAAGCAGGAGAATGGCGGGAACCCGGGAGGCGGAGCTTGCAGTGAGCTGAGATCCGGCCACTGCACTCCAGCCTGGTCGACAGAGTGAGACTCCGTCTCAAAAAAAAAAAAAAAAAAAAAAAAAAAAAAAAAAAAATCTGTTATACTTCCAATACTTTTGTTAGTGATGCCCTAGAGTTTTCAATATGCATTTACAGCTAATCCAGGTCCACTTTCAAATAACACTATACCACTTTCCAGACAATGTAAATACCTTATAATAAATTCTAATTCCTCTAATTCTAATTTCTGCCTCTAGTATCACTGCTGCCATTCATTTTACTTATACATAAACATACATAATCCTATGCATGTACACATAAATACATATATTTGATTACATTGTTGTTATTTTAAACAAATTATCTGTTACATCAATTAAAAATTGTAAAAAGATTTAATTTTACCTTCACTTATTCCTTCTTCAAAGCTCTTCTTTTCTTTACATAGATCCAAGTTTCTGACCTATGTCATTTTTTCCCTATAAAGAACTTCTAAAAATCATTTCTTGCAAAACAGGTCTACAAGCAGGGATTTCCCTTAATTATTGTTTGTTTGAGAAAGTCTTTATTTCTCCTTTACTTTGAAGGATAATTTCACAGGATATGGATTTCTAGTTTGCTAGGCTTTTTCTTTTCTTTTCTTTTGTCCCTCAATCCTTAAAATATTTTACTCTAATTTCTTCTTGTTTGCTTGATTTCTGGGGAATCAGGTATAATTCTTACATTTGCTGAAATACAGGTAAGGTTTTTTTTTCTTCGCTTCTTTCATATTTTTTTCTTTATTTTTTATTTTCCTCAGCTTTGAATCTGATACACTTATGTAGAGTTTCCTGGTATTTATCATACTTATTTTTCTCTGAGATTCCTGGAATGACGTCTGACATTAATTAGGGAATTTCTTAGTCATTATTCCTTTGCTTCTATTCATTTCTCTCTTTCTTCTTCTTGTATTCTTTTTATGTATATGTTACAGATTTTGTAGTTGTCCCACTCTTCTTGGATTTTTAGCTGGTTGTTGTTTTCAGTCTTTTTTCTATGTGCTTTTCAGCTTTGAAAGTTTCTACTGACATTCTCAAGTTAAGAGATTCTTTCCTCATCTTTGTCCAGTCTCCTAAAACATCCATTAAAGGCATTATTCATTTCTGTTACAATGGTTCATTTTCATTGCAGTAAGAACACTTAACATGAACTATATCATCTTAACAAGTTTTTAAGTAGACAGTACATTATTGTTAACTATAGGGACAACGTTTTACAGCAGATCTCTAAAGCTTATTCATTATGTCTGACTGAAACTTTTCACCCATTAATAACCCTCCATTTTCTCATTCTCCCAGCCCCTGGCAAACACCCTTTCACTCTTTGATTCTATGAATTTCACTATTTTAGATACCTCAGAAGTGAAATCATACAATATTTATCTTTTGGTGACTGGCTTATTTCACTTTTCATAGTGTCCTCAAGGTTCATTCATGCTGTTGCATATTGTAGGACTTCCTTCTTTTAAAGGCTGCATAGAATTCCATTGTGTGTATATATCACATATTCTTTTTTGAGGTGACGACAACTTAAATCCAGTTGCATACAAAAACTCTGTATTTTAACTTCCTACACATACAAAATGTATTATTGTTGTCACAATATACATCTATGCATATATGTATCTTTTAATGTATTTTTAGCTGTAGTTACTTTCAATACTTATATCTTAACTTTTATATTAGAATTCAGTGATTTACCCACAACCATTACATTCACACAATTTTCTGTATATGCCTATATGTTTACATTTACCAATAAGTTTCTTCATTGTTTATGTTTTCAAGTTGCTGTTTAAAGTCCTTTCATCTCATCTTAAAGAACTCCGTTTAACATTTTGAGCTCTCTCTCTCTCCTGTCTCTCTTTCTCTCTCTGTTTTAGTCTGGGAAAGTCTTTATTCTCTTTCATTCCTAAGGAGAATTTTGGCAGCTATAATAATCTTGGTTGGCAAGGGTTTTTTTTTTTCTTTCAGCATTTTGAATTTATCTTCCCTCTCCTTTCCGACCTGTAAGGATTCTACTGAAAAATTGGCTAATCGTCTTAAAGAGGTTCCTTTGTACATCACACATCTTTTTTCTCTTGTACCTTTCAAGGTTCTCATTGTCTTATATGATGTCATTTGGACTTCTTGGATCTGTATGTCCATTTCCTTCCCCAGCCTTTGGAAGTTTTTTAATCATTTTTCTTTCTTTGAACAAGCTTTCTCATCCTTTCTCTCTCTCTTTCTTCTCCTCTGGAACCTTCTTAATGCATATTTTGGTTGGCTTGATGGTATCCCAAGGTCTCTTAAACTTTCTTCTCCTTTTTCATTCTTTTTATCTTTTTTGCTCCTCTGACTAAATTACTTCCCAAGACCTGTCTTCAAGTGTATTAATCCTTTCTTTTGCTTGATCCAATCTGCTGTTGAAACCCTCCAGTGAATTTTTTATAGTTCAATTATGGAATTCTTCAGTTCCACAGAGATATTTCTATATCTGTACTGCAATTCCCAGTTTGTTCATGCATTGTTTTCTTGACTTGGTGAGCATCTTTATGAGAGTTAATTTTACTTTGCTGGCAGGCAAATCATATAATTCCATTTCACTTGCGTCAGCTTCTGGACATTTATCTTGTTTTGTTGTTTAAACATCTATGCCTTATTCTTCATTTTCCTTTACTCTCTTTTTTGGTGTCTGCCCGTTAGGCAAAGCAGGCTCCTCTCCCAGTCTTCACAGACTGACCTGGTACAGCAGAAAATCTCCAACAATTAGCTAAATCAGAGATTCTGGGGAGCTCTACAAATTATTCTCCTTCCCAGGGAGAAGCAGGGAGCTGTGTTTTGTGTCTGCTTGCACTCTGCTGAGCCAGGGCATCCTGGAGAAGCTATGGAATCCAAGACTAAGCCACAACCTGTGTTCATCTCCAGGGAGATTGACTATGCTGGACCCATCAGAGATCCAGGACCAGTGAGACAGAATCAAATCTTTTGGGGGACCTCCTTGGGAACGTTGGTGGAATAGGCACATCAACCCCTTCCTTCCCATGGGTAAAGCTGAGAGTTTAGATTGTCTCTCCTAATCATATGGCATAGTGCTTGGGGTAGAGTCTCCAACAAGATGGTGTCCTGAATCTCCTTACTGGCTTTGCGGGGTCGGGGGTTGGTTTTGCTTTATCTTATAGTAGATATCCTTTTAATTAGTTTCTGATATCCTGCAAAGGAAATTTACCCATGAATTTTTACTGAATCATTGTGTTTATGCAGGAGAAAAGGGTCCAGGACTTCTTACTCTGCCATCTTCCTGATGTCCTTTCCTCTGTTACAGTGTTTTCCATCTCTAGCATCTCTTTTTTATTCTTTCATAGAATTTCCATCTTTCGGATTACATTGTTCATTTGTTCATGTATGTTATTAACTTTATCCATTATGGCCCTTCACATATTAACCATGGTTGCTGTAATTCCCCAGTCTGATAATTCCAACATCCTTGCCCTATTTAACTTTGGTTCCAGTGCTTACTCTGTCTCTTCAAATTGTTTTTTTGTGTGTGTGTTTTTGCTTTTGCTTTTAGTATGCCTTGTAATTTTTTTCTTGATAGTCCAGCATGATGTACTAGGTAAAATGAACTGCTATAACTAGGTCTTTAACTTTAGTAATGTGGTCATGAGATGCAGGGTGTACAGAGCATTCTATAGTGCTATGATAAGGTCTCAGTCTCAGTGAACATGTGACTCTGCATTGTGAACTTCACAAGTGCTTCACGGCCCACCTCTGCCCCTACCTCCACTTACATGGAACAGAATGGCTAGAGCATGCTAGAGTTGTATACTTTCCTTCCCCCAGCTCAGTTAGGCTCTGAAAAAAAAAATAGTTTAGGCTCTGATAAAATAGTTTATCTTGAGGGTAGGCCTTGTTAAGAAGAACAGAATGCTCTGGCTTATTTCAAAATAGTTATTTTTCCCCTCTGCTACTGAAAGTATAATAGATTTTTCTTCTCTATTCACAGTGAGAATCTTGTAAAAGTCACAAAAATGTGGGGCCAACTACATGAGAGGAACCTCTGGAATTTTTTACTGTCAGATTTGTCCACTCTGAGCCTCTAGCAATTTGTCAATTATAGCTCAGGTTTTCCTACCCTGGCATTGGTTCCCATGGAAGTTTCTGCTGTGGGTTCCTACCCTAGTCCGTCATGATTCTTTGCATGTGCCTGTCTGCAATTAAGGGGACAGTGATTTGCCCTGTGAGCTCACTTCTTTGATGCATCTAAAAGGAGCTGTTGATATTTTGGGTTTTTTCTTTTCTTTTCTTTTCTTTTTTTTCAATTTTAATTTTAATTTTTTTGAGATGGAATCTCAGTCTGTTGCCCAGGCTGGAGTGCAGTGGTGCGATCTAGGCTCACTGCAACCTCTGCCTCCCGAGTTCAAACCACTCTCTGCCTCAGCCTCCCAAATAGCGGGTATTAAGGGCGCCCACCACCAAGCCTGGCTAATTTTTGTATTTTTAGTAGAGACGCGGTTTCCCCATCTTGGCCAGGCTGGTCTTAAACTCCTGACCTCGTGATCCACCCGCCTCAGCCTCCCAAAGTGCTGGGATTATAGGCATGAGCCACTGCGCCCAACTGTTAAGTTTTTTACTTGCTGTTAAGACGGAGTTGTGACTTCCAACTTCCTTACATGCCCTACCAGAAGCCACATGTCTGCCAATGCTTTTTTTGTGTTTAAATTTTATTTTTTTTATTTATTTTAGACAGAGTCTCGCTCTGTCTCCCAAGATGGAGTGCAGTGGTGCGATTTCGGCTCTCTGCAACCTCCAACTCCCAGGTTCACGCCATTCTCCTGCCTCAGCCTCCCGAGTAGCTGGGACTATACGCGCCCGCCACCTCGCCCGGCTAATTTTTTATATTTTTAGTAGAGACAGGGTTTCACCATGTTAGCCAAGATGGTCTTGATCTCCTGACCTCGTGATCCACCCGCCTCGGCCTCCCAAAGTGCTGGGATTACAGGCGTGAGCCACTGCACCCCGCCCAAGTCTGCCAATGTTTTTAAAATAAAATTTTATTTATATTCATTTAAATTTTCTCAATTAATTCAAATACTTCATTATTCCACTGTGGTATTTATTTCTTCGTTTTACTGTTTTTAGTTAATTTAAATGTGCTTATTTTTTAGTATACTTTATTTTTTAGAACAGTTTTATATTTAGGGGAAAATGGTGAAGATAGCACAGGGTTCCCAATAGTAGATGTGAATAGGGGAGACTGAGTGCAAAAATACTTTGTACCCAGTTTCCTGTTACTCACATCTAATGTGATTATGGTATATTTGTTATAAGTAATGTACCAATATTGGCACATTATTAACTAAAGTTTAAACTTTATTCAGAATTCCTTTTAATCTAGTGTCCTCCTCTGTTCCAAGTTGTTATCCAGGATACCATATTCTATTTAGTCATCATGTCTCCTTAGGCTTTTCTTGGCTATGACAGATTCTCTGACTCTACTCATTTTTAATAATCTTGACAGTTTTGAGAAGTACTGGCTGATATTTTATAGAGTATCTCTTAAGTAGAATTTGGTGTTTTTCTCATGATTAGACTGAAGTTATGGGTTCTGGGCAAGAGGATCATTGTGACAAAGTGTCCTTCTCACTATATAATATCAAGGATACATATTAGCCACATAAACCTACAGCAATTGACATTGATAGTGATCATCTTGCTGGAGTAGTGTTTGTCAGGTTTCTCTACTGTAAAATTACTTTTCCCCTTTTTCCATACTATACCCTTTGGAAAAAGGTCATCATATTCGGCCCACACTTAAGGAATGAGGAGTTCTGCTCCTCTTCCTTGAGGGTGAAGTATCTACATAAATAATGGGAAATTTTTCCATACAGGAGGTTTGTCTCTTCACTCCATTTATTATTATTTATTCAGTCACTTATTTATATCAGTATGGACACATGAACGTATACTTATTTTATATTTTGGGTTATAATTTAATACTGTTTTATTTGTTGCTCATTGGCCATTAGGAGCCCTTCTGATTGGCTTCTATTTGCCTTTGACATATCTCAATCTTTATAAGGTTTTAAAAATATTTTATTACTTTCTGAAATTACAAGATGCTGCAGGCCTTTCTTGTATATTCCCTGCCTCAGATCTAGAATAAGCCATTTCTCCAAGGAACTCTGGTTTCTTTTATTGGGGAATGGTATTAGAAGCCAGGATCTTGGATCTTGGTGCTATGTGTGTTCATTGCTGCTAAAGTGTCATTACTTCCTTGACCTCTCAGCTGACAGAGCAAGAAAATAAGTGTGTATAAACTAATTCATGCATACACAGACATCTATGAATATTTATGTATGTAATCATCCATACTTTTAGCAAGCTAATATTGAGTGCATATGGATGTCTAAAACTTAAACGCATTACCACATGGGTCAATCTAGCATTCTCTCTTACTTATCTGTAAACTTTGAATCCAACAGTAAGAAATCTGGCTCCCATTATCAGCCATGAAGAATTTATTAATTCTTCAATTGCAGTATACATACATAGCATTGTCAGAGTTATTAATTGTATTCACATGGAAAGCAAGTTTTTCTGCTAGAGTAGAATATTTTTGTATGTTTTATTTTGCCTTTCATTTTATAAACTCCAATCATTTCCAGAGCTACTTAGCTCAGCATCTTTTTTTTCCACACTATTGTTTTATACATTTTTAATAGAGTTAGATTGTTTTTGTCACATTCTTCATCCTATGCTGGGATCCCCCAACCTCCTAAGTGGGCTTTTTGAAAATTTGCAAGCTTTAAGGATAACTCTTCATGCTGTAAAGTGCTATGGGTTTTGGCAAATGCATAGAGTCATGTATCCAAGATTACAATATTACACAGAAGAGTTTCATCACTATATAAAACTCACCAGTCTTCCTCCTATTCAACTATCTCCATGCCCTCTTCCCACCCCTAACTCCTTAAAACCACTCATATCTTTATTATTGCTTTAGTATTGCCTCTTCCATCATGTCATATAAATTGACACATACAGTATTAGTCTCCTCAAACTAGTTTCCTTCACTTAGCAACATGCATTTAAGATTCACAGTGTCTTTTAATGACTTGATAGCTTATTTCTCTGTAGCTGAATAGTATTGCATCTTACGGACCTAACAATGTGTATATCCACATTTTCTCACAGCCTATGACTTGTCTTTTGATTCTCTGAACAGTGCCATTCACAAAGCAGAAGTTTTAATTTTTATAAAGTCTGATGTATCAACTTTTTCTTTCATAAATCATCCTTTTGATGTATCTAAAAACTCATTACCACGCCGAAGGAAATCTAGAATTTCTCCTATGCTATCTTATAGAAGTGTTATAGTTTTGTGTTTTATACCTATGTCTATGATCCATTTTGAGTCAATTTTTGTGAAACGTATAAGAGCTTGCATATTTGACAGAACCATTTGTTGAAAACACTATCCTTTCTACATTTAATTGACTTTACTTCTGTGTCAAAGATAATTTACTATATTTGTGTGTGTCTATTTCTAGACACTCTGTTCTGTTCCACTGATTTATCTGTCTATTCTTTTGCCAATACCATGCTGTAATGATGACAATACTTTATATTAAGTCTTTAAAAGGATATTGTGATTCTTCCAACTTTGTTGTTCTTCAGTATTTTCTTGGCCATTATTGTCTTTTGCCTTTCCATATAAACTTTAGAATTAATTTGTTGAGTCTAAAAAATAGCTCGCTAGAATTTTGATTGAGATTACACTGAGTCTACAGATTAAGTGGGGAAGAACTGAGTTGTAAAACTATGGAGTCTTCCAATCCATGACCACTGACTCTCTATTTAGGGTTAAGTTTACCATATAGAGATCCTGTAGTATTTTGTTACATTTATATCTAAGTATTTTATTTTTTGCATGCTGTCAACATATTGTTTTTCCTCTTTCAAATTCCAGTTGTTCATTGTTGATATGTAGGAAAGCAATTGACTTTTGTATGTTAACCTTGTATCCCATGACCTTGCTATACTCACTTAGTTGTGCCAGGATTTTTTGTTGCACTGTTGATTATTTGAGACTTTTCACATAGACGACATATCATCGTCAAATGAAGACAGTTTCTTTTCTTCCTTCCCAACTTGTGTATCTTTTATTTCTTTTCCTTGCCTTATTTCACTAGCTAAGATTTTCATACAATATAGAAAGGAGAAGTGAGAGAAAATATATTTGCTTTGTAACTATCTTAGAAGGAAAGTGTCGGCCGGGTGCGGTGGCTCACGCCTGTAATCCCAGCACTTTGGGAGGCCAAGGCAGGTGGATCACGAAGTCAGGAGATTGAGACCATCCTGGCTAACACAGTGAAACCCCGTCTCTACTAAAAATACAAAAAATTAGCCGGGCATGGTGGTGGGCACCTGTAGTCCCAGCCACTCAGGAGGCTGAGGCAGGAGAATGGCGTGAACCCGGGAGGCAGAGCTTGCAGTGAGCGGAGATTGCACAACTACACTCCAGCCTGGACGACAGAGCGATATTCCATCAAAAGAAAAAAGAAGGAAAATGTCCAGTGTCACACCATTATGATATTACCTGCAGGCATTTTGTAGATGTTCTTTATCGAGCTGAGGAAGTTATCCTTTATTCCTAAGATACACATTTTTTATATTCTTTCAAACTTCTTTTTTCCCCTCAAGTTCTAATAATTTTGTGATATCTCCTAACTTTTGCTCATGGCGGATCATTTCCTTTTGTGCTTTGTAGTTTTGATAATAAGTGTTTTGTTTACTTTTCTGTGTAAAAGTTCCTACTATCCTCTGCTTATAAAGATGTGCCTGCCTAGAAGTGGCAAACTTCAGCATGCCAATCACTATTCACTTAAATGCATTCAGATTCCCCGAGTAAAAATTGAAAGCAAGTAACTAGTTCATTCTTTCTTATTCTTTTAAAATCTTCTTTTATCATTTAATGTACCTAGAAGACAAAGTTAGGAGGCCAGAAACTTTCATCAACTTTTTGGCTAGTTACACAATCTTGACCAGGTTATTTCATTCCAAAATTCACTAATGCTTCCATTTCTTTATATATAAATTATTATGACAGTCACTAATTTTTACTCAAGGAGATTTAGAGACAGCTCAATACCCATATGTTATCAAGTCTGTGAACTCCTTGAATGGTGTTACAAACAGACTAGGGTGGTCCCCTGATCCTTACCTCCTAATGTTCATGACTGTGTAATCCCTGCTTCTTGAGTGTGGGTGGGCCTGTGACATGTTTTTACAAACAAAACATGGTACGGTTGATAGGATGCTATTCCCATCTTAATGTTACATCATAAGGCAAGGTGATGGGAAGTCACTTAAGAGGTTATGTTACATGGCAAAGGCGATTACACGGTATTATTTAAGACTCTGTCTTGTTTGCAGCCTCTCCATTTTTCCTCTTCACTGCCAGCTTTGAAGAAGCAAGCTGCCATGAATTGTATGGCCACCAGGAAATGATTCTGACAACAACCTGGGGAGCTTAAGGGCATACCCTTCTCCAATCAAGCCTCCGGGTAACAACCCAACCCTGGACAACACCTAAACTGCAGCTTTGTGAAATCCTGAGCAGATCCAGCTAATCTGTGCCCAGACTCCTTGCCCACAGAAACTTTGAGAAAATAAGTATATTTTAGGCTTCTAAGTTTGTGGGGTTTTTTTATTATTTATTTTTCTGAGGTGGAGTTTTGCTCTTGTTGCCCAGGCTGGAGGACAATGGTGCGATCTCAGCTCACTGCAACCTCTGCCTCCCAGATTCAATCAATTCTCCTGCCTCAACCTCCGGAGTAGCTGGGATTACAAGCATGCACCACTATGCCCGGTTAATTTTTGTATTTTTAGTAGAGATGGGGTTTCATCATCTTGGTCAGGCTGGTCTCAAACTCCTGACCTCAGGTGATCCACCCGCCTCGGCCTCCCAAAATGCTGGGATTACAGGTGTGAGCCACCATGCCTGGCAGTAATTTGTTAAATAGCAATACAAAAGCTAATCATGCAAAGTTCAATTAAGTAAGTAGTGTCTTTTAAGGTCCTCAAAGAAGTAAATGTCGAGAATCACCCAGGATTTTTTAAAAATATGCTTTTAAAACAATTATTCCTTTATGGTAGAGAGAAATGTAGGGAGAGAGACAGAGAAAGAGAGAGAAAGTCCTGACACTGAAAACTAGCATTCTTTATTTCATAAAGGCATCAAATTTTGATTTTGTAGCCCATAGGTATGTAAGGAAATGGATATAAAATAACAATACATTTATGATCTGAAGGGCTCAATGTAGTTGTGTATTACGTACTATTTTTAGTATGTATATATTCAAAAATGCCTGTACTTTGGTGATTAATACACACATACTGTTTCCAAGTTTGATCTCTTAAGTGCAAACTGGGATTTTAAATGATATCTGTATCATGCACTTAAGATATAAAATTATTACAAGGTAGAAAGTCATAAATAAAAGTTCACTTCCAAAAATATATTACTAATCTGTTGTCATGGTTGTGTTCTTCAGACGCATGATAAAGTAATTCCCAATCTACTTGATTCAAATTTGGTTTATCAAATGCCCTTCCAGAAAAATGCATTTTCATAACAGGTGGTCAATTAATGGAATTCACCAGTATTACATATTTGAGAACTTTCAAGTTAAAAAAACACTTTTCAATTTTTTTCCCAGTAAATTATATCAGAGTGAATCACTATGCACCAGAAGTTTCTTCTAAAGCCCCACTGAGGTCATACATTTGTCTGAAAGCTATACTGTGAGAAATTTACCCACATTTCCACTAAACAAAAGCTAATTTTCTTACAGCTTGTGAAATATAGAACATGACATGCCCTTCCTTCCTGTACTTTGGTTAACCAGTACTTTTTTCTTTATTCTCAGAACATACCTCGACTCTAATTCTTACCGCAAACTAAAGTGATGCTTGCTCCATCCCTTCCTTACCTTTTTTGCGTTTGAGGTCTACTGTCATACAGCAGTATTACACTTCTGTATTAAAGTCACAAGAAAAGCAAATGATCTATGGTCTGCTTTACCGTATGACCTATGTCATTCCATGTAGTTCTCAAAGCATTTTCTCACCTTGTAGAAGATTTCAAAGTCATCTTTCCTTAAATAAATGTGGTGTTTCCTTTCCCTGGACTTTGTGAAATAGGATAACAAGAAATGCTGAATTCGTATAAGTAGACCTTTAGCAGGATGATTCGAGACTACGATGAGAAATGAGCAATACCAGTTGAATCATAACTGGTTTGCAAGCTCTTGTTGAAAATAAATGCATTGCTCATCATGTAGTTATTAAAGAACCTATATCTGAAACTTTTGTATGAGGAACAGAGAAATGTTTGTTTGTTTTCCTATTTACCCAAAGAAATACACTTATCTATGCAGTATCTATAATTGTACATTTTAAGTATTCCTGTTGGGTAGAATAAAAAGTACTGTGATGATCACTAAACAGAACCAAAAGAATAAATGATATCTAGAATAGACTAGAGCAAGGAAGAACTGACTTCCAATTTAAACCCTGCCACTGACTAGCCTTGTGACCCTGAGAACATTTCCAAATTCCTGACTTGTTATCTGTATGCCTAACACCTACTATATAGTAATTGTGAGGATCACACGTAAAGTGTCTTTAGCCAACTAGGCATTCAGTAAATGGTAGACAAGATTGCTATTGTTTCTGTGAAAGGTGTGACACTCTGCCTTTCATATGAGTGACCCGCATGCACAGCCCACCGGATGTTTCTCAGTTCAAAGAGTTAATAGAAGGCAAGTCCCAACTGGAAATCTTTTTTTTTTTTTTTTTTTTGAGACGGAGTCTCTTTCTGTCGCCCAGGCCGGAGTGCAGTGGCTCGATCTTGGCTCACTGCAAGCTCCACCTCCCGGGTTCACGCCATTCTCCTGCCTCAGCCTCCCGAGTAGCTGGGACTACAGGTGCCCGCCACCGCGCCTGGCTAACTTTTTTGTATTTTTAGTAGAGACGGGGTTTCACCATTTCACCGTGTTAGCCAGGATGAACTCGATCTCCTGACCTCGTGATTCACCTGTCTCAGCCTCCCGAAGTGCTGGGATTACAGGCGTTAGCCACCACGCCCGGCCTAGAAATCTTTTTATACTTGTTATCCTACATGCTTCCTTACCCTACCCTCTTTTTTCTCAAAATAACTCATTTCTTAATCAGAAGTTTACTTAAATTTAGCAGTTCTACTTAAAGTGAAGTGTTTCTGTTTCTCCCAAACACACACACACGCACACACACATGCAGAGAGAGAGAGAGAGAGAGAGAGAGAACTTAAAATCAGCAGACTATTTATTACATAGTCCAGATTGTCTACTCTAGAATATAGGTAATGAACAGCTGTGCCACCAGAACAGAGAATTCATAGACTTTAATGGATATTAAATAAAACATGGAGTAATTGAAAGGCTAGAAGTAATGTGATACTAACATAACCAATAGGCAAAAGACTGCTGAAGTGATAGCTATTTAGAATATATGATATAGAGAAGTAATATGAAAAAAATCTACAGGAGCAAAGTCCTTTTCCCAACTCTCACGTTTTGGATGTTAGACATTTGTAGAAAAAAAAATTGCAAAGTTGTAGGATTCGAAGAGTTCTAGATTTGCCATTAATGTTTAAGCAGAACAAAAGTTGAATCGGGCAAAAAACATGACATCCCCACCCATTTTGTTTAGACTGACTATAAAAAAGACTTTATTATGATCTTCGCAGCACCCATCTCAGACCACATCTTTCCATGGTTCTCATGAACCTTAACCCCTCCTATTAAATCTTATACTTCCCGCTTTATTGTCACTATAGATGTGAGAAAGGGTTGATGGTCATCTTTGTTTACAAGTCATTACAGGTTTGAACAAATTCAAAACTGCCTATTATTAAGCCTCCCCAGAAGCCACTGGGCATAAGCAAACCTAAGATTTTATAACTCACCAATTATCCTATAGAAAACAGTGCAGATTATTATATTCTGCCAAACGTTTATTCATACTTGACTCCAAAAGTTATCAATTATTCACAGGGATAATCTAGAAAATAAATATTAGTTTTGCTTTCAAAGACAGTACTGGAATGAGCAGGCACTTTCATGTTTGTTATATTAATTAACTTATTGTTTAGTTTCCCTGTCTGCTTAGAAATTGAGCTGTTCAGGTTGAAAAATGATGTAAGAAGCAAAAACTATGACACAACAATTTAAATAAAGGTCACTATTGCTGTGAAATGGGATGTCAGTTTTGTAATTCTTCTGCACTTTCCCACCAAGCTGGGATGTGGGTGAGTCTAGAGATATTTGTGAAATAAGCCAATTTGAAAGGACACCACAATCCGTCAAAAGCGACTTTCTTCCTCTTCCACAGCACGATGAAGGCCAGGGATAAATTTCAAGAGTTGCTTTCGGACACTTCCCTTTCTGCTCTTCCGGGGCAGGGTCCCAAACGCGCTTGAGAAGTTGCCCTCCCACAAGGGAGACATGGATCCGCTGCTGGTGTTACTGATGCTCCGGTTCCTCCTTGAAGATGACCTCCTCAGAAAATCATCCCCCTCCTTGGGGATAAAGCACTCATCATCTGTGCTCGTCTGCCGACTGAAGGCACCCCTGCTGGAGTCCTCAGACACACACGTCTGGTAGCCATCTTCACTGTCCATAGTCATGGAGCTCAGCCAGCTCTTACAGCTGCTCTCACTGGATAATCGATTCCGGTCCACGAGGGCTGGGCCTGGCCCAGGCAGGGGTCCAAACAAAGACAATTCATCCAAGTCCATGTTTTCCAAACTGGGGCAGTTAGCTGCATCACCTAGAGCACAGAGAACAAAGTCTACTGTGAAATGGACCTGTTCATCATTTCCTACAAATAAATACGCTGCATCAAAACTTCTCTTTGAATGACACAAGAAAGAGTAAGTGTGAAAAATACTTTTCACTGAGCTTTGGCGTGCATGAATAAGTAACTGTTTATGAGGCCATTTGATAAACCGTATAGTAGGGTTTCCTGAACTATTGTTCATAGACCAAGGTTCCATGGTCACAAAAATTATAATATTAGAATAAATTAAACAAGATGTTTCATATGAGAACAGTTCAACCCAACTGACAGTCTACCAGTGTGACATCTGAATCTCCAAAATGATCATTTCTTCAATTTAAATAACCCTGAAACCTTTTATTATAATTCTCACAGAAATGGGGTTCCATAGAATACACCTGGGAAATGCTATCATGATTTTCTCCATTTAGTTTCTCTGATTGTTAGGTACTGTCTTTTGAAAATAATTCTAAAATTATTATAAAATCATTTGAGGTATATAGAAAAAATTATGGAACAGATAATTCATAAGTGTTTCTTAGAGAAAGGATTTGTGAAATCAAATGTATCTTCCAACCTCAATATTCTAAGTTTCATTTTGGAATACTTAAATTCTCTGGAATGATACTGTACCCAGAAAGTATCCTTGTCCTCAAGTAAGTAATAATTTATTTGAAGAAACTGAATTTTATCTGCTTGGCTAAATTTTTTTCATTGATCCTTCACAACGTACATCTGGCTCTTCAAACTAGAATGTTAATCACATACCAATACCCTGTCCATACGACCCTCCCTGCTTCCACACTAACTGAGTTGGTTGGTATCGAGAGAGAGAGAGAGAGAGAGAGAGAAAGAGAGAGAGAGAGAGAGAACTTGTAACACCAGCCTTGGAAAAACATAATCAGTAAGTGACTCTGCTTCAGAAAAAAATAATAGAATACTGCACACTCCAAAATGGTTTTATTTTGTACTGATTATCTTTACTGCTGCTCTCTTTTGTCCTTGGTTGATAATATAAAAAGAAACTTTTTTCAGATGATTTGCAAGGTTGAGTACAACCAGCCCCACAGTGACTGGTCATAATGCTTTCCTTTTTGCTAATACAACCTACTTCATTTCATCTTGCAATAAGTGATGAATTTCTTTTGATTTGAGAGCAATTGCCTTATAGAATCACATGCCCTGGATGTTTACTATGCATCTAGAAAAAGCAGAACTCCCTCAATTGCTCAAAAAAATGTATACAACAATGCCTTTATGAGGACCCTGACCTAACAATGTTGTCTATAATACAAGGCCGTTCCTATAGAACAGCAAGAATTTATATTCACCGGGCCATTCAGGATGCTCCAGAAGTGGAAATGAGGCTAAAAAGCCCTCACATCTAAAGAAAGCAAGGAGGTGGCTGAATTTACAAGGCCATAAAGAAGTTTTTGTATTAAATACTTCTGCCTCTCTAACAAACTTCACTACCCAATAAAGCTATTATGAATTTTTTAAAAATATTAAATGAAAATATAAAAAAGAGAAGTAACTTGTTCGTAAGTTTCAAACACTTCAATAAAAAAACACAGAACTTTATATCAGAAATCTAAGCCATAAATTAGTGACTAGTTAAGGATTAAATTGTTATCTTTTTGGTAAACAAATTGATTATCACTTTTAATGAATATTCTAGGTTAGAGACTTAAGCTGGTGCTATTCAAAGAAGAGATAACCTATATTTCGCACCCACATAGTGGTTTCAGTGAATTATTTGCACACAAAAGTTCATTCCTTTGGTTACATCTGTCACACAGCAAATAACAAATTAACACATTTTAAATTCAACCCTTCCCTTAAAAATGCACTCAATGGCAAGAGCCATGCATTTACTGTTGTAATAATCTTACACATTTCTGTCTTGGTCTTGGGGGCCATGAAAAAGAAATTCTCTGAATAAACGCAACTTATGCAATTTAAACAAAAGACAGGAGCTCTACCCAATTAAGTGTGCAACCATTCCAGCTTTAATAGCTTCTAGAAACTATACAGCCCCGAGCCACGATTTTTTCAGAAACGTAATTCATTCACTGAAGTAGAAGGAAAGTCAGGCAATCTTCCCCAATGATCTTCTAAAATCTCCAGATGCCTGTTTCTGAGCGTGTGCATCAGTGTGCATGTGCGCATGCGCATCTGTGTGTGTGTGTGTGTGTGTGTGTGTGTGTGTGTGTGTGTGTGTGTATAGAGTAGTGGATCTGACTTGCCTTGAGCCTCCTCCAAATACAGCCACTCCAAAGCTCATGCCAAAGAAACACAGACCCGTTTCTTTGACCAGCACTAGTCAAATTTTTCTTATAATGATGATAATCTTAAAACAACTTAGAGGCAGAAATACTGAAAGAAGTAATGTTAGTGTGGTTTCTGAACAGGAAATTGCATTTACCATGAAGCAGACGATGTTCCTGTAACTGCAGAGATCTGTACTCCACCCATTTTTGTTTCAAAGTTTGCTGTGAGATTTAAAAAAAAAAAGTTTTTATTATTAGGAAACCCCAGTGAAGCTAGCAATTTAATTCTAGGTGTTGAGATTTGTCATTAAAATTTTTTACCTTTCTTTCTAGTACTACCAATCCATCTCATCCATTTAAAATATTTTTGCTGTATAAAAGGAGGATATTGGGCCAACAAGCTTTCTTTGAAAAAAAAAAACAATAAAATATATTTTTATTTAAAAAATTATTTTAAAAAGATTATTTGCGTCTGTGAAAATGTACTTGCTGTTTAGGCAAGCATTTATACTCCAGGATTCCCACATCTGTAGGATGAAGACAATAATAGAGCCTAAACCCTGGAAATGTTATCAGGATTAGATGAGTGAATAGATGTACAATTTTTAGAACAGTGACTAGAACTTAGTTAACGCTCTACAAATATCATCATCAACATACAAGCCTGAAGACCTCCACCTCCCAGGTTCAAGCGATTCTTCTGCCTCATCCTCCCAAGTAGCTGGGATTACAGTTGCGCCCCACCATGCCCAGCCAAATTTTTGTAATTTTAGTAGACATGGGGTTTCACCATGCTGGCCAGGCTATTCTCGAACTCCTGACCTCGTGATCTGCCCACCTCGGCCTCCCAAAGTGCTGGGATTACAGGCGTGAGCCACCGCACCTGGCTTGGACAGCTATTTATTTTCCACACCAAAAAAGAGAACAGAACTGTCTGAAATGCTTCCTTAGTGGGCTAAACTTAGAACACTGCTAAGTACCCTAACTTCTTAACTGCTTCCCTTCTTGGCTGCCCCAGCACAGGAGAGCTGAGGCCCACAGTGGAAACTAAGTAGCTGCCACATGGGTCAAGACAGCACACAAGTCCTGGCCTATCCCACAGAGGGGACTGAGGCAATGGCAATGTAAAACAAACCAGGCAGAAGGCATCTGAAAAAAACACAGCTATAGGCTCACTCTCTCCCATTCTTTATCCTCTCCTCTTCCCCTTCCTTTGCCAGTTCAGGTCCCTATAGCGAGCCCAGCAAGTGGGCACAGCTCAGGTTTGCCTGTGGACTCTTATGCCAAAGGAAAGACAGCCTAGTTGAAACAAGCAGTCCTTCCCACAAAGCAATCTGCAAGGAGTAGATGAAGGCTAAAAAGGAAGAGGAAAAAAATGTATATTTAGGGAAGGATTAAGGGAAAGAAAATAATAAAATTGCAAGAACATCATTAAATGCTTGAGGGGAACATGGCTTATTCCTCAGTCTTCAAAGATTGAACAATAACTGGGCAGAATTTTCTAAACCTTGATACTAGTAACATTTAACAGCAACCCTTATCGTTGCCAATATAAAATCGAGAAATAAATCAATCAAATGCTTGACTCAGTCAACTTCTTGTTCTTTCTGTACCATAATATAGTCTAGAATAGCTATAATACTGCTTTGAGGGCTGAGGGCAGTGGCTTACAACTGTAATCTCAGCACTTTAGGAGGTTGAAGTGGGAGGACTGCTTGAGACCAGGAGTTTGAAACAAGCCTGGGCAACATAGTGAGACCTTATCTCTACAAAATTCTTTTTTAAATTAGCTGGGTATGGTGGTGCACACCAGTTCTTAAGAGGCTGAGGAGGCTGGGCACGGTGGCTCACACCTGTAATCCCATCACTTTGGGAGGCTGAGGCTGGTGGATTGCCTGCGGTCAGGAGTTGGAAACCAGACTGGTCAAAATGGCGATACCCCATCTCTACTTAAAATACAAAAATAAGACGGGTGTGGTAGCAGGCACCTGTAGTCTCAGGTACTCGGGAGGTTGAGGCAAGATAATCATTTGAACCCAGGAGGCAGAGGTTGTGGTGAACTGAGATGGCGCAATTATACTCCACCCTGGGCAACAAGAGCAAAACTCCGTCTCAAAAATAATTAAGTAATCAATTAATTTTTTAAAAAAGAGACTGATGTAGAAGGATCACTTAAGCCCGGGAGGTTGAGGCTGCAGTGAGTTGTGATCATGCCACTGCACTCCAGCATGGGCAATAGGGTGAGACCCTGCCTCCAAAAAAAAAAAGGACTGCTATGCTGTCTTATTCCCAGCTTTTAACTATGTAAATCTGTGGTTATACAAAGGTCAAAATTAGGGACATAGGGACTATAAGGCAACAAGTACCTGGCATACCTACCAAACCCTTTCATCTTTCTTAAAGAGATTTATTTCCTACAGGAGACTAGAGTTCAGTGGAGGAGCATAGGGATAGGTCAGTAAAAACTAGAGACAGAAAGAAGAGGAAGTTACATTTCTGCACTTACTATCTAAAAATACAAAGTCAGCACTGGCCATATAGTCAATTTTTGGAAAAATACTGGTATTGCAATATCTGATTTGTTGATTTGGCCCAGTCATTTCAGTTTGTCGTCACTTAAACCAAGAAAATACCAGTGTAAAGAGCAGATGTGTCAGAGTGACTAAGGGTTTTTCAACTGTAACCAAGCTTCCCTGTTTTTCTTTGGGTCTGTTTCTGCCTGTATTACTGACATCACAATTGTATATTTGGACATATCTGAGCTCTCATTAGATGAGAATTAAAGCACAAGTGAGATCTAACCCTGCTGGGCAGCATCACCTCACTGTGCCCTGTTGAGTGCCAGCTACATAGCAGCTGCTCAGTAAATAACGGTTGAATGAATACATGAAAAAAATGGCTTCCTAAAACAACTGTCAGCTGTCACACATTGGTTCCAAAGAAGTTTGCAATGCTTTCAATCTACAGGATTGAAATACAGCTGAACATTTCCATGGCCCTTTAGTACTTCAGTTGCATTTTCACTGATAACATGATATTTAATTTTCATAACTTCCCTAAAAAGTAACATTCAAAAATGAATATTCAGTGTAACAAAATATTTCCCAGGCACTACACACCCAGTAAATAGCAGAAGTAGATTACAAACTAGCTCGCCCAGCTAGCCCATTGGATGTGCTGTTTTCATGTTAAACATTTGAATCATAGGTCAGAAGAAAGGGAATCCCTGAAAATGTGGATCAGAAAGGACCACTGTTTCTAAAGAAGAGCCCCTGGCCCCAAGAAGAGTCTTTGAGGGAAAGAATGCTCACTTACACAGGACGCACAAAGTAAATGTCATTGTGTGGAGGGGAAACCAGCCTGACTTTGGCTATGGGTCAACCAAGACATTTCTGGCTCAAGAGATAAACGGAATCTCATAATTTCAAGATTAGAAACAGGACAGACATGCAAGATAGAAAGCAGAATGAAACTTAAAGTCTTCTGGACACAGACAAACAGAAAGAAATTTTTTGGCGATATATGGTTTAAATGCACCTATCTGAAACACAGGTCGGAGCCAGGTTTTCTGCTTAAGAAAAAAAACATTGGCTGAAGCTCCATCACTGGGAAAGGAGGCTGAGAAAAGCTGATGCTGCTGGCTATGGCTCATGTAGAGCTTGTATGAAGAAAGGCAGGAGTACCTAAGCACAGCCTCACGGCTTGAGCCAAACAGCTCACTGAGTCTCCAGGGAAGGCATGTAAGCCCCCAGACCTGGCTCTGGATTGGTAGCCTTGAAATGCTGAGTGGGGGCAAGCATCCAATTATCACTTTGTGCTGAAGGGAGAGGCTATATGCCATGCAAGGGAAGTAGGCAATCTAAATCCCCAAACACTCACAGATATTTAATGATAAAAAAGATTTTAAAATTGATAATTTGTACATGGATTCTCTAAATCAAATGAAAACAGAAAAGTGTTCAAGGCCTGGTGTGGTGGCTCATGCCTGTAATCCCAGCACTTTGGGATGCCTAGGCAAGCAGATCACCTGAGGGCAGGAGTTCGCGACCCGCCTGCCCAACGTGACAAAAATCCTGTCTCTACTAAAAATACAAAAAATTAGCCGGGTGTGGCGGGCGCCTATAATTCCAGCTACTCCGGAGGCTAAGGCAGGAGAATCCCTTGAACCTGGGAGGCGGAGGTTGCGGTGAGCCAAGATCATGCCACTGCACTCCAGCCTAGGTGACAAGGGCAAAACTCTGTCTCAGAAAAAAAAAGAAAAGTGTCCAAAAAAGACTTTAAAATAAGAATGTTTCTAATCCTCTGAGAGATCAATGTTTATAAGAACAAGAACTTTGGAATGAAAAAAACAAGAACAGATAGACATGAAAAAGAACTACGAGATAATAACAAAGTAATTTTTATAACTCAATAGAAAGAACACATTCTACACAGAACAGCTAGCAAGAACATTTCTGGAGATGTTACTAAAGAATTCAGAAATAATGTAACACAAAAATATAAATAAAGACCTATGAAATAGTCATTAGGAAGCATGAAAGATAAATCAAGAAACTATGTCTAATATGAATTCCACAAGGTAATACAGGAGTGGTATAGAAGGTATATTCCAAAAAGATTGAGTTGATAGTTTTCCAAAGCTAAAGAAAGTCTTTGAGCAGAAAGAGCACTATAAGTTCTACATAGTATAAATTTAGAAATGAATCCAGAACTAATTACATTGTAGTAAAACCATAGATCAATAAGGACAAAAGAATATCTTAAAGCAACCAGAAAAAGGTTTAAAGATGTCCACAAATATTGGTTTTCTAGAAGATCCAAAAATAGAAAATTCTGTAGAGAAAATTATCAAGAAAAAAAAAGAAGCATAAAAAGTGGTACAAGATGCAAGAAAAAAATGGGGTACACTCAAACAATTTTTGACAAAAATTTAAAACATCAGAATAATATTTTACCATCAACTCAGTTAACAAATTTAAAAACTTTGTTAACAAAAGTATAAGTCACTAAAACTGGCTTTAAAAAAAAAAAAAAAAAAAAAAAAAAAACAGAAGTCCTGAGTAGTCTCTCAACTAATAAAGAAATTGAAACAGTTCATTAACAGTATTCCCATCAAAAAAGAATCCTAAACCAAGATGATTCAGATGGTATTATTAAAATTCTGCCAGAAAATAAGAAGAGGAAAACAGGTCATGCTAAGAGTCTAGTAAACTTGATACCAAAACTTAAAAAGACAATCTAAGAAAAGAAAATTACAGGCCAGTCTACCTGAAAAATGAGACTATCTTTCAAAATCCTAAATAAAATATTAGCGAATCAAATCTGTAATTACATTTACAAATTATAAATTTCAAGGATAAGCCAGGTTGGGTTTATCCTAGAAATGAAATGGTAGCTTTATACTAGAATATATTTGAATTTCATTCACATATTGACAGAATTTTTTCAAATGAATAAATGAGAAGACCAGCTTAACAGATGCAGAAAAAAGTATTTAATAAAAGTTAATGCACAAGCACTATAAACACTACCAGCAAACTTCGTATAGAAGGGAGTCTCCTTACTCTGAAAGATAGCTCATTCCTAATAGAAAAGAAATTAGGAAGAATTTTCTTTAAAATCAAGAATAAAACAAGGATGCCTACAACTATGGTTTCTATTCATTGTTCTGTGGTAGCTCCTAAGCTGTGAAGTAAGGTAAGAAAAAGAACCAAAACTCATTCCTAACAGATAGTTATTATCGCTACAGTAAGTCCAAAATAATCTACAGATAATTCATTAGAGTTATTAAAATAGATATTACTATTCTATAATTTAGCAAAGTGTTTGAATATAGTAACAGCATAGAAAAATTAATTTCACATGTCTATTAACATCAATCAAAACTAGTTTTTCTAAAGAAGTGATAATAAGAACAAAAAACATTAGGTACAGAGGACTAAGTCTAACAGAAGATGTATAAGACCTATGTCCATAAAATTATAACCTTATTGAAAGACTTTCAAGAAAACAACAAAAAATGGTAAGATCATCTATCCATAAAAAACCTAATACCATATGATGTTGCTTCCTCAAATTAATATATAATATATATAATTATATTGTATATATAATTATTTTATATATATATATTTTTTATAGTGTGATCAGAGCCAGGAATGGTGGCTCAGGCCTGTAATCCCAGCAATTCAGGAGACTGAGATAGGAGAATTGCTTGAGCCCAGAGTTTGAGACTATAGTAAGCTATGATCACGTTGCTGCACTCCAGCAAGGGCAATAGAGCGAGACCCTGTCTCCAAAAATAGACAAATAAAATGTGATATCAATCAAAACACCAACATTTATTTACATATAATCTGCTTTTATAATTTATATAGATGATCAAAGGACCAAGAATAACTGTGCCCAATGTGATATCAAGATTTATTATAAACAATTTGGGATAAACAAATTGACCCGTGGATCATATTAGAAAGCCTATCAGCAAATCCATGCATATGTGGAACTTGCTTAAAAATAGAGGTTTTACTGCAAGTCAGTTGAAGGGGAAAGGGGGACTACAAAATAAATGCTACTGGAAGAACTGGTTATTCATATGGAAAAAAATTAAATTGGAATTTTCCCCATACCTCATAATATATACAATTTTATTCTGGATGAATTAAGGACGTTAAAACCTTTAGCAGAAAATATAGATTACCTGCCAAAAATAATTAGGAGCTCTCTCATAAAAAAAAAAAATTAAAGGAGTAATATATTCAAAGTGCTAAGGGAATTAAACACCTACTTAGAATAATTCAATTACCTATCAAAACTGTCTTCCAATAGTAGCAGTGAAATAAAAACATTTTTCAACAAAAATCTACTTACCCCCACAGAAGGAAGTACTATAGCAAGACAGAAAGTAAACCTAGAGGTAAGGAGTAGAATGCAACAAACAGCAGCAAACATTCAAAAGGTACAAGTTGATGTATTTCTTCACTACCAGCTATAGAACAAAAATCTGTATTTTGTACTTTAAAAAATTGATACAAATTCTCTAAAGTAAGTATAATAAGGAATATAGGGTCTTAAATGGGCATTTTAAACATTGTATGGTGCTCATGATGTTCTGGAAGAGGATGGAGATACTGAAAAATTCATATATTGGTAAGTATGTACATTAAAACTTAAGACAAAAACATGCAAAGAATAGAAATTGCTTAAAGGAAGGAAATAATGATTTGTGCAAGTTAGTACTTTATTCCATAGAATATAACCCTATTTTTCATTCTTGTTTTCAATATTTCTTTTTTCTAAGAAAAGGTGAAAAAAATTAAACTTTTTAAAAAAGATGTTCACTAAGATTATCTATCTTTTGCAAAAACAAATTAACTTTAAATTCAAGTACAATATGAAGCATTGTTTACTACTCATAAAAATGTAGTAACAAAAATCTTAGAAATGTTTTCTTTCAAGTCAACAATAAGATTATCATTATTTACAATATATTGATGATCCTAGCCAATGCTATAGGAGAGGAAAAATAAATTAGTTTCAATAATTGAGCTAAAGGGGCACAAAATTTTACTATCTGCAATGATAAGAAACCTATATGGAACATATAAGGAAATCTATAAGAAATATTATTAGAATAAAGGGAGTTCAACACAACTGGATTTTTAAAAATTTCAACAAAATCATTAGCAATAAGTGGCTGAAAATTTAAAAGATTAATATAGCAAGAACAACAAGGAAGTAAACAAGAATGAATATAATAAAATACATGTAAAAATATAGGAAGATAATTACAAAATATTTTTGAAGTCCATGAAAGATCTGAATAAACAGATTGAGATCCTGAATTCAAAGTGAGAAAAGTGAAAGCCATAAAGATTTTAATTGCTCTCATTTATTTTATGAATACAATTCAATTCCTATCAAAATTTGAGCAGAGGTTTTTTCAAGGAATTTTATAAATTGATTCAACAAACCACAGAAATAAGCACAGTGGCAAGAGTATCCAAAACAATGCTGACGAAGAAAGCAAGACTTGTTGATGAATTGGATGTGGAGGAAGAAAAAGATACAAAATAAAATCCACTCTCTTGGGCTCAATAATTAATAAGCTCATATTTCATGAAGAAAACTAATAAATTTCAGCTGTTGCTAAATAAAGACGAAGTAAGCAAGCTGCCTATAGTAAACTACAGTCTCTGCTCAGATTGGCTACCTCGTCACTCTGCAAGGGGGAGATTGGGATGCAGAGGTCACTGAGACAAACAGAGAGGTCTTCCGAACTATAACTCAGATGCATGAGTGAGGGTCTGGACTTCATGGCTTAGGAGACCCTCATCAGCCCAGAGAACTGAGATTTTTTAAAGCCTCAAAAAGCCATCCCAGGGAATTTTCACTAAACATCCTGCATTATTTACTATCTCTTGGACGCTAATTTCTTCCTCCTTTGAAGTTGCTAATGTATTTGCCAATGAAAGCAGATTCAAGGACAGTCACAGGATTGGACGGACAAGGTTTTTGTTTTAAGAATGAGGCAGAAGAGAAGGACTCCAAAAGAGGACATGGAAAAAGTGAAAAACCCAGGCCCTTCAACACACTTGGGAAAATAATGACCTTTTTCGTCTTAATTCCAAACAAAATGTAAATCAACAGAGATCACAGGTGCACTAATGAAGAGTTCTTCAAGTGGCGTGCCTTCCTGTTGCCTTTCTGAGCCTCATAGACACACAGAAGGAGGAAGGAAGAAAGTGATTTACACTGGTTTGCAGAATTTGATATTCCTCCGAAGGTAATTGTGTGGCTCTTGATAATTCAGCAGTTTAGATTCATCAAGACATTTCTTTTTCAAGGGCTATCTCAGTTCCTCAAATAGATCTTTATTTTACCACTCACACATTCAAGGATGAAAAATGTGTCTCGCTGCATTAAGTTAAATTACCTTTAAAACCTGCAGCTTTGCTTCAAGCTCTGTTCTTTTCAGAATCATTGTTCCATTAAGAGTCTCTATCCTGTTTTAAGAAAAAAAAATAAAAAGAAGAAGGTGGGGAGTGAGTAACATGAGTGATTCATTTAAATAAGTACCATATTATGGAGTACTACACTTTGAGCACATACTATACTAAAAACGAAATATAAATGTTACAGTTCTCATGGCACTTCGAGTAGCTGGACCAAAGCCAAATCTTCTGATAACATTCAGAGAAAGAAAATGGGGGAAAACTCCCCTTGAGAAGGTGGCTATAAGAAAGGATCCTAGTTAATTTGTAAACTATAGCTTATTTTATAGAAGTCACTATGTGACAATGATGGCTGCTCTCTACTAGAATCTGTTCTTGTGAGGATGAGCTGAATGACCTCACTCACTTGGTAAACATTGATTGGGCATCTACTATGTACCAGATGCTAGAAACCATGCTGAACACAAGGGGCACAACAACAGAAACAATAGGCACTAGGGACTTTCACAACCATGGAATTAACATGCTACTTCTTGAAAGAGGGAGAAATCCTTTCCTCCCTAGGATTCTAGGAGCCTTTACCTCTGTAAATCTCCTTATAATTTTGGTACTAGAAGAAAGAGAAGTACAACTACTATGAGATAATAACCTTCATATGATTCTTTCATCTCAAAACATTCAGTTTACAAACTCTAATCCTAGAATTATCGACTTACCAGTGTTCTGTTCTTCCTACACCATACACATTTCTAAAAATAAAATACTGGTTCCATTCTGAGTGATTTGATTTGTTCTGTGTGTTCAAGTTAAAGGCTTTTATTTTGACTACTAAACCATCAATCTGAATATGATTTAAACATTTCATTTGTGAATCACACACCAATTTTTAAAGTGTTGGTTCAGGTTCCTTCTTGTAATTAAGCTGTAACTCTATAAAGATACAAGGAATTTTTCAAGACATAGTAAAAGCATTAAATGTGGAGATCAGTTTTCCTCTATTTCTAATAGCATCGTGCCAGGGATAATCAGGTGGTAGTAAGCCAAATGCTCTCTGTTTTCTCCTTAAGGTGATGTTGACTCTCTGAGAAATAACGGGAATCCATATGAATCTGTTTCATTGGGATTGAATGTCAATTTGACCTGCTGAAGCAATAGATGTGTATGGGCAAAAGTGCAACCATTGATTTGGCCATTTTGCTCAGTATTTGCACAGACTGTCTCCCATTTTCCTGAATTTCCAACAGTTACCTCCATCTACCACCCCTATTTACCTATGGTCTACCCTCTTCACCCATGTGGAACATGCGTTCTGACTCTAACCACCAGCAGTTCCCCTCAGACTCTGCACGGTTCCTCTCCTTTGGATCCAGGGTTCTCTAGAGCAAGAACGCCTCATCCTTTACCCTGAACTCACAGGACCTATAGAGTTGGACTCAATTCGTTACCACCACCATCTTTCATATCTACTCTCACAAACACCCAAAGCATCCTTTGAAGTTTTAGACCAGAATCACTGAAGAGCATCCAGCAGATTTTCTACTGGCAGCTTCCAAGGAGCATCCATAGTTGAAAAGGACAGATCCTGGCATCCAGAGCAGGTGGTCAATTCTCAACCCTATCACTTACTGGTTATGTGACCTTAACTAAGCCCTCTCTAAGCTTCAGGCACTTCATCTATAAATAGGAATAAAATTAACCTCACGGGTGGCTGTGAAGAATAAATGAGACAACATAGGACCACCTCAATCAGAATAAAACTCAAACTTGTTGGCATGGCCAAAGAGATCCATGGTCTGTCCCCAGGCCAACTCTCTGGCTTCATTTCTTATTATACTTTCTCTAATCCATCAACTACCAATTATACTGCCTTTTTTTCTTTCCCTTGTACATGCCAAGCCCATTTTGAGAACTCAGAGACCTCTCTCTTTGCCTGAAGTGCTCTCACCAGGAGTTCATTTGACCATCCTTCTCTTCATTTAGATCTCAACTCAAATATCGCCTCCCCAGAAAAGACCACTTTACACATCTAAGCCAAACTAGCAGCCTCCTTACCCAGCATGACAGGCCATTGCTGTTTTGTACTTTTCTCATAGTAGTTATTAATAACTGAAATATAAACATTACTTAAATTTCAGGCTTTTCTGAGCCATTTCCTTCCATAATTATTAACGTACGAAGAGAGTCTTTATCTTGGTCTCTCCTGAGCCTATCACAGAGCTGGAAACATAGTATTTGCTCAATAAATATGATTTTAATGAATGAGCAAATTTCGTTATTTAACTATCCTAATAAGATTTTATTAGGTGCTAGTATTGTTATGGTAGAAAACTCAGTCAGACCTCTAACTGGGAAAGCCACTGTTCTATCAAGAAGTTTGGGGCTGGGCACGGTGGCTCATGCCTGTAATCCCAGCACTTTGGGAGGCCGAGGCGGGCCGATCACGAGGTCAGGAAGTCGAAACCATCCTGGCTAACACGATGAAACCCCATCTCTACTAAAAATACAAAACATTAGCCGGGTGTGGTGGTGGGCACCTGTAGTCCCAGCTACTCAGGAGGCTGAGGCAGGAGAATGGCCTGAACCCGGGAGGTGGAGTTTGCAGTGAGCTGAGATCGCGCCACTGTACTCCAGCCTGGGAGACACAGCGAGACTCCATCTCAAAAAAAAAAAAAAAAGTTTGGAATATTTGGAACACATGGTGTGAGTATGTGTGTTTCAGGGTGGGGAGGGTTGAACAGACTATTCTTCCTTTCCAAATGGAACACTAGAAGAGAAAAACAGGTGGCTTGTCACATAAGAGGAAAAACTCAGCCCTTCTGACCTTTTATTTGTTTTAGCTACACAGGATTATATCAACCATGAAAATTGGATCAGTTCCTCCCAGTTTAAAGAGAATGTGTGCCAGTTTAATTGAATTTAACATAAAAAAATATATTTTAAAGGCCATCCTTCCCACACAGACGTTTGGGCTATTGATGTCCTCTGACTTCAGATGTTGACAGTATGTTCAAGTGTGAGGAATCTTGAGAAACAAAAGGAACTGATAATGTTTGTAACCCACTCTAAAGTTCCAGTGCACTGCCTCCCCCTGTCTTGTGATGCTGAACAAAAAGCCTATTTATTCACTCATCAGGCATTATGAGAAAACATAACATTTTGAAGCCCCATGGGAACTAGACAGATAGTTACGTTAGCAGGTTTCCAGACGATCTGATCAGGTCAACGACTTGTTTGTGGGTAAAACCTTCTGTGCTCACACCATTGATATTTGCAAGGACATCACCTGGGAGATGCCAAGAAAAATGAGTGTTATGTTGGTTAGTTAAATAATCCCTCCTGACATGCAAATGAAACAAGCAGCTCCAAGTCTTAAAAACATAAAGGAGCCAAGAAAACTCAAAGCAACGAATACATCCTGACCTTCACTCTCAAAACATTTTATTTTCTTTCTATTTAAACGATTCCTAACATGAGCAAAAATTTAAGTTACCAGCTTGCAGGCCAGCACAGTGAGCTGGGCTGTCCTCCTGTATTTTGCATATCAAAGTGAACATTTCCGAGGAGCAGGCATTCTGATTCTGGGGCCTGTAAGACTGTAAAAATTAAGGTGACATATAGTTACTGTTTAACAACCTCAACATCTATTTGCCAAAATGTAAAATGATGTCAACTAGCATTAAGCAGTATAACAGGTAAGTCCAAAGGACAATTTGGAAAGGATTTCCACTATAAACTGAATCAAGGTATCAATTTTGCAATTCTACCAGACAATCTGTAGCCAACTCCATTCATAAAGACATCTGTCATGAGAAAGAAAGTGAAATGAAAGTGGCTCAAGATTTTATATTTTCAAGCCCAAGATATCACCTGATGCTGTCATAATTACATATTTATTTTTAAAAATTGAGTTTCTCATTTCCCAATGGGATAAAACAACGATGGCCAAGTGCAATGAGAAAAATCCCTATGTGGTTCTCCCAAGCTAAAACACTCATTATAGGAGTATGAAATTGTACACATGCAGCAAGGAGACATGCCAACAATGATTATTTTAAATCAGAGTTCTGCACATAATGACAATCTGCCCTGCATTTATTCAGAAGTACTATAATTGACTCAATTACCTTCATTTCTGAGCACCCTCTGGTATGCCTGTCCTGAATCCTCACCGGTTCATTAGTTACCCAACTAAATTAGAAAAAGTTAAGCTTCGACTCTTGCCTCAATTAGGCACAAGAAGTTTGGTTGTGTGGGGTTTTTTTATTTTTAATTATACCAAAACACTGAATAAATGTTTGCTAGATATAGTGTCCCAATGACCTATAACAAATATAATTTTCTTTTTTTCACACATTTAAATTATGAAGTCTAGTCCCACTTAGAAGCAAAATCAGTGTTCTGAGTAGGGTACGTCTTTTAAACATCTGATTCCTAAAATTAAGCTACATTAAAGTACTACTTCCTTGTGAAAAAATTAATGTCTGATGTTCATTCTTTCTTATTCAATAATCCCTGAGGCACCACAAGTCAGCCACATGCAAGCAACTTCTAGAAACTTGGGTCTGTTCACCTCTAAAGGAGTTCTATCTAATCTATAAGGCACTTAGAATCCCCATATCTTAAAGGTGAAAGGGACTTTAAAAGATCATGCACTATGTTCCCATCTATGTCAGAAACTTCATTTACAGCTTTCCTGCCAGGTGTCTTCTCAGTATAGCCTAGACCCTTCTGGAGATGAAAGACTGAACTAGTTCATGTGGTACATGAACAAAAGATATAACTGACACTCCTTTGGGAAACCACTGTTCTAACAATTCTCATTAGCAGTGAGACTCTACCCTCCATTCCCAGAGATCAAAGTGAGTACAGTGCAGTGGAAACATGTTGATTTATGTAACTGGCACCTCCATATATGTTCACATTGGGTGTAAAATTTGGTAGTTAGAAATAGAAAAAAAAATCGGAAACCCCAAAGCTACAGAAAGTATTAACTGGATACTTCCCTCCCTTACCCAGTCTTCTAGCTCCTACTAAGGGATCAGTGACACAATGATCACCTGCATTTCTTAGAGACACAAAGATCTCATTGTCCTTTCTCATGCCCAGTGACATTCATTCTAACACCTGTCATTTGTGGATCTTCTATTGGTACCAGGCACATCACTAGGTATACTGCATGTATTATTTCATTTAAAACTCCTAAGGACCCCATAAGGCAGTCATTGAGAGGATATGAATTCAAGTGTGCATGAGTCCAAAGTCTGCATTCCTATTGGGCTGTACGATTCTCATAAGCAGCATAAAACTAGCTCCCATGGAGAACCATGGATCTGGTCTCTTCCAAAGTGTCATTCCTCTAGTAGGCCACGTCCCAAATACGTACTCACACTGCATGAACAATATGGGTACATGAGATTCTATCTGATTTTCAAAAAGTTCCCGGAAGCATGTCTCCTATTTGTTGACTGCTGCCAATCTGATGAGTACTAGGGAATAGATTACGGTGTGTATTTGACAATGGGGAGCATATACCAGAGGGAATTTACAGGGGTGTGGGTTCCCGCATCACTGAGATAACACATGCATGCTGCCATTTAGAGGTGCCCTTAGTTCATGTTGATCTACAAAGGTTCGGTGGTGTTGTAGTCTGACATAGTTTTGACTCTTGCTGCATGAAGAATAAGTGTTTATGGTATGGGAGAAAAACTTAAGGGTAGTGACATATAATATACATATACATATATATATATATGATGTCACTACTCATTGAACAATGAGTAGTGACATATATTATAGCAGTGTAAGAAAAATAAAGACAGGTGAGTAGTCTTTCATCCTGTTTTCAATAGCCACTGCTGCACATCCTAGAGGATAATTCTCCTTTAAAAAGAGGCAGTGACAAAAAGCAGAGTCTCTACAACAGAATAGGGAGTAGTTCATATGACTGGGGAATAAGAGGGAGTACTATGCTTCTAAAACCTAATAGATTTCACCAATTACTGTGGTGAATTACACATTTCACCAAATTTAAAAGTAGAAGAGTTCAGAAAGTGGAAGCAATCCTCTTTTCAAAGTGCCTTCTCTGTCTTCATTGCAGCTAGAGTTCCATTTTGTTTCTTTACTCATAAAACATGTTTTACTTAGCAGTTTCCTGTTCCTAATCTTAAAATACACACTGACTTTCCAATTGTGGGGCTGATATCACACCAAAGTTTTCTGAAAGCAGCACTAAAGCTAAGATCTAAAATCTGATATAGAGTGTAAGAATATGATTATGCAAAACACACCCAAAAGACATGCAAACGTACTATGGGAAAAAATAAAAAACAGAAATGCTTAAGCTACTACTGTCGCACTTAATTGGGTTAGATTTCATTTGACCTACCTCACCCACTTTACAAATGTGGTCATGAAAAAGCAGAGAGCAAATAAGCAATGAAATTCTTAGGCAATTATGCTGAAACTTACAAAGACTTAAAAATTTCCTACAGCATGAGGCAATCTGCAAGTAGAGCCAAATGTTCTCAAGTGTTTCAAATAACAATTATAAAGCATTGTCATTAGGAAAAAAAGCTACAAGTTTTTCATCATGTACAATATGAACTCTTTAGCAGCAAAACGCACCAGGAGCTATCCATGAATATATGCATTCCATATACACAGATGTATAGTCTTTCGAGTGTCTCTTGAATGCCAAAGTAAATATTTAAAATCTGATATACAGTATAACAATATGATTATGCAAAACACATTCAAAATGCAAATATATCAAATGCACATCTGTAAAATGTATTTCACTCTCTTATCTAAGACCTGGCTGGTACCAACCATTTCTGATCGGTCTGGGACTTAAGGGAAGACCGAAGTAACTAAGCACAAACTGTTGAACATATCTCGGGGGTTTTATGTTATCATCTTCTATGTTTTCCTTCCTTAATAGTACTCAACACACTGAAAAACTACCCCCAAACAAGCACACACTGAATAAAATCATAGACTCCATCATTCTCTAATCCTAACTTCATTATTTCTTTGCACATAACATGACACTACCAATGCCACTTTCTTCCTTGGAAGTCTAGAAAATGTGAAAACTGCCCACCTGAATTTCAAATCCAAATGTTTCATTATCCTGCTTCTCCACAGTAACAAGCTTTCTGTAATAAAAATGTTTAAAAAAGAAACTGCATGAAAATTAAAGTATCACATTTGGCACAGATTTATCATTAAAAATAACTGTCACAATTAAAAATAACTGACATTTATGTAAATTGTAGTATGTAAGATTCTGTGTGTGTGTCTGTGTGTGTGTGTGTGAGAGAGAGAGAGAGAGAGAGAGAGAGAAAGGGAGAGAGAGAAAGAAACAGTCTGGAGAGCTGTGTTCCTAAATATTTTGGGAGAGACAAAAAATAATTCAATTTCTTTACCTTTGAGACCAGGAAAAGTCACCTAAAGAACTTGATCTGGTCAAAGCAAGCTGAAAAATACAAAAAGCACATAGTTATCCCAGGGTCTTCAAGATACACTGTAAAATGTTCTAAATCTCTCTCTCTCTCCCTTTCTCTCTCGCGCTCTCTCTCTCTCTCTCTCACACACACACACACACACACACACACACACACACTGACACACACGCACCCTGTTCTTTACCACCTTCTTTGGCCCAGCTCCTGGGAAATTGTTGCATAAAGGCAGCCATTTCCATTCTCTACATTCTCTAGTGACAGCAGAGGAGAGTAGGGAGACAGGATTCTAGGCATTCCAATTAAAAGATTGAAAGAGGCTTAGATAGTAATACAATGTGGCAAAAGAGTTAATATAATGTGGCAAAACTCCAAAGCTCCCAAAGAGAACTTCCTCTCTGGTCTGTATTTAAAACAGACTCTGAAAGATTAACCATAGCAATTTGTAATCACACTGAAATCCAAAGAAAAATAGCATACGTAGAATGGCATATGAAACCCAAATACTTTATAGTTTTTGGAGATGATGATGAAATGACTGTGTTTACTATAATAATTCAATATGTTACTGTTTTTAGTAGGATAAAATAATCTCTAAACAATCAACTCACACACACAATTCAGGTAAAACCAGGAACTCAAAACCTCATTTCTGCTTATGATTTATTTTTGTAATAGTTTTGGAAGACTGAAGTGAAATTTCCAGCCAAGAAAGGAAAGAAACCTCAGAATAGTATAAATGGTATAAATAATATCACCTTCATTCCTCTGCACTTTCAGAAAAGATCATATAAACATAAGCTTTCAGGACACATTCTACCACTGTAAACAGAAGCAGCATCAACAAAAGGTGACAACTTATTTTTTAGGAAAATTGCAGCAGGTTTTGTGTGTGTGGTTTTTTGTTTTTGTTTTTTTGTTTGTTTGTTTGTTTCTTTGTTCAGAAAATGTTTATTAGCCCTATTCTCAAGTGTTGGTTCAAGAACCCAACACATAAGCTCCTAGCTAACCCAGGGTTTTTAATTGTCAACCTGAAATGGCTGTCATATATAAATGAACACATAAAATATCAAGAGATCAATGCATAGTCAGTCCAGACAAGGCAAAATAAAATAAGGAAAGGATGAAAACTAGAAGGGGGAAAATATGTAGAAGATATTAATGCTTATGCGACAAGTTACACAAATGAAATGCTTATTAAGACATTCATTAGGAGTAATGCCTACACCACTGTAGGAAATTTTAATTACCAGGTACCAAATGCCAGCATTTACACACATTTCCTGGAAGGGACCAGTGTTAAGAATTCAGCCACCAGTCCATAAACTTAATGTAATGGAGAGGTGATCTCTTCTTGCCAATTTGCTGTAAATTAATTATATTTTCCTCTATTGTTAGTTCTGGGCTTCAACTCACTTATGTTGCAATGAAGACTGAAATAGATGGCTCAGACCCAAAAAGATTCTCTAGTCTTGCTAAAAAGTATCTCTTTTCAGTTTATAAGCACTAACTGTGGAATGCCTACAAGGATTGGTATGGTTTGTTGTAACCTGATTTTGTACTTCATATGTACCGTTAACAAGTATAGTGACTATTCATCTATGTTAGTGGGCCTCCTTGCAGAAGAGAGCCACAAACTTGATATTTCCAAGCATTCTCAGTCTCTCCCTTATATTGTACTCATATTTTCTTAATCTATTTTTATCATCTTCAGCTGCTTGTTTTCCACCCTTAATTCAAATTATATAATCATAACTAGGGCTTTTTTATTCTTTTTATAAAAGAAGTATCTTATACCTCCATAAATAAGGGCTTATATTTTTAAAGTATTACTCTTGCTATCAGTATTCATCATATTATTCATATATCCATATAGAGAGAGCTATATATATGTATACTTATATGTATATATTTATATGAAATGCATACTGGATCAAATACTTCACATCTGTACATAATCATCTGTGTGATTTGGGCCTCTTGGGGAATGTTATTTGTTTTACTTTCTGCCTCAATGCCCAGCACAGGGCCTGGAATAGAATGGAAACTTAAAAATAGAGAAATAGATAAAAACACATAAACTACTAAATGAAAATGGAAGAATCTGAGGTGATTGAAGAGCCAAGTGAAATATTCAAGTTCAGGAGAAATATGTAAAGATAGTTTTCAACATTGTCCTTTCTTAAATTCAATATCATGGGAAAAACTCAAGGATAATCACTAAAATACATAAAGTAAAATTTAAAAATCTTAAATATGTAGCAAGATTTAAAAATGAAACAAAACAGACAACTGTATATCCATATGCAGAAGAAACTAGACCATACCTCTCACTCTATACAGAAATCAACTGAAAATGAATAAATGGATCAAAACCTTCATGTAAAACCTGAGACAATAAAACTACTGGAAGAAAACGTAGGGGAAATGCTTCAGCACATTGGACTGGGAAAAATTTTTATGAATAAGACTTTCAAAAAACAGGCAACAAAAGCAAAAATAAACTAATGGGCTATATTAAATTTAAAAGATTCTGCACAGCAAACAATCAACAGAGTGAAAAGACAAGCTGTGGAATGGAAGGAAATATTTACAAACTACTCATTTATATATCCAGAATATATAATGAACTGAAATACCTCAAGATAAAAAAAAAATTTTTTTAATGGGCAAATGATCTGAACAGACCTTCCTCAAAGGAAGACATACAAGACTGGGCATGGTGGCTCAAGCCTGTAATTCCAGCACTTTGGGAGGCCGAGGAGGGTGGATCAACTGAGGTCAGGAGTTCAAGACCAGCCTGGCCAACATGGTGAAACGCCGTCTCTACAAAAATACAAAAATTAGCCAGGCATGATGGCAGGTGCCTGTAATCCCAGATACTCGGGAAGCCGAATTGGAAGAATTACTTCAACCCGGGTGGCAGAGGTTGCAATGAGCTGAGATCATGCCATTGCACTCCAGCCTGGCAACAGAGTGAGATTCCATCTCAAAAAAAGAAAGAAAGAGAGAAAGAGAGAAAGAGAGAAAAAGAGAAAGAAAGAAAGAAAGAAAGAAAGAAAGAAAGAAAGAAAGAAAGAAAGAAAGAAAGAAAGAAAGAAAGAAAGAAAGAAAGAAAGAAAGAAAGAAAGAGAAAGAAAGAAAGAAAGAAGAGAGAGAGAAGATATACAAATGGCTAACAAATATATGAAAAAATGCTCAATATCACTCATCATTGGGGTAATGGAAATTAAAACCATAAGGAGGTATCATCTCACGCCAGTTAGGATAGCTATTATCAAAATGACAATGAATAATAAATGCTGGTGAGGATAAGGAGAAAAGGAAACTCTTATACACTGTTAGTGGGAATGTAAATTAGTACAGCCACTATGGAGAACAGTATGGAGGTCCCTCAAACAACTACAAATAGAACTACCATATGATCCCACAATCCCACTACTGGGAATTCATCCAAAGGAAAGGAAATCATTATATCAAAGAGACATCTGCACTCCCATGTTTATTGCAGCACTATTCACAATAGCCAAGAGATGGCATCAGCCTAGGTGTCCAACAACAGATGAATGGATAAAGAAAATGTGGTATATATACACCATGGAATACAATTCAGCCATAAAAAAGAATGAAATCCTGTCATTCACAGCAACATGGATTGAACTGGAAGACATTATGTTAAGTGAGATAAGCCAGGAATAGAAAGTTAAACACCACATGTTCTCACTCATATGTGGAAGCTAAAAAAAATTGATCTCATAGAAGTAAAAAGTAGAACAGAGGATACTAGAGGCTGAGAAGGGTTGGGGGAAGAAATGGATAGGGACACATTTTTTAAAGGATACAAAATTACAGCTAGATAGGAAGAATAAGTTCTAGTGCTCTATACTGTAGGCTAACTATAGTTAACAATAGTATATCATGTACTAGTTTCAAATAATTAGAAGGAGGATATTCAACAGTGCCAAAACTAAGAAATGATCATTGTGTGAGATGACGGATTTGCTAATTACTCTGATCTGATCACTATACATTCTATGTATCAAAACATCACTATGTATACCATGAGTATGTATGATTATATATCAACTAAATAAATACAAATTTTAAAAATCAAAAAAGTTAAAATGAAAGAAAACAGACAAGAACAAAAAAAAAAATTCAATCCAAAACAAGAAGTATAGAAAAAGTACTAATAGAAAACAATTATAGGCCGGGCGCGGTGGCTCAAGCCTGTAATCCCAGCACTTTGGGAGGCCGAGACGGGCGGATCACGAGGTCAGGAGATCGAGAGACCATCCCGGCTAACACGGTGAAACCCCGTCTCTACTAAAAAATACAAAAAAACTAGCCGGGCGAGGTGGCGGGCGCCTGTAGTCCCAGCTACTCGGGAGGCTGAGCAGGAGAATGGCGTGAACCTGGGAGGCGGAGCTTGCAGTGAGCTGAGATCCGGCCACTGCACTCCAGCCTGGGCGACAGAGCGAGAGTCCGTCTCAAAAAAAAAAAAAAAAAAAAAAAAAAAAAAGAAAACAATTATAGTAGTGCCTCAGTACATAACTGCTAAGTGGATGAATGGTGGCAAGAATTAATAAATTATTAGTAAAATTTTGAGCCTTGTCAATTTTAAATGCCCTTTTACTATGCCAGAAATCAATGCATCTGTTAGGAACTTCAAGATTTCATCCAACCTGTCTTTTGAATCAAAAGTCATTCTGGATAGATTCAAATGTAAAATCTTTTAAACCACAGGACAGACCTGAAACCTCTATAGATATTTCCCCTACCACTCTACTTCTAACCTTTCTATCTAGCTAATTGACTAGTTAAAGATGAAAATATTTGTCTAGCACAACATGAGAAACATAGCAGATTTTCAGTTCCTGTGGACTGACTGATTTGGGTTATGAGCCACACCAAAAGTCAGATTAAGTCAAATTACAAAATTAGTTTCCATTCTGTATTAGCTAAGAGGCTGTTTCAAGCACCTAACACTTAAACAAAAAACAATTTAAATAAATTAAGTACCGTCAAATTCTCTGACACGTGCCACATCTTGACACAAAGTCTACTTGTTTGTGATCTGGGCTGTCAGACTCAGGCGATGTGGAAAGGAATGTTCCCAGGGTTCGACCTAGCTCACACACCAAACTACCTGCCTAAAGTGAAATGAAGTGTGTCTAAGATCTTATCAAGGGTTTTGCACCTTGGAGAAAAAAAAAAAGTCTTTCCTGCACTCCTTTCCCTTGGGTGAACAGCCCTATTCAAGGATCTGACCAGTGGGGTCTATGTTCCCCAGACAGCCCTCCCAGGCAGAGCCTTTTCTAAGGGTTGTAGTGATGGCACCAAAAATCATGAATGAGGAACTGGTGTGCAATTCACAGCATATGCTGGCAACAGCTGTCTTTTATTACACATTATCTAATATGAGAAATCTAGGTTTAGCAATTTGGCAGGCTTGCAAACTACACATTCAATTATGGCTGCTGAATAGACAAAGCTTCTTAACTCCTTTCTAGCCATAATACACTGATACCTAGGGTTGGGCTTATGATCACTCTTCTGTTTTTAGTCAGATGACCTAAAAAATCAGGCATTAATATTCAAAATTTAATTTATTCTGCTCTGCAGTGATTCCACACATTCCTCTTCAGTGGGAAACCAAGACCAATACTTCAGCTGTCAATTTTTGAAAGATAGGAGTAATTGGCAGCTCAGCCAGATAGCCAGCCTTCCTTAGAGAAGCTCAAAATTCAACACTGTAGCCACTCTGGGGCTCCTACAGAGGGTTACTTCCTCTTGGTCCCCACTCTATATACTCATCTCCTGAAAGTGTTGGGGAGGGTGCTGAGGAGAGGCTACTGATTCAAGAGTGAGGTTTTTTGTCACTGGTATTTGTTTCAAAGTCCCCAAAATTATGTGCTCTGCTGCCTTTCCAGTCCCCTGCCTCACTCCCTAATTCTTCCATGCAACTCCCACCCCCTTTTAAGTAAGGAGCGTTAGGATATCAATGCTCCACAGACTGTTTAAAGATGCAACAAAATAATGGAGTTGAACTTAATTGCCTAATGTTAAGTGCCCGGAGAAACCGAAATACAATACTGCCATTTCCAAGTAAGGTCTGACTGTAGGCTCACAGACAGACCTCTTCAAGAAAAATTATTGGGTATTGATCATGCATGCCACAATATGGATTAAAGAATAGTTTTCAAAGTCTTTTGTAGTGAAATTAGCACAGTTTTCTACCTAAAATTGTCATGAAGTGATTAAAATCCTTTGGTGTAGTTCAGGACAATTGGGAGTTACAGCACCTAATGGGTGTGCTGCTGGACACACCGTGAAAGCCGCTGCAGGGCAGAGCCCTGCCCAGCAGTGTACACATCCCAGAGCAGAGCACACATTCCCTATCTGAACTTGTAGATGAAATCAGCATTCCAGCAGTTGCCTATTTAGCAATAATGTGATAACTAAAAGAAAATGAGGAAAAGAGAGTCAGTCTGTGGTACCACTAAAGTTTGTGGACTTGTTTGTCAGGTCCCTGGTTCTCACTATAGCATTCTGTAAAAACTGCTTTCCAAAAGCAACGTACTACAGTTATGAGAGTGGGTGGTAAGACAATCACTACTTCTTTGGCGCCATTGATAGAGGCTGTCCTTAATTCCTCCTGTCTCCTTCCTATCGAGCTTTCCATTGCAAAGATTTTCTTTCTTTTGCCCTAAAACTATGTTCACAAGCAGAAGCCATACTGGGGTGTCTGACACTTCCTACCAGTACAGGTAGTGAGATGACATGCACACAGAGAAATCTATTTTTAAATAATTCTGAATGTAAACACCCAATTGATTCTGAAGACTAATTTGAAACTACAAGCTAACCAGATATAGCTTTGCAGAAACCAAAGCCAACAACAACAAGAAGTATGAGCTGTTGACGTCAGCCCTGAAAGTGTTGAAAATAACAGTAGGCAGAGAAACACCTGCTCATGTGATTGCCTCACAAGGATCTTGTTGCCTGCAATTTAGTCAGTGCCAAATGGGTGATTATTCTCTAAAAACCAGTTAAAGGAAATGAACATCCATTTGGAAGATTGTGAAATGTTGGGATAAACTTGCATCAAGTCTCATTGATGATAATTGTACGGAATCAGAACTATCATGTACAAGAAGTTTTGTTTTGCTATTTTTTAAAGCAATTCTCACAACAGTAAGAAAAAGCTGTTTGGCTATGGGGAGTCTACCACATGAAAGAATTTGAGAGAAGGGGAATGAGAAGACCTAGAAAAGATGAGAACATCTGCATAAATTAATTAGTATGGGGATATGTGTGTGCCTGTGTACATATGTGTACATGCACATATGCACATACACACACACACGTGCATTTCATATGCCAAAATCCCTGTCTTTACCTTCTTCTGATAATCAGCCTCTCCTACCGATTGCCTTCTTTCAGTTCATGCTATCTTCACTCTGGCTTAAACCAGATGTGACTCCTCCATCTTCAGTTCCTTTCATATTAAAGCTTTTCAGTCTCCTTTCTGTTCCCCCATTTCTGCTTTCTCCAACAACTGCAAAAGTTCCTCCCTCACCACTAGTCTCTACTCACTTACTAATCCACCACATTTCTACAATAAGGTTCCTGAAATCTTCTACTTCTCAAACATGTTCAGTGGCCCTCGTGCCGGCTTTTTCAGAAGTTGTCCAAATGTTCTGTAAAGCAGCCCAGCTCTGAGATCTCCTCTCACCTCCTACACACTAACCAGGTTCTCCTGACACACTTAATATTGTGTTGTTACACAAAAAATCCTCCAGGCACCAGGATCTGTGCCGCAGCTTCAGTTTCTCCCTTGCTCTGGAATACCCTTCAATATCTGGAATATCTATTTCCAAGACTATATTTAAAGATGTTTCACTTGGATGAGAGTATTCATGTTGTTTTACTTTGCAGAAAACCCATTCTTTCTGCTTACTGAATTGTAAACAGTATATGGGTAGAAAACATTCCCTTCTCGTCTTTTTGCCTCCTACTCTAGCATGATGTCTGTCTCCTTGTAGGTGCTCAGGAACCATCTGTTGCATTGAATTGCATGGGCTAGAGAGTAGATCAAATGAGTGAGGTTGCGGGTATGGAGGACATAGAGGGTGGAAAGTTCCCACCCTGATTCAAAAAATACCAACTCTCTTCAGGAAAAAAAACAAACACAAAAAAACAAAAAAAACATAGCCTAATCAAGTGAACCATAGTTAGTGTGATAGCTTCATGGCAAATATAAAGAAAATCTGACTGCTTTATATCTGAACACTGAAAAAAGATGTCGGCATTTCTCATGTTGCTTTATCTTCAGACAGGTTGTAGATTGATAAAATGTACATCACTACATTAAAGTTTGTATCATAAAAGCACTTTAGATTGAGAACGATCAATAATCCAAATCATGGAAAATTATGCCCTTATCTTCATTGTGAAAAATGCCAAGGCATCAGCTATATACATCACTGCAAAAAAGATCATGTCTTTTTTGCCATACCTATGCCATACCTCTCTAATCCTGAATTTAGAAGGCATAAGAGAAGCACATGATGTACATGCAAGACTTCAGCACAAAAATTCTTGCTCTATGGCAATTTTAAACATTTTCTGTAGAAATGCTATATCGAAATTCAAATATGTACCTGGGGATTTAGAGCAAGTCGTTTTCAAAAATCCTGAAGAGGTATTATGGTTAAAAATATTTTTTTTACATGCTAGAAATTGAAGAACAAAAAATCAAAATAAATTCAGTTAGACATAGATTTTTCCAAATGAGTTTTCATCCCTAGAGACAAACTTTGCAATAAAAATATTAAAATGGCATAATCTGGCAGTTAATAAGCATGCACTGAATGCCAGTCACCGTGTTAGGCACCGCACAGTTCCTTATTTAACCAACATAAGAACCCAATAAGGGTGGTTCTATTATTAACTCCATTTTAGAAAAAAGGAAACTGAAGCTTAGAGAGGCAAGTGGCTTGCTCAAGATCTCACAGTCACTAAGTGGTGAGCTGATATTCAATCTGGCACTCATCTATCCAAAAACAAAAATCTTACTTTCCAATAGCATGAGGTATGTGCCAGTGCCCAAGAGCTGAAGATAATTAGTCAACAAAATTTGTCCTCAAAAAAAGTATTTCTTATTTGATTATGAACTGAAATGACCATCAAGGACTGCAAGTGAGGATGGAAGGGAAAGAATCAAGGGAGACACAATGGGGAAAAGATCATTAATTCTCATACTGGTTGTATCTATATAAACCATCTTCAAGTTTATTATGCGTAATGATTTTTATTTTATCTGAGCACTCCTCCAAATGAGAAAAACAAACTATTTTTTGCCTTGAAAAAAAAGTTTGATTGTGGTCTCAAATCTTTGGACTGGTTCACCCAGCTCCCTGAGCATCTCACCTCCTTCGCCCATAATAATCAGCCACTAATTCCAAAGCCTCTAAAATATCACTATTAGTATGAAGTCAGACAAACATATCACTCTGCCCTCAAGAGAACGTGAACACTCTAAAAGGTACAAAATAGCAATCATACCTGCTTTCGTCCCCGAGGTAGAGTAGCCACCGTGTCTGCCAACATTTGAATCCTTCTATTATCGTCCATCGTAAGGCTACCTGTGAGTGTGGAGTAAGAGCTATACGCTGGCCCAGCACAGAAGTCCGCCAAATTGCCATTGCTGCTGTGTTGCAGGAGCCTTTGTAAAGACATTGTGAATAAAGATCACTCCAGCTAGCACATGGTTGAGTGGCCTTGCAGGATGGGGGAAGCTAAAAGTACAACTCTGACAAGTAATCAAAAGTAGCAAAGCAGAAAGAGCCCATGTGACCTCTGTGGTTTGAGGAACTTGTTACACAAACCCTATCTTGCAATTCACTCCCATTTCTCAAAGCTTTTTTTCTTTAAGCTCCTGAGAGAACCTGGAGCTAATTTTTACAATTAAAAAAAAAAAAAAAAAACTTATTTTTTCACCTCAAACAGCGGAACTCTTACACTTTTATGTTTTGTGGCAAGTTGCATTCACACCACCATTTGCCATTTTTTTCTTCAGAGAAGAAAGAAAAATGTCCCCAAGTGCTACCATTTGCTTCCCATACATTCTCTTATTTAACATTAGCAATGCAAGGCAAAAGTCAGCTCACGAGGACATTCAGTTCTTGTGAATACAGGCAAGAATTACAGGTGCCGGTCATAATGTTCTCTCTCGAAGACCTTGTAATGTACTTTCCCTGAAGTATACCCTAGATCATTAATGTTCATCAAAAAGACATTATATCTGCCACTGGGGTTGTAACCATTCAGCATTCTTCTGGTTGTCCTTTTGCTACTTTGTCCTTACTAAAATTACCCATGATCTTTACAAAGTACAATGGGAAGGGAAAGTCAGCACATTTAGGGCACAATGTTGCCATTTCTTAGACAAGACTTTGCAGCAGCATCAGAAAGTGGTCCCAGGGGAGGAAAGGAGTGGGCAGGAAGGTAACAGGCAAACCAAGGTGGCGCAAGAATGTTGCCTGTTGGTCCCTGCATGTGCATATGTGTCAAGGGCACCATCACCACGTACTCAAGATCACAGATGCTTTTTTTTTTTTTCCTTTGGCTGAGGTTGGGGGCAGGTGGTTTTGAGAGAACTGGTTTCAGTGGAGGAGCAGGGGAGGCAAGTAAAAGGAAGAATCGAAACAAAAGTCAACAAGAGAAGTTTTACATGGCACAAAAAGTCAAATGTGCTTTTTAGAATCTCCGAAGGTCAATACTAGCATTTAAAAGAGTTAGTAAATCTTTGAACTAAAATGGAATGTGTGCGTACTGGAAGTGAAGATGGATTCAACTCAAGTAGAAATTGCCAAATATAAATAGTAAAATCTGAATTAATAGTGCTTCAAAAGTTGAAGCCAATTATAGATTTTAAAAACTCTATCATAGCCTGACTCATTATACTGGAATTGAATTTTGACATGGACAAAGTGATATCACCAAAAACATACAACGGTCTAAATCGGAAATTAAAAACACATGTTTTCAGAAGCCAGGTGTGTAACATAAATGTGTAAGGCAAAAGGGAGTGGTAAATACCTTGGCAACTGAAGAATACATCAGTTATAAAGACATTCACGTAAAATCTATAATTATAGATATGTACAGATATATATACAGGTATATGTGGGGGGGGGGTGTGTGTATTAGGAAGAGAGAGAGAGAGATTGATTTTAAAAACATTTCCAGACTATGAGGCACATAAATTAAGTCAACACTATTAATGGATGACAGCAGTCCACTGTACCCTAGGAATTTGATAAAGTTAGGTAAATATTTTTAATATTTATTCTTAATATTTTAAAATGCCAAATGGAAATTATACATTTGCTTAATATAAGGCCACGCACTTAGGCCAACTGACTCACCCATTTTTATAAATGACCACTAAAATTGTATCAATTCATTGTTATACTGACCTTAAGCTGATGTAAATCATAGATCATCATTCAATTAAGAAACTGGAAAATAATTTACTTATTACTTAACTCATGAAATGTGTTTAACAAGTAAAATTTTTCAAATCATGGGATCTCTGGATATAAAACAAGGGTCAAAAGCAGCTCTGACATCCAACCAACCCATATCAACATGGTCACACCTGTTAATTACCAATTTATGACCTAGTCTATTTTTATTGGTCAGTTCCCTGTTCTGTCATTGCCTGTGTCATGCCAGTCACTAATATCCTGATCAAAAGTGTCCCTTGTGATAATGGGTGGAGAAACAGTAATCTTTTAAGGGGGATGTGACTTCCAAACAACAAATCCTTGACTTACAAAGGTGTTCTACTGTTTAGAACATCTCTTTTCTTTTAGGATTTACCTTAGGAAAATTATAATAGACCAGACTCTCTTCCCCTTCAGCCTCCCCTTTATTTTGGAGAGGTGATTCTGGAAATGAATTGGATCAAGCTATCTAGGTACTCGTAAGATTTCAGGAGTATCTCACTGTTCACAAAATAAAATGAAATAAAAATTATTTTGTATTATCTGATTTCATTCTCTGAAATGTCATATCATTTTTTAGATTCTTATTTTGAGATTTAATATATCCTAGTTAGGTCAGTAGTTAGTTGTAGACAAGTCTGTTTCTCTGCTAATGTCTAATTTCCTTGAAAGCAAAGAACACCTTTTATCTTTAAATGTATACTTTATGTCCTACATACAAAAATTGTTCAATAAATGTTAATAAAAAGAGAAAGGTGGAAGCAGTAGATATTAAACAAAATGAATTAAACAACAGTGTTCTTGGTATTAGTAAGGAAAAAATTAATTAATATGGTAGGAAATGTATGTACTACAAGCTCATATTCCAAAGTGCTACAATTTTCACTAAGGGGTGATCTGAGAGATGAGGACAAAGTCTCTTAAAAATACGTCTCATCTGCCATATGCTCTAAAAGCTAATATTTGTTATGTGGGGCATGCCTCTTATTTGGAACATTGTGTTCATAAATATGCACATACCCTTGGAAGGAATTAATCTTTAGTACAAATGAGATGAACACTGAGGGCCTACAACATGGAGATTTGGTAGAGTCAGGTGAGAGGAATATGCCTAAAACATGGAACAGGGAAAGAAAGGTGGAGAGGTTTGCAAGACAAACTGAGCCAACCTTATAATCATCTATGAAAATCTTAGGCAGCTGTAAGAGGGTTGACAACAGGGTTCCAGTGTCACACTACTTAGATTCAAATTCTAGCTCTGCTGCTTTAAAGGCTATGGACTGAGTTGTGTCCCCCAAAAATTCATACATTAAAACCCTGAGCTTCAATGTGTCTGTATTTAGAGATAGGGCCTATAAGGAAGTTAAGGAATCATTTAAGGTTAAATGAAGTCATAAGGGTAAGGATGAGATCTGATAAGATTAGTGCCCTCATAGGAAGAGGTGGCAGAGGGCTCTCTCTCCACCAAATGAGAACACAGCAAGAAGGCAGACTCCTGCAAGCCAGGAAGAGAGCCCTCACCAGAAATCAAATCTGTCAGCACCTCAGCTTGGGCTTCCCAGCATCTAAAACTGTGAGAAAATAAATTTCTATTGTTTAAAGACACGCAGTCTATGGTATTTGTTATGCTATGGTATTGGTTATGGTGGCTTGAACTAATACACTCCCTAAACGTTAGTGTTCACATATCTAAAACAAAAATTTGCAGGGAAAAATAGACAGAATAGCCCACGAATAGCACATGGTATAAAGTAAGCTATGTCTACTGAATTTTGTTTTAAGTAACAAGGCTTCAAAAGGAAAAGCTAAAAAAGGAAATGACATAAATTCTATATGAATAGCCCTATTCATTACCAAGTGCCTTTATGTGCAGCAAGGATGCCCTTGCTCACCCTGGAGAAATCTAAAGGCTACAATACGTGTGAATTTCTTACCATTGAAAATCAAGATGTGTTTGAAAATCATCATCAGAGCCAATGTCTGAAATTTCTGGATTATTGTAAGACACAAAAGAAGAGTAACTGGTTGCTTAAAGAATGAGACTTCCTCTATGCCTTCCTGATCTTAAGATAGTTGTTGAGTTTTTGTTTGTTTTATTTTTGCAGTTTGCCCTTATTTGCACAAGAAGATTGTATTTGGCTTCCTGTAACATCATAGGATTTTGTTTTGTTTTGGTTTGCTAATTTGTTTTATTTTGGCCTTTTGCCTTCATTTGGAAGGGAAGTTTTTATTCGGGTCTCTGGACTGATGTAGGAGATGGGTTAAAGTCACATAGACAATATTTGAATGTTGTGCCTTTGAATCTATATAAGGTAAATTTAATTTAGTAAAGTGACTCTCATATATGAGGATCCACTGACTGTGAAAACTGCTCTGTCCTATGTATCACCTTATTCGAGTGCTGGAGTTGGGTAGACAGACGTCCTCATCCAACTCAGTGTGGATCACTGGGATTATGAACACTACTCCCCAGAGAGTAATAGCCTTCTTCAGAAAATGATAAATGAAAAATCTGTAACTAGGACAAGCCCTGAAAAACAGGCAGCTCAGGAAAGGAAAATAACAGAAACAAAGGTCATAAAGACCCTGTGTTAGAAATCTTAGTGTGATATAAGCCAAATATTGGCTTAGAGTTGTGACATGCATATTTAAAACAGCACAAAGAAAAATTTTAAACCTAATATAAATAATAGCTAGCAATACATCAAATCTATTATGTTTTTAATACAAGTGCAAGGAAACAATTTTCTGATTTATTCAAGTTTAATTCAATCAAATCATGAAGCTATGGGTAGATTGCAATATCATTCAAGGGATTAAGCCACTAAATTCAATTTGGGCTTTAAATAGATTATCTAGATCAGTGTTTCATGAAATAACTCAGTAAGATAATGTCAACATTCTTATAGATGTAAAAGTAGACACATTCATTTGGTGCACTTATCACGTAGAAACATCATTAACTGCATTTTTAAAATTCCATTTGCTTCTTTATTTCAGGTTTAGGGGGAGTACCTTGAGCATGTTGGGCATATGGCAGGGACGGCTCCATGTTGAAGGGTCCATGCTGAAGGTACACAGTAGTACTGGGGCCTCTTGGAAGCAGTCAGGATGTGCGTGGGATTTAAAAGGCAGCTTCTCCTGTGGACTTATCCATATATCTATACAAAATGCTCTGTGAATGCATCAGGGTTGTTTTGAGTCTTAAGAGGTAGTCTATGCAATGATTTTAAAACTGTACTCATGAAAATGTAAGATCCTTTGAATGTCCTGGGAAAAAAAGGAAGAAGAGGAAAAAGAAAAAGGCATGAGAGGGGGATTCTGAGATTTTCAGTGCTGCCATCAACCACAGTAGTCATAATTGCTTTGCTTTATATTGTGTTCCCATTCATGCCACACGATTTAATCAGGTTAAAAAATAAAACTGAATGAAAATACAGGCTCATAGAAAACAGAAAAGACTATTCATATAGAGTGTGAAGAACGGTAGACTATTGGATCCCTCTGTTTAAAAAAAAAAAAAAAGTGTCAGCCCTCTAATGAGTTCCCCAATTTCTACCAACTATCACCTTTTTGGAGAGATAAAGCCCTAACAGTAAAAATCCCTTTAAAAAGAAACACAAAGTAACCAGGATAACCAATAGTTAAAGGAACCCTAATTCTGGATTTGTTTAAAATTCTTTCAAAACAATCTTTTGTTCATTAACCTATTAAGACAAAGGTAGTGAGGGTTTAACTCAACTGGAATGAACAACATTTCTGTACTAAGGCAATTGTCCTATAATATAAAGATGCCTTTCCAAGAAAGATTAAGGCTTTAAGAGAAATATATAATTGGTTGACCACTTATTACCAGGAGTATTTTCCTTCTTTGAGGACTATTGTATTTTTTTAAAAAGTAGCTATTTTTATTTTAAAGTCATTTGATTAATAAAATATTTAAGAATATGTCCAATCAAGTTCAAATGTCAAGATCAAGATATAGAGGCATATAGAAATCTACCTGTCTATATAGAGAGATAGATAGATAATTTTCATTTAGTTTTATTTTTAACCTGATGCATATGTATCTTTATCTTGCTGCCATAACAACCATGAAATGAATTATATTAGCCACACCCAATAGAAATTGGCTTCAGTGAAGAGGGCTGTTTCTATTTGAATATAGGAATAATTTATTTTATTTATTTATTCATTTATTTTTTGAGAAGGAGTCTCGCTCTGTCGCCCAGGCTGGGGTAAAGGGGCGCGACCTCGGCTCACTGCAAGCTCCACCTCCCGGGTTCACGCCATTCTCCTGACTCAGCCTCCCGAGTAGCTGGGACTACAGGCGCCCGCCACCACTCCCGGCTCCGGCTCATATTTTTTTGTATTTTTAGTAGAGACGGGGTTTCACCGTGTTAGCCAGGATAGTCTCGATCTCCTGACCTTGTGATCCACCCACCTCGGCCTCCCAAAGTGCTGGGATTACAGGCCTGAGTCACTGCACCCGGTAGGAATAATTTATTGAAATCAGTTCATTCAAATCTATTTGAGTCAAAGAGCATGACCTTAGGCAACAAAATAAAATCACTAAATTTCTGCATTAAAAAGAAATTAAATTCAATGTAATAGATGTCGAAGCTATTAAGATTGATTTTTGCTTTTAAAAATTCCAAGTAAGCTGGGGATAGAAGGAAAAATACCTTAACATAATGAAGAGTATCTACCAGAAATACCCACCCAACATTAACCTTAATATCGAAATGTAAATTTTTTCATTATTGTAAGAAGGAAGACCACGATGACCATAACCATCATCACTCATCACACTTTTACAGTATATCACAAATAAAAGGTATAGAATTTATAAACAAACACAACAAAACTGTCAAGTTTGTTGATTATATGGCTTCATAACTAGATTATCCAGGACAATTCATGAAGAACAAAAACCTGGTAAGAATTTTTCTGAAATATAGCATTCAAAAGACAACATACAAATATAAAGAAACAAGTTTCTTATACAGTAGCAGTTATTATGTTATATATTTGTTAATATATTATATTATAATATTATCTTATTACAAAAGAACTTGTAAGAATGGGAGAAAGACACATCAAAATAGCCAAAAAGTCATAAAACAGAAATGAATTTAGCAAACATTTTTAAGATGTTATGAAGAAAATTCTAGAGTCCAGACTAAGGAAAAGGCGTGCCATGTTCTCATATGAGAAGAGCCCATCTTGTAAAGACATTTATTATCCCCAAATGTTCTAAAATAGTTCACTGCAAGTCAAAATCTCTATAGGTTTTGTTTGTTTGCTTACTTGTTTGTTTATAAAATTTGACACACATTCTTACACTCATCTGAAAGAGAAACTGCACAAGAAAAATCTGAAAATTTAAAGAGGTAAGAGATGGAGGTAAGGATGGGCATTGGGAAAACTATCTTTAATGTTATATGGGTTAGAACTGTATTGCCAAACGGAAAAAGTCAATAAAAGAATGTCTATAAATATAATATTATCAAAGAATAGAGACTCCTCAAACATACCCATGCACATGTAAGAATTTATATTTCCATGAAGTCATTCCAGTGTACTAGGAAAATAATATATCTTCCAATAAATAAGACTGGAACTCATTTGAAAAAAAATAAATCTTAGCTTTGTGTGATAATATAATAGCAACTTCCAGGTAGCTTAAGGAGTTAAAAGGTAAAAATAACTTAAAATCTATAAAAGAATAGCAGAAAATATAGAATATTTAATATAATTAGGTTGGAATGCTTTTCCTAACAATACATAAGAGCCCAGAAAGCATTAGCTATGTAAAGACGAAAAACTTCTGTTCAATGAAAGCTTTAATGTTCATAGCTGAAAACTAAGTGAAAGATAGCAAGAAATTATTTGTGACAGACAATTGTTTAATGGTTATAATAGAGTGTTTAAAATTATACTTCTCAACAAAGTATTTTTAAATAGCAAAAGCTATGAACAGATAATTTACAACTGAAATACAAATTGTTGATAGATTTATTAAAGGAACTCACCCTAATTAGTAATCAGGAAAGCAAAAATTGAAATAGATACTCCTTTTTGCCCACCAAATAAACAAAAATAATAAAAGTTAGTGATGTCCAGTATTGGCAAAATTGCAAGTAAGTGAGCACTTAAACTCTTCTGGTAGGAATACAAATCAATGAAGACATAATAACAGTAAGGTCATTTGACAGTATCAAAATTTTAAATGTGCAACATGTAATGTGTTACACTTTTGACAGTTAATGGCAGTGAATCTTCTTTTAAGAATTGACCCTTAGTGCCGGGCGCAGGGGCTTACGCCTGTAATCCCACACTTTGGGAAGCCAAGGTGGATCACATGAGGTCACGAGTTCGAGACCAGCTTTGCCAACATGGTGAAATCCATTTCCACTAAAAATACAAAAATTAGCCAGGTGTGGTGGCAGGTGCCTGTAATCCCAGCTACTCCAGAGGTTGAGGCAGGAGAATGGCTTGGACCCAGGAGGCAGAGGTTGCAGTGAGCCATGGTGGAGCCACTGCACTCCACCCTGAGTGATGGAGCAAGATCCTGTCTCAAGAAAAAAAAAAAAGAGAGAGAGAGAGAATTGACCCTATGGAAATACTTCCATATGTGCAAAAAACAATTCAAGAATGATTCTTATGGCATTGTTTGTGATTACAAAAAACCGGAGTTTTAAATTTACGTTAATAGGGAACTGGTGAGATAATTTATGGTAATTTAATTCAACGGAATACTTTGCACCCATTAAAAAGCATACAATAAACATTAACATGCTGATAAAGATTTTTAAGACAAAGTGGAGAAAAAGGTGGAATAATAGGTATGGTGTGATCCCATTTATACTTTTTCCTTAAAGTTCACATACGTATATGTACACTAACATGTGTAGACATAAAAGACTAGAAAGATATATACCAGCCTGTTAATAGAAGAGTGGTTACTTCTTGAACCATTGTGGGAGAAGATGGGGAGGAAAGTTCAAAGTGTATGCCAGTATGGCTTGAATCTTTTATAGTAAGTATGCATTCATATATTATTTGGTCAACTTTAAAAATACCAACAATTCAAAAAGAATTATAAAAAACCAATCACATACAGTTCATAATGTCTTACGGTTTTAAAGGTCCTCATATTTCTGTTTATGCTTACCAATGAGAATTATTGGTTTATCCACTGGCTGTTTGGTGTTTGTTTACAGGCTAAGATTTTATTTTGCTTAATGTGATTTTGTTTTCATTCTTTGAGGCAATTCTTTCATATTTCTTTATCTTTTTTTCCTCCTCAAAAAGATCTACTGAAGTCTCCATAAAATAATATAGCAGCAGAGAGGAGCCACGAATTTTTATGGTGGTAAAGGGCATTGGTGTGTTCTTTTGAAATTCACTTTCTAAAGTGGCAGTTGTCTAGTGTCAAATTCACTTATTACCCCTACCCTTCTCTACCACATACACAGTTCCATTTCGAAATCCAAATCTTTTATCAAAATTCAAGGTAAATAAGTGACAGAGTTCCTTCCTCTTCCCTTACCTAGCATCCTGCGTCACACTCAGTGCTTGGCTTTTACTTAATCTTCACTCTTGCCCAATGGGTGTGGACAGGCAGCCCCACAGAATCGACAAGGGCTTCAGGGCTGTAGAAAGTAACTTCTTAGAAAGCAAGAAACCTGTTTGGGGACTGGAATTTTGTGTAATACTTGGAACAACAAAACACCCACATGAAATCTAGGTGATTTTCCCCGGAGCTTCGAATAAAATCCAAACTCCTTACTCTATCCTGCAAGGTCCTGCATGTTCTGGCAGATCCTACAACTTCATATTAACCCGGTCACGCTGGCCTTCCCTCTGTTCCTCTGGCAGGAAGCAATTCCTCCTGAGGGCTTTTGCACTCACTGCTTCTTCTGCCCAAAACACTGTTCCCCTTGGCCTGCTTCATTTGTCTTCTCTCTCTTTCTCCACATCCCAGTTCAAATATTACCGACTAGGGAGGTCCCAACTCAACCCATTGAATAAAGGTGATAAGCCACATCCAGATGTGGATGGACGAGTTCCAGGGAGAACTTTCACCTTAGTGTTCCCCAAATAGACCCTCCTCCAATCTGCTTACCATCTGGAACTGCCTGGATTAGCTCTGCCACCTATAGGGGCTTGTCTTTGAGAATGGTAAGTGGATCAGCAGAGAAAGGTCAGCAGGAAGCAACAGTTGCAATGTTCCTCACCTTCTCCGCTTTTGTCTTCAGAGTCTAGAAGGTTATGTATGTGTGTGTGTATGTGTGTGCGTGTGTAGCAGAAGGAACTACAGAAGAGCAATAAGGTAACTTCTTAGAAAACCAGAATCCTCTATTTTATTTCTTTTCCTGCCTGTTTACAAGTTGTAAAAAATGATATGAAATCTCAATTGTTTTGAGATTCAAATGTAACACAGGGAATAGTATACCAGTCATTTTTGGGTGCCCATAACCTAGCACAGAGCCTGACTTACAATAGGCAGCCATAAATATTTCTCAAATTTTATTTAATTGACATAATCCATCAAATACATACAGTGCAGGGTAGTAAGCACAGGAGAGAAACCAATAACAATAGAGCCCTCTAATAAATCCATACTATTTGTTAGACTCCTCAATAAAGAATAGAATTGAGTATATATTGGTTTACTATATATATCAAATATATATATACATTTCTCTTTTCTCTCTTTCTCTCTCTCTTTCTCTCTCTCTCTCTCTCTCCATCTGTATATCTCTAGTCATCCCTCGATATCTGTGGGGGATTGGTTCCAAGATCCCTACAGATACCAAAACCCACACATGCTCAAGTCCCTTATATAAAATAATGTAGTACTTGCATATAATCTATGCATATCCTCCCATATACTTCAGATCCTCTCTAGATTACTTATAATACCTAATGCAATGTAAATGCTATGTAAATAGTTTTTTGTTTAGGAAGTAATAACAAGAAAATAAAGTCTGTACATGTTCAATACAGCTACAACCATCCATTTTTATTTTCTAATATTTTCAATCCATTATTGATTAAATCCACAGATGTGGAACCCATGGATACAGAGGAGTGACTGCATATATATGTGTGTATACATATATACACATATATATATGTAGCGGGAGAGGGCACATATATTTATTTATGTATATGTATGTGTGTATATATACATATGTATATACGTATGTGTGTATGTGTGTGTGTGTGTGTGTGTGTGTGTGTGTGTATGTATTCTTGAAGTCATAAGAAGACACTAGCTGAATTCACAGACTGGAAGGGATCTTAAAGTCATCTCATCTGCTCCCTTAGTTTGCAGGTAAACAAACTAAGGCTCAGAAAAGATGGCAGTCTTGCCCAAAGAAATAGAGTAATTTAATGGCAGAACTATGACTAGACTGTTTGGCCTCCTTGAATTCAATTCTGCAAGCACTTACTGAGTATATAATTATAATAACAGTTAGGCAATATGCAAAATGTGTCTAATTTTATATAAGCTGTAAGAAGAGTATGATATTTATCATTCTTTTCAGATGAGGATTCTGAAGCCAACACACTTGCCTAAGGTTAACAACTAAGACCCAGAACAGCCAGAATTACAATCCATATCATCATTTTCCAAACATGACAAGGTTAGCCACTCTGCAATACTGTTTCCTGTTAACTGTGCTAATCCCATGAGAACATAAAAATGAGCCAGATCCCTGCCCTCATGGAGAAAAAAAAATCCAGTAGGGAAGACAGAGACTGACAAAAAAAGTTTTGTATGATCACAATTAAAACAATAATTCTAACAATACTATGGATTTACCAAAGAGGATCAAAGTATTTCTTCTATTAGAGCTCAGCTCATATGCCTAAGAAATTTACAATCGTGAGAAAGTGATATGACGAGTATGTAACTAACCATAATAAAAGGAAGATTGTCAATTATTGGTTCTATCTTTTATGGACTGAATTGTGTCCCCCTAAAACTATATATTGACATCCTTGCCCTTGGTACCTGTAAGAGTAACCTAATTTAGAAATAGGGAATTTTTTAAGGTGAAGTCATTAGGGTGGGCCCTAATCCAATATGACTGGTATCCTATAAGAGATTGAAATACCAGGTGAAGACGGACACACCAAAAGAACCCCATGTGATGATAGAGGCATATTTTGGATTGTAAACTTTGTAGCTGCAAGTCAAAGAGCACCAAGAATTGACAGCCACCACTAGAAGCAGAGAAGAGGGAATAAAGGCTTCTGTGCAGTCTCAGAGGAAGCATGCCCTGGTGACACCTCCATTTCTAACTTCTAACCTCTAGAACCATAAGAAAATAAATTTTGGTTGCTTTAAGCCACTAAGTTTGTGGTAATTTGTTATGGCAGTCCTAGGAAATTTATATGCTATCCATTCTTTCTTACATTTAGAGATATTTAAGACCATATTAAAAGTGGAATGTGCTGTCTACCCCAAGAACAGAGAACTACCCAGTACCTCCTTTGCCTGGATATTGACTCAAAACAGAGTGGAAGGTCTTTGAAATAAGCATTGAAATTTTACAAACAAATATATGGCAAAAAAAAAAAAAAATCATGTTGAATTGAGAAAGACTGACACTTGTTCTTTAGCCAAGCACTGTGAACATCTTATTTTACTTATAAGCTGAGACAGGGAAGAGGTTGTGAAATGAATGATTTAGCCCAAGGGATTTGGACAGTTGGCCTAGTTCCTGAAAGAGAAGCCTAGCGAAATTGCCATGAAGTCCAGACACTGAGCTTCCAGAGGTAGCCAGCTAGGATTGCTCCCTACTCATCAACGGAAATCTACAGAAGCTACTGGGCAAACACCCGACCTCCTGCTTCTGCTAATGTCAGCCAGAGAATGGTCCACTTTTCTTTCTTGGTAAGAATACTATCTCCTACTTAAGAGAACTGACTTCCAGTGTCAAACAAACCTATCAATTCTCATATGCATGCTTCTTTACACCTCTGATTGTAAAAAGGAGGATTGTTGAGACAAAACCAGTAAAAAGAAGAAAGTGCCAAGGACTAAGCAGAAGACAGTAGCAATTATCTAGGCTCCAGATACCTTGTTTCTTTCCCTGGCTCCACCACCTGTTAGCCATAGGGCTTTGAGACAATCAGTGCCAGTTTGGGGTACATTTCCCCTTGTAACCAATACAGGAAGAAATGCCACATCATTATGAGAATCAAAATAAATGACATAGGCAATAGAAAACATCTTTGAGAATGCAAAGTCTTATGAAAAGTTAGGAGTTTAAATATCCCCTGAAAGATGCTAGAATTTGACACACAATCTACACTTCCCTGGTACCATATTACTAAAGACCATTATGGTTCAATTCTATACTTCCCTGGTACCATATTACTAAAGACCATTATGGTTCAATTCTAAACTTCCCTGGTACCATATTACTAAAGACCATTATGGTTCAATTCTACTATACACACCATGATGGTAGTGACATAGTGTTCCAAATCTAGAGAATGTTGTCACTTCAGCTACAGAATAAACTCCAAACTCTTTAACCTTTAACATAAGTTTGCAACACCTCCCCTGACCTGTGTTCAGCATTCTTTCATAGCTGAGCATCACTGTGTGTGTGCTCTTACATGCGTCCTGCTTGCAAAAGAAGTAAAGACTACTGGTGATGCTTGGGCTCTTAGCCCCTTGCACAAGTTATTTAACTGTGCTTCTGTGTCCTCGTCTACAAAATAGGACCAATAACACCGCATATCACCAAGTGATACACAACAGTGCCTGGCACATAGTAATTGCTCAGCAAATGCTTCCTACAGTTATCACTGTTATTGCTTATGGTTTGCACTCCAACTACTCTGGACTGCTGTGTTCCCTGAACACACATGGTCCTTTTCAGGTTCTGACCTCTATCTACAGAAATTCTCCCCACTCTCCTGGCCCAACTTAAATGCCACATCTTCCCTGAAGTCTCGTCTGATATTCCCAAGCAAACATGAGCATCCCCTCTTCAAATAATCCAAAGAACAACTTGGGGATCTCTCTTATGATAATCATATTTTGCCTTGTTAAAATTATGTATACCTGTCTTTTCTTCTTGGGAACTCGACCTCTCCACCCCCAATTCCAAGACAGAATTCTTTTCTCATTTATGCTGTGCCCCTCTAGCACCTAGAAGAGTGGCTTTTTCCTAAGAGCTAGTCAGTAAACATTTGATGAATACATGCATAATCTGCCCAAAGCTCTGACAATTGACTTATTTTTACAGTGATTCTTTACTTTGGGCAATGTAGGTGTTTGTTGGATATTATTTGCTGTATTTTTAATATTTAAATGTATTTTATACATTCTAGGCTGTTTGGCTTAATTGCAAGACTATAGAATAATTTTGTTTGAAAAACAAGACCCAAAACAATAACTTTGTTTTGAAAGCAAAACCCAAACACAGCAATAATGTACACTTTACTTTATTTATTTGATGATAAGGTATCATCAATTAAAATATACATCATTGATTTACTAACTGCCTTTCAAGAAAAATTTCCATATTAAACGTATCCATAGATGGTAAGACATACCCTAATTTCAGAAATGTAAAGCTGGAGAAGATGAGCATTCAGAATGAAGAGTGTACTTTGCACAGCCCACTCCATGCTCCAAGAAATGCACACATTGAAGTAGAGAAAGAACAAGACTCACCAGGACGATCCTGTAGGGAACACAGCTCCCATCTTATTTGTCTCAGACTTGCCTTTTTCGATTCAATTAGACTTCCCATTTTGTTACCTCTGCCTCTGGAATGTCTGATATCTCTCTCTTCTTTTCCATGACCACCAGCAGCTTCCTAGTTGAGGACCGAAGTTCAGTCCTCAACACAACACTATAGATGGCAACTGGTCTCCCATATACGGTCTTCCTAACCAAACTATTCCTATCTAATAGTGCCAAGTTCCCAAGTTCAATAAATGTTGAATTAAATTTAAACTTCTTAGCCTTGCATTCAATATCATCTACAATCTAATTTGTACCTAATTTTCCAGTCTTAGCTTTTAGTCTAAATATATTGGCTTCCTGCTCCAAGATATGATAGCCTTCCTCCTGACAATTCATCTAGCATTGTCATATCTCTGTATCTTTGTTTAAACTGCTCTCTTTCTGAAACCCCCTCCCCATTCTCCCCATCTCTATTTTTCACCCCCTTGTTTTTTATTTTTTAAATTGACAAATCAAAATTGTATATATGTATGGTGTACAGCATGATGTTTTAAAATATATATACATTGTGGAATAGCTAACTCAAACTAATTAACATGCATTATCACACATATTATTCTGTGGTGAGAACACTTAATATCTACTGTTTTGACAGTTTTCAAATATATAATGCGTTGCCATTAACTATAGTCATTGTGTTGTTCAGTAGGTCTGTTGAACTTATTCCTCCTGTCTAACTGAAATTTTGGATCCTTTGACCAACATATACTCCACCCCATCTTTGTTTGTTGAAATTTTTTTCACTTAGGAGCTGTGTTTAAATGCCACCTCGTCTTTGAAGTATTCCCTGATAGAAGCAACCAGAGATGTCTCATTACCACTCCTGGACTCCTATAAGATTTAGTTTTTGCCCTACTCACATAGCTCTTTATACATCAGCATATATCACAGTTATTTGTTTGCATGGCATCCTCCTATTAAGACAAGAACCTCATTTTACATATATCTATGATATGTAAAAATTGCATAAATATAAGTCAAATAAATAAAATATTTGGAGCAGATAATTCAGTTGATTGAATGGCACATAATGGTTTCTGAGATAATATGGAGAAAGTCAAAGCAGATAAAAGTGGCCAAAATTAAAAATCTTATTCTAAACTATTTCATACCCTCACTGGGTGAAATACTCAAAAGTTTTGTAGACGAATGCTGGGCATGTTGAGAATGCATTGAGAGATACAACAGCTATTGTTCCTGACAAATTTGTCTTCTTTAGACTAGGTAGAACCTGCGCGATGTGGAAATAATGAACATTCTTGGGGTCAGGGAAGGAGAAAAGCCAAAGCATATGCAATCATCAAAATACCTCTGTTTTAGATTAGCAGTATCAGAAAACGATGTCCTCACCCATTTTACAGAAGGACTGAGGAAAGCAACTTATGCCCTTCCTGCTAATGGTACAACAAGCTCTGTAACAGAACTTCACCCTTCTTCGTAACACTGGAGAAGAATAAAAATGAAGTATGCGTAAGAGATTTACATCTGGAAAGAGACAGTAATTACTGGCCAGGACTGATTAAAATTCTTACTAGGACCTCAAAAAAGTACACTGATCATGGCTAAGCAAGGAAAGGAAAACATAACAGCTGCTCACCAGAGCACGTGTGGAGGGAGGAACAAAGACAGCAAAATATATCACTGGCTTCTAGCCACAAGTTAAGAAACTGAATGAAGCAAAAGCCAGATTGTATCGATCTGTCACTTCTATCTATGATATGATATTCAACTCCATAATCAGTGTGTCGGACAACAGTTTCATTCGGTGATAAGGAGATTGTTAATAGTTCCTAGTCTTTCTATGCTGCTGTATTTTATCCCCCTAAGTAATTGCTATCTCTGGGTAAAATACGTTTTCTCTTTTTGTCTGATTTATAACACCTCGCAAAAAAATTGTGTATACAATCCACACAAATGCATAACCATATAGGGAATGTTTCCTTCTCTCTTCACCCTGGAAAAGAGACCCAAAGCTTTACACCCACAACAAGCAGAATGATTTTTTTTTTTTTTTTTTTTTTTTTTTTTGCCAGTGTATTGATGCCCTGGATAGCGAGTCAGTTTATTAGCTGGATTTTAGAGGAGATTTTTGTTTTTGTTTTTATAATAGATGCTTTTGAAATCCTTTCTAAAGTGCAAAGATTCCACAATCAAGTGTTCATTACAATTAACTTTTATTTGTTTTCCAACTACTGGAAACTGATAGTATTATACTTATGCCTTTGAATTTCTCAAAAAGTAAAACTTCTCTTAAATACTAAATAGTTCATAAGTGCATAGACCATTATAGCTTTTTCACTCTACACTGTGTCCCTTGCTTATGGCTTGCTATTCTTTGCTTAATGGTTTAGCTTTTGAAACACGACTCACTCTCCCAAGCAACTAGAAAACAAAAACCCACCTAAACCGGTGAACTCCCCAAGGGAGAAAATAATTGTATTTGTATGGAATGCCAGAGGTGTTTAGAGACACACTCAGAGGTAAACTAGCTTTTGTCATTTTTCAAATGAGCCACACTAGCTTCGTCTACACTTCCCTTTTTCCCACTTTTGAAATGTGATTTCCCTGAGGGCAGAAATCATGTTATGGAAACTCTGGACCACATAGGAAGCTGAAGACCATCTAGTACTTGCCCAGCAAACCCAGAGGCCCTCTTTGTCATACTTCAGGTGAAAGCAGTTACTTATTTACTTGTTTCCATGAGTTCCTGAAGGACTTGGGTGCAGAGGGGAATTCGCTCTTATTTTGCTTTTAAGTACTGGTAGCCTGTCAGTTTTAGTTAGTTTTGTAATTCTCATTCCTTTTTTAAACTTTTTGTTGTTGTTGTTGTTGTTGTTGTTGTGCAAAAACTCTAACAAGATTTGCAAAGAAACACAACACATTGGTATGCAAGCCAGGTTTGAGAAAAAGTAGGGGAAGCTGAGAGGAAACCAGTGGACTCCCCAGAAGAAATTGTACTTGCATTATTTTTTCTATTTTTATTTTTATTTTTTTTTTCTTTCCTAGAGCTTGTGTGTGAACACTGCCAAGAATAAGCAAAACACAATGGGCTTTGCAAAGGAAAAGAAAAAAAGATAAGCACTGAACCCAAATGCCAACATTATAAATGGAATAAAATTTCCCAAATTCTATGAGTGTTTCACCCCTAGCTTTAAAATGCTGTATCTTTTTTGTTTTGTTTTGTTTCTTAACAGGGCTAACTCAATACACTCTGCACACTTCTTTTTGTTTTATATTCTTGGTAGATAAAAAGCCATTATAAAGTTTGAGCTGGGAGGACTTTTAAAAAATCACTCAATACAGTGCCTTCATTTGACAAATGTGGACAATTTGACACAGGGGGGTCACTGGGAGTAGCTGCAGTCAGGCACTGGCCTTCTGTTTCCCAAACTGTCGCCCTTCCCACCAAACCACACTACCTTTTACTGGAAGATCATCATTAGAACTTTGCTTTTTAAAAATTTTTCCTCATAAATTCAGTCTTCCAAACTTTTAATCATTCTTATTCCCTTTCAACTAATCTCTAAAATTTTCCACATGGCATAAGACAACAGATAACTTTTCAATAAAACATAAAATAATTAGCTTATTTGTTCGTAATGGTATCAATCATTCCCATTTTCTAGCTTTACTTTTAAAAAAAAATTCTAATAAAAGTAATTGTTTGCTATTTTCTGACTTGAGACCAAATTCTCATGCATATATCTGTTTTTGCTCTTTTCCAGCTTATTTTCATGTACTACAGATCAGATTGCTAAGCTTTCTGAAGACTAACACAAGAATTGTTTAATACGGAATCCTGCTGCCTACTGCCTGTCATCTGTCCATCAATTCAAAAATGAATATATACAGATGTATTTCATAGTATTGACAGGACAAATTTTCTAAAGACTGATGACTTTAAAACCTATTCTAAATTGTTTGAAATCTTCTCTGACCAAAAAAAAAAAAAAATCAATACTAAAAGATAGTTATAGGAAAGCAACAACAACAAAAAATAGGTCATCACTCTTCACACACTCTTCAGGTACATGGAAAATGTCCAAGAGAAAACATCACTAAATTAACTACTGATTTCCTTTTTCCTGTTCTTTGAAATCAAATAAATCTAAGACGACTTTGGTGCTTAGTTATATGGGATGGGATAGCAAAGGAGATAGAATATAGGCTTAATCATTGTAACTGGACTTTCATTGAAAAATAAAATAAATATATCAAACCAGTAAAAATGCACTACATTGGCTGGGCACAGTGGCTCACACCTGTAATCCCAGGACTTTGGGAGGCTGAGACAGGAGGATCATTTGCCTCCAGGAGCTCAAGACCGGCCAGGGCAACATATGGAGACCCCATCTCTACACAATATTAAAAATTAGCCAGGTGTGGTGGCATGTGCCTTTAGTCCCAGCTACTCAGGAGGCTGAGGTGGGAGGATTGTTTGAGCCCAAGGGTTGAGGCTGCAGATAGCCGTGATTATGCCACTGCACTCCAGCCTGGGTGACAGAGTGAGATCCTGCCTAAAAAAAAAAAAAAAAGAAAAGAAAAGAAAAGAAAGAATGAAGAAAATAGAGGAGCATAGAGGGGACAAAGAGGAAAACAAAAGGACAAAGAAGAAGAGAAAGAAGAAAAAGTAGCAGGAGGGGAGAAAGTTGGAGGCTCTTCCTGAGTCATTCAAACACTTCCTCAGAGGAAGAGAGAGGATCCAATTTGACTCCCAAATTACTTTGAACACTGTACTTTATGTCTTTCTGCCCAGCTGTCCCTTCTAATCACCTTTCTATCCACACTGAAAACACCGACGTTTATCTAGGATAAACACTGAAGTTTATCTAGGATCACAAAATCAAAAAATATGATTATAGTTAAAAACATCTTTGGGACAATCTACGTCCTCTGCTTAATTTTACAGACAAGGAAACTTACACAGTAACAGAGTGTTCAGTTTGCTGAAGAACACATGGAAAATTATCCTAAATAAGTTAGTAAATGTAAATTACTGGTTGGCAATTTATTCCAAACAAAATTTTGTTTTGTTTATTCTAAAACAAAATTACTCTTGGTGGTGCAGGCGAGTCCTTTAGATTACTTTAATAGTAAATGTAGTTTATATCTGAATATTTAAAGAACATTTTTCACTTGTCCTCAAGTGTTCAATCCCAAGCATATATGAAAACACACATGTTGGAAAACTAAGAATTCCCTTTAGTTAAAATTAAGAATTTCCTTTAGTTAAAAGCAAATAATGTCCTTTAGTTAAAAGTTTAGTTTCCTTTAGTTAAAAAGTCTCTAGAGTGTCCCTTCTAGATCCTTAAATTTCAGAACTGAAAGAGCTGGCGTGGAGCTGGTTGGTGAAAAGCAAGCTTCCTCCACTGAGTTTACTTCGTGTGGGAGAAATTTAAATGTGGGAAATAATTTTAGGGTAAAGAAAGCCTCAATTTTAGCCTTTCCTAGGTTGTAGAGATCTGGAAGATAATTCTAAGAAACCAAGAAGAAGCTAAGACCTCAGTTACAAGGTCTGGAATGGTCAGGTCAGCGCGAGGACTGGCCTATGGAGTCTTTCGAAGATCTAAAGGAGTACAGGACACGGCAGACCTGGTACTCCTCAGACCTCCAGACGAGAACCAACCGGTTATTACTCTTCAAGCAATCACTTAAGGTGGCACTTCCCTGAAAGGAAAGACCATTCACTATTGCTGTAGATTGTCAAGGGAATTTGTAGATAGTCTTCTTCTGGGCCAGGCACGGTGGCTCACGCCTGTAATTCCAGCACTTTGGGAGGCCAGGGCAGGCCAATCACGAGGTCAGGAGTTCAAGACCAGCCTGGCTAACATGGCGAAACCCCATCTCTACTAAAAATACAAAACTTAGCTGGGCACGGTGGTGCATGCCTGTAATCCCAGCTACTTGAGAGGCTGAGGCAGGAGAATTGCTTCAACTCGGGAGGCAGAGGCTACAGTGAGCTGAGATCGCACCACTGCACTCCAGCCTAGGCGACAGAGCAAGACTCCATTTTGGGGGGAAAAAAAAGATAGTCTTTTTCTTAAGTTTTAAATTTTTCAGTGTTAAGCAAGACCTCTGGGGAAGAGGGTTAGATGAAATCCAGTGACCACACGTAAGAACTGAGCGGTATCATTGAGCACCCATCTGGCCCTAAAAAAGCAGGGAAAGTATCAAGAATACATTAAAATACATATCTTATTCTCTCTCTCTTTTTTTAAAAGGGGGAGGCAAAATGGAAATTGCCTTAGTCTGAATCCTAGCATTTGCAGAAGAGAACATGCTGGAAGACACTATCAAACATCATCAGTTTGTAGGGCCACAGTTCCTGCCCGAGTAACCTAATTGTCTGACTCACTTTTAGTCTCAGTGGATGTGGTGAGAATGGCTGATGCTGCTTAACAGCATTTAGTCTTGGTGTTAAATATAGGAAATTTACAAAAAGATTCTTATCTATAGAGGAGTGGAAAACATTATCGCACAGAGATGAAAGAGCCCAAGAGATGAGAAGGTGGGAATTGTCCCCTTCCTGCCACACGTTTCATCTGTGCATGTAGCTCCCACTGGCTTCAAAGGAAAATCTGCACCCAAGCACCCAGAAGAAGTAGCTAAGTGTGTTGGGGGACTGAACAGCAGGCCCATTACAATAGCATTACAAAAAAAAAATTAAAAAGCCAAGTATGTATGGCCTGAAGGTACTCATGGAAAAAAGACAAACTATTCAAAACTGAAAAGAGGCTTACTAAAATATTGCTGCTGGGTGCAAAGAGAATCCATTCTCAACATTATAATTTTTAATATAAGAGAAGAAAGATTTGGAGCAACAAATCACAGAAAGAGCTTTTCTAAAAAAAAAAAAAAAAGTTGTATGACTTTAATATGCAATTTTCTGTGCCCCTAATTCCCAGACTAGCTTAAACATCAGATGTTAGTATAGTTGAAGATGGAAAGAAACATTGCTGGTTCCTCTTCTCATAAATGTACCATGTGATAGAGTTCACTTCTAAAAAGAGATGAGGAAAATAAAGGCATAAGATATATATATACCATGTAACAAAACTGCACTTGTACCCCCTTACATTTATACAAGTTTTTATAAAGGCAAATGTAAGTATGCTTTCTTTAAAAAACTAAAAAGATACATATACCAAAATATGTAAAGTCTTCCCATGCCAGCATATTGAGTAAACAACCTTTGGCATTACTACATATTTTTGCATCTATAAGAGTCATTAGTTGTTATGTGCTAACATATAAAAGGAATCAAATTTAATATATCCAATTTGGAGGAAATTGTCCTATTGTCATTTGTCAATTACATGTTTTAAACATCCTTTATGAAATCACATTTTGATTTTTTGATTTAGGAAATATGATCAGAATAATTTGACATCAAATTAATCATCCCTACTTTTTTATCATATTTGCTTTACACATTTTATAGACACAAAAACTTGAGTTGATGGTCTAGATTAAACTTCACCATTTCCTGGAGAGAATCTGCAAATACTCTGTTCAAATCAACAGCATTTAGCAAAGGCCTACTACATGTCTGGCTCTACGTGTGGGAGAATGTGATGCTGAAGCGAGCAAAGCCTAGCCTCTGCCCTGCACGAGCCTCCAGTCTAGCAAAATAACTCAACATGCCCACCTCTACAGAGTACAAGACAGAAAACAGCACAAAGCCATTCAAAGGACACAACAGAGAAATTCGTTTCCTCTTCAGATGGGAGCAGAGATTGCCTTTGAAGGTGAAAGACAAATTTAGAGAATCAGCACAATTTCAAGTCAGAAATGGTACCAGGGAAGAACCAGCATTTCACACGTGAATGAGAGTCATCAAGAGGAGAAAGCTGGGAGAACTATCAGGATCAGCGACAAAGCTGGTATGGCAGGAACGTGGGCAGTTGCGTAAGACATAACTACCGAGCACCTCACTGGGGCTGGATGGGTGAGGACTCTTATCTACTATGATGAATACACTGGACTTGATTCAATTATCAATCTTTTTGTGCAAAGGCATGCATTTCTCATTGGGGATTTTAGGAAAATTGCTAAGGCAGTGGCTTATAAGATAGTTGGAAGGAAGAAAGCTGAAGACCAGTTCAATTAGTGCCACCATCTTAAAAATAGTCAGTTAAAGCTTGTACTTGAGGCTGGGCAGGATGGCTCACGCTTGTAATCCCAGCACTTTGGGAGGCAAGGCGGGTGGATCATCTGAGGTGAGGAGTCAGAGACCAGCCTGAACAACATGGCGAAACCCCGACTCTACTAAAAATAGAAAAATTAGCCAGGTGTGGTGGTACATGCCTGTAATCCCAGCTACTTCAGAGGCTGAGTCAGGAGAATCCCTTGAACCCGGGAGGCAGAGGTCACAGTGAGCCGAGATAGTGCTGTTGCACTCTAGCCTGGGAGACAGAGGGAAACTCTGTCAAAAAAAAAAAAAAAAGGCTTGTGCTAGTGCTAGTGTCCGTGGGTAAGAAATGAACAGAGTAGAAGCAAGAAGCACTGCAGAGGGATAAGCAAGTTGTGACTCCTAGGCATAAGGAGCAATGGGAGAGGGACTTGCAACTCTGAACCATCCTGGGGACCAGGATGATGCTATCACAAGCAGTGATGGCAGGGAACCTAAGAATTTTGCTGTGTTATATGACCCTAATTTCATTACTACCACTACAGCCAAGTGCTACCAAACAGTGTTCAACCTCTGAGGCCCAAAAATTAACTCAGGAAATCCTTGCCACATTGGGAAATCTAATTTTTTCTTTATTTCACACTACAGAAGCCATTGGCAATGGAAGGTTAATAAGTAACAACATTTCACAGCTTTCCAAAAACAATCACTCTGAAAGCCAAACTAAATACTCATCTTGAGCTCAACTAGAAAATGGAGGGTCTGACCATCTCTTCAGACCAATATCCCATCAGGGAATCTGGCCTGAACATCAAAAGGCTGTCATGAAATTCATTTCAATTGCTTCATCTTCTTCTACTGGGCAACTGCCACCCTGTGGTTACCAGGAAGTCCTACTCTACCACTGAATCTTATGAGTAGGAGAAGTGCTTGGATGGCAATGGTGAGGCAGCTGGAGGTGGGCCTTTAAGGACCTGTTCAAAGGAATGGTTTAGAATAGTCTAAACTATAAAAATAATCATAAACTGTATTAAAAGGAAAATGGAGTTAGTCAATGCTATGGATGCCCACCTGAGTGAAGAACATAGTGTAGGTAGCATGGCAGACAGCTCCTATAAGTAGCTGGAAATATTTAGCTCACAATATTGGCCTTGTCCCTCTGATAAATGTTTTTCAAATACACTTAAATATGAGCACAAGAAGGTCTTTTTCAATAGTGTCTCTGATTCTAAGCCCTTGTAAACACATTATTACCTATTGTTCACTCTAACACTATTGGGGCCAAACTGGGAAGGAGAGTAGAGCTCCTGGAACTTGAATGGCCAAATGAAGATCCCTGTGAGGTAAGACCTACAAGGGAATGCATGTGTGTGACAGTGGGGATTGATGTATTGCCAGGGGCCAGGTTGGTCTGATTCCGGGCTATCAGTTAAAGTGATGTGATGCCAGGAGAGAACAAGCGTATCAATATCCAGGAAATGGAGGAGGCTGAGAGCTGACTTGGAAACTGAGTGTGACAGTAAGAAGGACAGTACAGAGGAGAATACAGAGGAATAAGAAAGACAAAATAAGACACAACAAGGATGAGTTCCAAAACAAATCCATGAGTATTACCTTCCATCCTGTCTCCACATCTCTCTTATCCACATCTCTCTTATGCATAGCCTACTTTGCTGTGCTTGCCTCAGATGTGTTCTTCAACAGCAGACTTCAGCTGGAGTGACAGGCCTAGTTTCAGTGTCAGAGGGCCAACATCAATGATACCAGTTGTTCAGGCCCTGCTCTGATGGGCATCTATGATATTTGTTAACATCAGATCTAAGAGCAAACAAGACACATCCTCCACACTTGGCTCTCATTTCTTCTACCCAGTTTTACCTTCATATGAATCTAATGACTGTAGACCATGGAAGGCTGTTGAACAATTTGGGTGAACTTCACTAGAAAGGGGAAGGGCTTCAAATGTTAACTGGTTCCTAAAGGATGCACAGTTTAACTGCATCTGCTCGCCAGAAGCTCAGCCTAGCACAGCACCTTGATTTCCCTTCACAATCAAAATGGCACTTCCCAGAAACCTCTTGGACAAAGAAAATAGCTCAGAGACATCTGCTAGTTACCCCAGGGGGATTATTTCAGAAGCACTTTTTCTAGCAACCCCTAGCAATTGTCCCTCGTGGGATTTTATACTCTGGATCCTACTCTCCTATGAGCTAGCACCTCTCCTCCCCTGTTAGGTTAGCTCAGTTCACAGAGCTGCCTCCTCCTACACCTGATTCACAATTCAAAGTCCTGGACATTAATTAAGCACCTACTGTATACAAAACTGTAGGATAAAGCTGTGGCCAGTGAGGGATATGCCTGAGATAAAAAGATACTTACGGCAGATCATATTTTCCAAAGATGCCTTCATCAATATATCCCATCGCACCTGCTCTCCTTAAAATGTGAGTTGATTCTGGTTAAGACTGCGGCCACTACAGAAATGATGTCACACAATGTCCAAGTGTAAATTATAAAAAGCAATATGGTGCCTGCCCAATTATCTTGGGATGCTTGGAACCCAGCCACCATACTCTGAGGAAGTGAAGCAGCTCCACGGAAAGACCATGTGAAGGTGTTCCAGCCGCAGTGTCACCTGTGGACCCAGCTGAAAGCCAGCATCAAACACTGCACATGTGAGCAACTAAGCCTTCATGTGATTCCAGCCCTTCATCCCTGCACCACCCCAGCTGATCTCCAGTGTAGCAAAGATGAAGTTTTCCAGCAAAGCCTTGTTCAAACTACAGATCTGTGGGCAAAATAAATGTTGTTGATTTCAGCCACTAAGTGTTGGGATCATTGGTTACTTAACAGCAGATAACCAGAACGGCATAAATAGTATGACTTCAGAATTTACAGAGAATTCAGGGAGACAAGCATGTTCACGGACGCCTCAACCATGTCAAGGTACGACACATGTACTTTAATTGATCCATACATAAAAATGAATGTGTACGTATATGCATATCTGGTTTAAGCATAGAAAGTTTCTAACACAGAAAATTAACAATAGTTACCTCTGTGGAGTAGTCCTGGGGTGTTAGGGAAGGAAGAGTACTTCCCTTCTATTTGTCTCTTCGTATGTTCTAATCCTTGTCTTATACATGTTCTTACTTTATAACTTCAAAAACAGTTTAAAGTGTCAAAGTAATGGTAAAATAAAAGAAAAAAAAAAGGCTAAACAAGTCCTATAGGTACCCCATGAGGACTACACTTTAGATACCCCTTGAGGACAGTGGGCAACCAAGTTGTTGGGAAAAGCTGCATTTTATCTCTGTGTCTCAGTTTTGCGTCTGTGTAAAAAATAGTGCCAACCTCACAGGATTTTTGTGGAAATTAACATTCTGTAGGACTGCCTGACACAATAGTAAGCACTCAATAAAAATTAATAAAAATATCTAAGAAACCTGGAGCTGCTGAGTACTGGCATGGCACGTGAACACAGGGCCCCAAGTGGCAAAATCCGACTGTTACTGTAAGGAGAAATACCTTTTGTTCTCCTTATAGTGAAGGATGAAAAGGAGCCAGCATTGTAGATACAATGGCAAGGGAAGGTGTAATCTGGCTCTGATAACAATGTGATAGCTTCTGCAAATGCCACATTGACTTACATTTTCCAAAACACAAAAGACCATGAAAATTAAAACCTCTATCCCACTTCCCCATTCTGCTTCTCCTTCTTCAGGGTGTTCATTGGGTGTGACAAGTTGTCTGTGTGTTACAGATGACTGTCATCCATAGGTGGCCGAGGAAATTGTGTTTACAATAGTTTTACATCTAATGTTTAGCTTCTCCCTGTATTTTAAGAAACTAGACATTATCTCAATTATGTAAAAGAATTACCAATTTTTTCATGTGTTTTCATGTGTAGTTTTCGCATTCAAGTTATATAGGGTGGGCTAAGTCACTTAAACGATAGAGTGGGGTGATTCAGCCTTCTTCTTCCCAAAGTGTTCCATGTTCTAAAAAGTCTGCAAAAACATGATCTAGTTCTAGAAGTATGAAGGGTTGGAGTAGTCTAAGGGATATGGAGAAATTGAAATTGCCCATGAGATTACGTGATAGAAGACCATAACCATAAGTATTTTCATAATTGACACGGAGTTATTTTAAGTTTTTTATATTTCAGGGTAATGGCATCATCATTCTGCTTGCAAAGTCAAATGAGTAATGATCAGTTCCTCTCTGATTCAGGGACTTCTGTTGTTGCTTCCTGTTAGGTTTAACTCACCCAAGTGTCTTAGAAACATGAAATATTGTTTCAGTTTGGTAAGGGTATCTGGGCTTGATTTTCTTTTTTTTCTTACAAACCAGGTGTTTTACCCCATGCAAATTTCTGGCATTTCAGGAAAAAATTTTTGTTTTCTTATCTTCAACTTGAGGATGATTTCACCTACTCAAAATATAAGAAAATTCTTTACCTCCACAATTTTTTAGATGTAAAAACCTTCCAAAAATTTGAGAAATGATGCTGTGTGGTCAAGAATACTTCGTTGAATTTTATTAATTTAGCCACTTTAAACTCATTTTGGCATAAACTCGGTGAGATTAAATAAACCAAGAGAGTGACTAAATAACAAAATCTCTGATTCCATCACTCTCCAGTGAATATGAACAAATGTGTATGTGAATTTTAATGAATATGAAGAGTGGGCAATACAAATTGCATACTTGAAGTTCTTAGTGATACATTGAATTGAATTGTATAAGGGCATGAAGAGTTCCTAATTAATTCTATATGAAGTTCTTGAAAGAGGGAAAAAAATCACCTACAGGAATTCTGTGACAACCCTTATCTGGGACTTTTAAATGCGGGTTTAAATCACCAGCAAACAAGTTGTGCATAGGATTTACATAGTCAATTCATGTTGCTAAAACACAGCTCCAGGTCTTCCAGATCATTTCCCCCTCATTTTGGAAAAGGAAACCATCTTCAGATAACAAGCCAAGGACTCTTTTTGATATCTTGTAAGCTCCTTTTTATCACAAGTAGTTAGCACACAGACTGCTTCAACAGAAAGGCCACTGAGGTTCACATTACTTCAAAACAAGATGTACAGCCCCATTAGCCCATAGTCTGGGGCTAACCACTTCTTCTATTCTTAGCCGCCCAGGGTCCATCTCTTACTCCACCACTGAAACCATCTCTTCAATGCTCTAATGAGAAACAACAGGACACCTACTCTAACTTCATTCCCTCTCGATAAGGAATTCCACACTTTCCTACCCATCTGCCAAAGCACACACACCAGTTCACAGCCTCTTACCTGGGGAAGAGAATAAAAATTTAAACTTCTATTTTTATGCATTATTTCCTGCTCATTTGCATGGGCCATGTATGCTTGTCAATTTAACATAGTTAAATCCTGGGATGCAGTGGAGAACTTCAGAGGTCTCTAACTTTCCTTCAATAATGGTATCTGCCCACACAGTGGAAGTTTATTAGTACATGAAAACCCTGCTTATTCAGGATCTAAACAACTGGAAAGCTAGAATAAGCAATTCTAATTTTGTAGCAAAGAGAAAAAACATAAGTAAAAATTTTTTGTTACAAAATTTTGTTTCAAATAATAAAACTTCTACAGCATACCAAAGGGTCATTGTATTGGCAGGGTAAAAAAAGGGATTGCTGATGTTCATTTTGATTTGATAATCCAAGAATTTCTCTCCCTGTCCCCAAGAAGGGTGGTTTCAACTACAGAATTTCAGATCATTTTTCGCCAAGAATTAACAGCCCTAAGCCCATAACGACTGACACCCAGCAGTCAGTACAAACAAAAACGAAACAAAACAGGAAGTCAGCACCTAGTGACTCGGACGGAGTGGTCAGACCTCTCTGCCACTTACTGACTCTGGAGTCTGACACCCTTGCTCCCCTCCAGTGGGTCTGTTTGCCCTCAAGAAGACCCTTTTCTTGCCTTGAAACCTGCAATAACCGTCAAAGCCACAGGGCCCATCTGGCTGTTCCAGTCAAGTTGCTGCCAGTGGTCCCCGTAACAGGAAGCACGGCAGCACAGCTTTCCTGAGTCAAGGGTATTGAGCACTGTGCTCAGTGGAAGCTTGGTGTTAACAATGGTATATTAAGTTTTATATTTGTTCCGTATGCTGAGAATACTACCCAATGAACTGAAGTTTCTTAAACTCTCTGAACCTCAGTCACCTAAACCACAAAATGAAGATAATAATATTTATTTTTCCAGACTTGTTCTGAAGATATGAAAAAAAAATGCCTAAGACAGTAGCTACTGTCACTCAGAGACAAAACCCTGGCCGGGTACAGTGGCTCACACCTGTAATTCCAGCACTTTGGGAGGCCGAGGTCAGCGGATCACGAGGTCAAGAGTTCGAGAACAGCCTGGCCAATATGGTGAAACCCCATCTCTACTAAAAATACAAAAAGTAGGCGGCCATGGTGGTGCGCATCTGTATTTCCCAGCTACTCAGGAGGCTCAGGCAGGAGAATGGCTTGAATCCAGAAGGTGGAGGTTGCAATGAGCCAAGATCGCGCCACTGCACTCCAACCTGGGTGACAGAGTGAGACTCTGTCTCAAAAACAAAAACAAAAACAAAACAAAGTCCTTAGTAGTAGTCGTCGTAATAGTAGAGGTAGTAGTAGTTAGAAGTAGCAGTAGCAGTAGCATTATAAAGATATTTGGAATGATATTAGAACAATGATGAGAAAGGGTAAACAAGCTGAGACCCAGCATATCACTGACCAATCAAGATCTGAAGAACAATCACGGCAAGCATGAGGATGCTAAAGTTCAAGAAGTTTGAAGGCCAGCACGGTGGCTCACACTTGTAATCCCAGCACTTTGGGAGGCCAAGGTGGGAGGATCCCTTGAGACCAGGAGTTTGAGCTCAGCCTGGGCAATATGGCAAGACCCCATCTCTACAAAAACTTAAAAAAAAAAAAAAGCTGGGTGTGGTGGTGGGTGCCTGTGGTCTCAGCTATACAGGAGGCTGAGGAGGGAGGATCGCTTGAGCCTGGGAGGTCAAGGCTGCAGCGAGCCAAGTTTGCACTACTGCACTACAGCTTGGGTGACGGAGTGAGACCCTATCTCAAAATTTAAAATATAAAAAAAAAAAAAAATTGAGTCAGTGAAGTCTGCTTCCCAGCAGAGCAGAGATGAATGTACAGAAGGCATCCTGGAGAAATGGCAGCATCACTTCAGCCTTCTTCACCCACATCCTCTCTAATGAGGCTGTTCACTAGTGGGGTCCATTCTCAGAGGTCACTCCAGTGGGTCTCAAACCAACCTCCAGAGAAGTTAGACCTGCAGTCAGACCCCAGAAGAGTTCTTCAATCCAGGGAAGCATCTTCAAGATTTTTCTTCATGAAAAAAAAATCAGTTTTAATACATTTTTCTTTTTAATGTGTGTTAAATAACCCTGAGAATACACCTCAAAAATTTCAGTGATGCCATCATCATCGAGAGCAAATGGAGATTAAAGATTTGTATGTCCCCATTGCTTGCCATAGCCTGTCCAGGCTTGGTTTGGATGATTGACTGCTCTGTCGCCCGGGCACTCCTGGAATCCCAATGTAGCCCATAGGGGGAGACCTGGAAGCATGAGACCCACAGCTTTAAGTCTTTCTTTTTTGGGTTCTGGATTACTTCTCTGGGAAACTTTCCCTCATCACTCCTTTGAAAGGGTAATCTGAGTGTCCTTCCTGTGGACTGGGTTCCACTACAGCACAAAGAATTTTTCTTAACACTGCATATTTTAATTAGTTATCTTGTCTGCATTTCCACTAGACCATAAGCTCTCACATGGTAAAGTCTCTTTCCTCTTTTCCTCTGTGCATGTCTAGCACCTGGCAGAGTGCCTGGCAATGGTTCGCGCTCTCTCTATATTTGCCATATGAATGGATGAGTGCTAGAGCTAGAGGTATTGGTGGCAGAGTGCATACATCACAGGTTAATGGCAACAGATTCCAAGAGGGAACAGAGGGGTTTATGGGACATGAAGTCAAGTCCCAGGCTAATATACCTCCATGCCTCTAAACAAACTTAGTGACTCCAAGGGTATTTGAGCCTACTTGTAGACATTCCAGTTTTAAATTTGCATTTTACAATTCTGTTTGTGACTTTATACTCACAAGCAGCAGCCAAAGTTATAGCTATACTACCGGTAGGTATGTACCACAGAGAGGTGAACTGGCCCAAGGGACAAGATGTTCCTGTAAACAGGCATTTGCATTTGAAAATTTGGCATTTGGGGTACAGTACTTGGTGGCAGCCAAAACTGCCTTCAGAGAGAAAGCAGAGATGGAAGAAGAAAGTGAGAGTGGAGGAGTGTGAATACATATGCATCATCTCTTTGGCTCAGCAGAGCACAGCAGCAAAATAATACATATGCCATGATGATTAATGCCCTGGGACTCAGTCATGCTTTGCAGATCCAACAACCAGCGTCTCATACCTTGGGCTGATGGAGAACCCAGTGCAATCTTACTGAGACTAAGTGCAAAGAAATGTTCTAGTAGAAAGAAATGTTGTAGTGACAATTCAATGGAAAATACAGTTTTAACTATATTTTATTCCTATAAAAGTTTATTGGGCATAAGCAATTATGTTTATGCTTTAACAAAAATATACTGATACTTCCTAAAAAGAAATTCAGGAAAACAACTTTTTTTCCCACTCAGCCTACGTAAGTGATCACTTGCTGCTGGAATATGAGATTAGGTAGTGGAAGACAGGCTATAGCAAGAGAAGACAGGATCAAGGCCCCAGGGTAATTTGAGGAGGCAGGGAGAAACTGAAACAATGAACATGAGTGTGTGGACCAGGCATCCATTATGCTGAGAACAAGTATGGAAAGGCCTGACTTCAGGAGGCCTTGCTCAGTACCAAGAAATCCAAGTGAGAACTAAAAATTAGGAACATAAATTCTCCTTAGATTCTATAGGCAAGAGATAGAAATATCTACCTTCCTGGGAAATAAAGTGTTTGAAGAAAATAATGAGACCTTCAAACTCCTCTAAGGCATTTTAGAAAGTCTAACTGCAATAAAGGTAAAAAAGTTGGAAACTTCCACATATTTAGACTATAAAAATCAAAGTAATAGCTAATAGACAAATTACATCTACTTTTGCTGCCCCCCTCCCCCGAAATTATAATATTGCATAAATTGGAAAGGTCATGGACTTAAACAAATTAAAGAGAAAATAGAGATTGATTTTTGAAGATTTATTATTTTGAAAACATCTTAACCAAAACATTATAGAGGTTGAAAAGCTATGTGGCATCTATCAAAATGTAACTTTGGGCAGAGAACTGGTTTGTTTTAGAAAAACACTCACTTTTATCACAAGACAGAGAAGCTCAGGTCTTTCCTTGCAGCTGTTCTATGCACTTCAGTGCTTTGAAGGAGCTGACCAAGAGCACTAATTCCTCCAATATTTCTATCTGCTCTAAACTCCATTTCAACTCTGCCATCACTTCAGATTTGAGGTCACATCCGTAAGCCTCTCACCATTTCTAATGATCTGCCCTTTTTTCTTTGTCTCTGTATTTCCTGTTGTGGTTGTTTCTTTTTCTTACTTAAATACGTTTTTCCCATTATTATCTCTCTGTTGTAGATAATTTGTAAAGTACAGAGGATCCCACTACCACCAAAAATCATCATGAGCATTTGTCTTAACCTCCCTAGTCCTTTTTTATTATTGATTTTAACCAAATGAGATAATTATGCATAAATAACTATGTATACTCTCTTGCTACACTTAAAACATTATACACCATGGAGTACTATGCAGCCATATAAAAGGATGAGTTCATGTCCTTCGTAGGGACATGGATGAAGCTGGAAACCATCATTCTCAGCAAACTATCACAAGGACAGAAAACCAAACACCGCATGTTCTCACTCATAGGTGGGAATTGAACAATGAGAACACTTAGACACAGGAAGGGGAACATCACACACCGGGGCCTATCATAGGGTGGGGGGAGGGGGGAGGGATAGCATGAGGAGATATGCCTAATGTAAATGACGAGTTAATGGGTGCAGCACACCAGCATGGCACATGTATACATATGTAAGAAACCTGCACGCTGTGCACATGTACCCTAGAACTTAAAGTATAATAATAAAAAAAAAAATTCCAAAAAATTGAAATAATACCAAGCAGCTTCTCTGACCACAACGGAATAAAACTTGAAATCAACAATAAGAGGAAGTTTGGAAACTATACAAACACATGGAAATTAAACAGTATGCTCTTTAATGACCAGTGGGTCGGTGAAGAAATTAAGAAGAAAATTTGAAAATCCTTGAGACAAATGATATGGAAAACACAACATACCACAACCTATGGGATACAGCAAAAGTAGTACTAAAAGGGAACTTTATAGCTATGAGCGCCTACATCAAAAATAGGGAAAACTTCAAATAAACAATCTAATGAAGCAAAAAAGCAATTATCTTAAAACACTATCTTGTTACACTTAAACACTAACACTACCCACTATAATTTTCTTTTGTCACTAAGAACTAATCACAACATGATTTTAATAGTGACATGACACTCCATACTATAGTGGAACCATAATTTTCTAATTTGGTAGTAATCTTATTTTATTAAATATTGTTATTTCTAATATTTCACTGTTAGAAATTACAGTGTGATCAAATCTGAACATAAACCTTTGTCCATATAACTATTAGGATAAATCCTTACATTAAAAAAAGTGGTTTAAACCCCATTAGAAAGTGGGCAAAGGACATGAACAGACACTTCTCAAAAGAAGACATACATGCGACCAACAAGGATATGAAAAAAAGCTTAATATCACTGATCATTGGAGAAATACAAATCAAAACCACAATGAGGTACTATCTCACACCACCAAGCATGGTTATTATTAAAAATTCAAAAAATAAGAGATGCTGGCCAGGTTGCAGAAAAAAGAGAACACTTATACACTGTTGGTGGGAGTGTAAATTTGTTCAACCATTGTGGAAAGCAGTATGGCAATTCCTCAAGAGCTGAAAGCAGAACTACCATTCAACCCAGCAATCCCATTACTGGGTATACATGCAGATGACTATTAATCATTCTACCATAAAGACACATGCATGCGAATGTTCATTGCAGCACTATTAAAGATAGCAAAGACATGGAATCAACCTAAACACCCATCAAACACCATCAATGACAGACTGGATAAAGACAATGTGGTCCATATACACCATGGAATACTATGTAACCATAAAAAAGGAATAAGATCATGTTTTTTGTGGGAACATGAATGGAGCTAGAGGCTATTATCTTCAGCAAACTAATGCAGGAACAGAAAACCAAATACTGCATGTTCTCACTTTTAAATGATAAGAACTTATGAACACAAAGAAGGAAACAACAGACACTTGGGTCTACTTGAGGGTGGAGACAGGGAGGAGGGAGAGGAGCAGAAAAGATAACTATTGGATACTGGGCTTAAAACCTGGGTGATGAAATAATATGTACAACAAACCCCTATGACACGTGTTTATCTATGTAAATGAACCTTCATATGTACCCTCAAAACTAAAAGTTAAAAAAAAAGTGATCTGAAAAGTATAACTATTTTTGAATCTCTTGATGGATATTGCTAAATTATTGGCAGAAAGATTGTGTGTGAAATTACTGATCTCGCAGAACTCCCAACAGCTTTAATTATTACCAGTTAAAAGTCTTCGATAAAATGTGCTCTGTGGAAAATGCTTACCAATTTTGCTTTATTTTCCATTTTTAAAAATTTGCCTTTCTTATTTTACAAAAAAAAATAGTATTTTTCATATTTTCTTCATTTTTTTAAGCACTTCTGTCTTCTCTTTTGTTATTTTCTTCAGTGTATATAAAAATCATAATTTCTTACATGTGTTAGTTATTTGTCTTCATTTTATTTATGACATACAGAAATATTTCATTTTATTCATCAGCCTTTCCTCTGTGATTTTCTTAATTGCTTTCATGTTGAGAAAATCATTTCCTACCCAGAGATAAGATAAAATATTCATCTATATTTCTTCCAAGTTATTTTGGTTTAACTCTTTATATTTAACTCTTTAATCCACTTGGAATAAAATAGGTAATTATCTTTAAGGGGGGATTGGCTAAACTGGACTTTTCAATCCAAATAACTCATTTCTCCAAATAGCAACCCTTGTTGGGTTGGATAATTTTATAATGAAACTATACCCTAGTTTCAACCTTCAATCTATTTACTTTTGTTACATAAATAGTTCTAATTTTTAACCAGTTCCCTATTGTTTTTATTATTGTGGCTTTTGGCAACCCAGTAGAGTGATTAAGAACCCTACTTTGAAGCAAGGATGCTTTTACTCAGATCTCAACTCTACCCCTTAGTAACTCTCTCACAGTGGGCTAGTTATGGCCTCTCTGTGACTCAGTTTCTTCATCTGTGAAATCGGCATACCAATATTACTTCCCTCATGAGGTTGCTATGAAGATTAAATGAGTTAGTTGTGCAAAATCTCTTGTGTCACAGAGAAAAGTCTGAGAGACCAAGGCACGGAATGAATGTCTGTAGCTAAATGTGAAAGAGTAACATTGTAGGCAAATTTCAGTTTGCTGAAGACATTTCTCACAGCTATGCCATGTCCAACTTGCCAGCTCCTCTATTTCTCATAACCTGGTTTCATGACTAAAGCTGTGAACACCAAAAACAGTATTCTAAGAAAACAGAATCTCAACTTTCAGAGACTGCTGTTTTTCTAGGTAATAAAGAGTCTCTATAGAGTTGCGTCATTCAGAACAATAATGGTGACACATAGTTCTCTGCAACTTTGGAAGCAGATTCACTATCAACAGTAAGCCTTCCAGGAAGAGGCGGTTTCTCCTCACCCACCTGTGCTGCTCCCGACTCATCTATCAGTAGCTGTGAAAATAAAATGCAGAGAGAAGGTAGAAGGCTCAACTGCGTCTATGATGCACTAGACATTTTCTGTCCAAGGGATGGAGTCATAAAACAAAACATTATGTATGGGGCTTAATACCTGGGTGATGAAATAGTATGTATAAGACCCTGTGACATGTGTTTACCTATGTGACAAATCTTTACATGTACCCCCAAACCTCAAATAAAAGTTTAAGAAAAAGTTATTCTGTCCCATGCAAAGGTGAAGAAATCTGTTAGCTATCTATTTAGAAAGCCAATTTCTCTGATTTGGCTACCTGTGACTTTAATATTTTTATTATCAATTAATCTTCAATATATTTTAGTTTTAGAGCAGTTGTAGGTTCACAACAAAATTAAGTAGACAGTGCATAGAGTTCTCATATATCCCCTGCCTCCACATATGCACAGCCTCTCCTACTATCAGCATTAGGCATCAGAGTGAGACATCTGTTACAGCCCCTCTATGACTCATTTTCCTCACCTGTGAAATGGGTACACCAATATTACTTCCTTCATTATGTTGATATGAAGATATTTAATAAACCTATATAGCCAATCATTGTTACCCAAATACAAGCAATCTTTTTTACCCAAATGTAACCCATGTTTACATTAGGTTAACTCATGGTGTTGTATATTCTATGGGTTTTGACAAATGTATAATGATACATCCAGCATTGTGATATCATGCAGAATAGTTTCATTGCCCTAAAAATCCTCTGTGCTCCACTTGTTAATCACTTCTTCTCACCTAATCTCTGATCTTTTCACTGTCTCTACAGTTTTACTTTCACCAGAATGTCATATAATTGGAATCATACAGTATGTAGCATTTCCACATTGGCTTTTCTCACTTACTAATATAGATTTAAAGTTCTTCCATGTCTTTTCATGACTTGATACCTCATTTGTTTTTAATATTGAATAATATTCCATCATATGAATATACCATAGTCTCTTTATCTATTTACCTATTGAAGGACATCTTAGTTGTCTGTAAGTTTTGGCAATTATGAAAAACATCCACTTATATACATCCACTTATAGGTCTTGTGTGGCCTTAAATTTTCAACTTATTTGGGAGAATACTAAGCAGACTGGATCCTATGGTAGGAGTATATTTAGTTTTATACGAAACTGCGAAGCTGTCTTCCAAGGCAGCTGTACCATTTTGCATTTCCACCAACAATGAATGAGGGTTCCTGTTGCTCTACATTCTCATCAACATTTGGTGTTGTCAGTGTTTTAGATTTTTGCCATTCCCATAGGCCTGTATTAGTATCCTGTCATTTTAATTTACATTTCCTGGTAGGTAGATCAAGATGGCAGAATAGAAGACTCCACCAATCGACCCCCTCCCAAACCCCAAGGACACCAATTTAACAACTATCTATGCACAAAAAAAGGCATCTTCAGAAGAATCCATAATCAGGTGAGCACTCATAGTACTTGGTTTTAACTCTGTATTGCTGAAAGGGGCCCTGAAGAGGTAGAAAAAAAGACACAACCCTTCCCTCCACCTCCCCATCCCAGCAGCAGTGGTATGGTACAGAAAGCTTGTCTGTGAAGTGGGGGAGGGAGAGTGCAGCAATTGTGAGGCATTGAACTCAGTGCTGTTCTGTTCTAACAAAAAGGAAAACCAGTCCAAACTTAGCTGATCACCCACCCAAAGAAGGAGCATCAGCTAAGTTCTCACCAATCCCAGTAGTAAGAACTTGAGTTCCCACAAGCCTCACCACCATGGTCTAAAGTGCTCTGGGGCTCTAAATAAATTCGAAAGGCATTCTAGTTCACAAGGACTGCAACACCTTGGTGAGTCCTAAGGCTAAACTGGGCTCAGAGACAGTTGACTGGAGGGGCATGTGATCTACTGAGACACTGCAGCACCTAAGGCAGGGCTGCTATTAACACTACCCTAACCCCAGGTTGCATAGCTCACAGCTCCAAAAGAGACATTTTCCTTCCACTTGAGGAGAGGAGAAGGAAGAGTGAGCATGAATTTGTCTTGCATCTTAGATACCAGTTCAGCCAAAGCAGGATAAGACACCAATTGGAGTCATGAGGCCCCCTTTCCAGGCCATAGATCCTGGATGACATTTTCAGACATACCCTGGGCCAGAAGGGAACCCATTGCTTTGAAAGAAAAGACCCTTTCCTGGCAGCATTCATCACCTGCTAAGTGAAGAGTCCTTAGGCTTTGAATAACCAGCAGCAATATGCAGGTACTAATTGAGGGTCTTGGGGGAGACTCTGAAACTTGCTGGCTTTAGGTGACTCAGAACATTCCCAGCCATGGTGGCTATGGGTGAGACTTCTTCTGCTTGAAAAAAATGAAGGGAAAAGCAAAGGGGACTTTATCATGCACCTTGGCCACAGTGGGGTAGAGCACCAAGCAGGCCTCTTGGGGTCCTCAATTCCAGGACTTGGCTCTTGGATGGCATTTCTAGACCTGCCCTGGGCCAGAAGGGAGCACACTGCCCTGAAGGGTGAGTCCCAAGTCAGACAGTATTCACCACAAGCTGACTGAAGAGACTTTGTGCCTTAAGGGAACATTGGTGGTAGTCTGCTAGCACTCCCTGTGGGCCTGTGGTGGCGGTGGCCATGAGGTGAGGCTCCTCTGCCTTTGAAAAGGCGAGGGAAGAGTGAGATGGACTGTATCTTGTAGTTTGAATGCCAGCTGAGCTGCAGTATAATAGAACACCGGCTAGACTTCTAAGGGTTTTGACTCTAATCCCTGGCTCCTGGGTTGTACCTCTGGACCTGCCTGGGGCCTGGGGGAACTTGCTGCCCTGAAGGAAAGGACACGGGTCTGGCTGGCTTTGCCACTTGCCGATTGCAGAGCCCCAAGACCTTCAGAAAACATAGGGAGTAGCCAGGGAGTGGTTACAACAGGCCTTGGGTGAAATCCAGTACTGTGCTGGCTTCAGGTCTGACTGAGCACAGTCATAGTGGTGATTGCCACAAGGGAGCTTGTATCACTCCACCCCCAGCTTCGGGTGGCTCAGAATAGAGAGTCTCCATTTGTTTGAGAGAAAGTAAGGGAAGAGAAAAAGAGTCCCTTCCTGATAATCCAAAACATTCTCCCAGATCTTGTCTAAGACCATTAAGGCACTACCTCTACGAGTACGCAATAACCACAGTGTTACTGGTGCCTCTTGAAGCAGATACAGCTTAGATCACAACATCCAAGTCCTTTCAAATATCTGGAAAGCCTTCCCAAGAAGGACCAGTACAAACACCAGACTGCAAAGACCATGATAAATACCCAGACACAGATTGAACATCTACAAGTATCCAGACAACCCAGGAAAACATAACCTCATTAAATGAACCTAATAAGGCACCAGGGACCAGTCTTGGAGAAACAGAGATATGTGACCTTTCAGACAGAAAATTTAAAATAGCTGTTTTAAGGAAACTCAAAGAAATTCAAGAGAACACAGGAAAGGCATTCAGAATTCTATCAGATAAATTTAACAAAGAGGTTGAAATAATTTAAAAGAATCAAACAGAAAATCTGGAACTGAAAAATACAATTGACATACTAAAAAATGCATCAGTCTTTTAATAACAGAATTGGCCAAGCAGAAGAAAGAATTAGTGAGCTTGAAGACATGCTATTTGTAAATACACAGTCAAAGGAGACAAAAGAATGAAGGATAAGAAACAATGGAGCACGCCTACAAGATCTAGAAAATAGCCTTAAAAGGGCAAATCTAAGAGTTACTGGCCTTAAAGAGGAGGTAGAGAAAGAGCTGTAGAGAGTTCATTCAGAGGGATAACAGAGACTTTCCCAAACCTAGAGGAAGATATGAATATCCAAATCCAAAAAAGGTCATGGAACACCAAGCAGATTTAACCCAAAGAAGACTACCTTGAGGCATTTAATAATTTGCATTTCCTAATGAGATATGACGTTGAGCATCTTTTCATATGCTTATTTGCCATCTTTCGTTCCTCTTTGGTGAATTGTTTTCAAATCTTTTGCACGCTTATTAATCAGGTTGTACATGTTCTTATTGTTGAGTTTTATAATTTCTGTGAATATTTTGGATAACAGTCCTTTATCAGATACGTCTTTTGTAATTATTGTATCCCAGTCTGTGACTTGCCTTTTCATTCTCTTGACAGCTTCCATTGCAGATGAGAAGTTTTCAATTTCATATCAATTTTTGTTCCCCAAAGTATACAAATGTAACAGGCTACTGAGTACAAGTTTTTCTGTTACCCCAAAATTGGCAATTAATGCCACAATATTAAAATAGAGAAGTTGGAGAACTGATAACAACTAGAGCTGACCACCTTCTTTAAGGCTTACGAAGCCACAACCAGGTAAAGGCTCTGCTGCTCTAAATCATCACCCCAAACTGTACCTTCTCCCTCTCCAGTCAAGTCTGAAAGGAAGAATGAGGTGGGAACAGAGAAGAAGGAAATGATTAGAGGTGTAAGGTAGCCTTGGTAGGGGTGGGAAGAGAGTAATGCTTCAGTTTTCTATCTATTCCACCAAGACATGCCTCTCACCACTGAACCAAGTACTGGGGCTGCCATGAGAACCACTCTTAAAGCCTGGAAGGAGTGCCTGTAGGAAGAGGAGGCCAGCATTCCATTTCTAGCTTTGACATCTGCACCTGCAGTGGCCTTGCCAATCCAGCCCCTGTACCTACCTGAACTGAGGGGGAAAAAAGTGACATAGAAAAGGGAGAGAGCACAGCCTTGGGGCAACCCACATGTGTATCTCCATGGGCCATGTGAACTTGGGGGCAGCAGCTAGGTTTGTGTTATCTTGACAAATTCTACCCACAAGGATTGGCCATTGAAAGCACGTCTCAGCAGCAGGAGCTGGGGAGTGTTCCATGTATGAGATATCAATGACTGTGCAGTGGTGAGGTCCCTAAGGGGCTTCTGAAAACTCCCAGGTAGAGACCTCTGCCTCCCAGTCCACATTAACCACAGAAACAGTCAACATTTTACAGACGACAAACTTCAGCTGCACTATTAAATGTGAGAGACTTGTCCTTCTTTTTCTTTCCCAAATCACCACAAACTGTGGAACCCTAGAAGAGGGAGAAGGGGATAGTCTCCCAGAGGCAGACCACACGCATGTCTTCTGTTCCCGACACCTTATATCTGATCTGTGATGTTGGAGGGAATAGCTCTAAATTAGATTGAGATTGAAGCTTTTCTAACACTGAGTTGTTATGGTTTTGTTTTTTCTACAGAAGCCTAACCAAAAGATCACAGGATCTGCCCAAGTAAAAGAGAAATGTGACAAAGCTTAAGTAATTGAAAAAAAAAAAAAAATGTTACTTTCCTATATATGCCCCAGGGAAATTCAGAATATTCAGCAAACTCATTACTAAAAGTAAACAAAATAATATGATATTACTATTAGGAAGAGAAGTACTTCATTAAAGTGATCACAAGTGAGAAATTAAGGAGAAGGACACTAAGCATACACTCCATATTGTATTTTTTATAATAATTAGGAGACTTTAAATCAAAGAGCAAACTATACAAGATTAATAATGATGGCACTCAGTATAGCCGATTTACAGCATATTATAGTAGTAGTAACATGGGCTACAGAATGAGAAAGACCAAGATTCAGTAAAGTATTTTGATGAATGGCCCTCAATTTGGTTTTATCTGATGTTTTGTCATGAATTCGATTGAAGCCATAAATTACTGGAAAGGCTATCACGGAACTGTATTTTAACATAATTGAAAGTATTTTCTTCAAACAATTTTGAAATTGTACTTTTTCAACATATTATATCATACAGTTTATCTCTTATCAATAACACTTTTCATGGGCATTATTTTCTCATCTGAGGAGATGGAGACAATAAATAGATTATACTGACATATATAATAGACTAGTGCAGTAATATGACAGTATGGCTCAGATAACTTTTAAAAGCTATGACGATGTCTACTGTCATCAAGAAATATTAATTGGGTAGGAAGAATTTGAGCTAGGCTTTGCAAGGTAGGAAAATATTGCTAACCAGGGAGGGTGAAACTTTATACATCAGGCAAAGAGGCAGAGGAAGGAATATACTAGGAATAGGAACTCATAGTATGGCATAAAGATGCTGTAAAGCCATCACCCAGCAGATTTTGAAATCTTTTCAAAAATATTGTATTCTGTTCTAAAATATAACTGTGAAGTAGGTGTCATCATCTTATTTTCACTAATAAAATTAATTGAGGCATAAATAAGTTGAATGATTTTTTACTAGACCACTCAGTATAAACACTACATGAAAAGTCAAATCCAGATTATTTGGATTTCTAATTTTATTGTCTTTCCATTACATTTTTAAGATTCTCTAATATTAACTTGGAATAAATTGGTGTTGAAATAAAAAATTATTCCATCTAGGCCGGTCACGGTGGCTCATGCCTGTAATCCCAGCACTTTGGGAGGCTGAGGCAGGTGGATCATGAGGTCAGGAGATCGAGACCATCCTGGCTAACACAGTGAAACCCCGTCTCCGCAAAAATACAAAAAAATTAGCCGGGCATGGTGGCGGGCGCCTGTAGTCCCAGCTACTCGGGAGGCTAAGGCAGGAGAATGGTGTGAACCCGGGAAGCGGAGCTTGCAGTGAGCCGAGATGGCACCACTGCACTCCAACCTGGTGACAGAGTGAGACTCAGTCTTAAAAAAAAAAAAAAAATTATTCCATCAAAAAATGTCCTGATGTATTTACTACCTCTGTGACCTCTCAGAAATGGCCACAGTAATGCCTTCTAACAGGGTTACTGACAGGATTAATGATGAAATATGACCTAGCAGATGATAGGCACTTGAAAAACAGTGGCTACTGTTGCTAGCATTTTTTCTTCATCATTTATTCATAATTACCACCTATTAAGGTGATTATTTACAGAAAAGATATCAGAGAGATCCAGAGTCAAAATAGTACTGGTAAAAATATATTTAAGTGGAAATTTTGGCTTATGAAAAAAAATCATAATTCAGGGTAAACAAAATTCCTCAAAGTAGCTAGCATTTCACAATAACTTAGCTGCCCTAGTTTATGGACTACTCTGTAGGTAAGAAAAATATAAAGTGATGGGTTTTGTCCCATGCTATATGGCTTATAACATTGTATCAGGACTGAAAGGGCACTCAGAGGGAACATTTAGGCCAAAGGAGGCTACATGATATGCTCAGGGACATCCGATCCTACCTCAGCCCCACTCATTCTTCATCCTTCATATGCCCCATCTATTTGTTTGCTGGATGTTTCTATCATACCATACATTTATGTGCCGCCAAATTTCATCTTTGTCATTTAAGGAAGGCACCTAAGATACCAGTATTGGGTCCTCTGCTCTTGGTACTTCATTTCGGGGGAGTACTTGGCCTCACCATCTGATTCAACACCACCTAACATTGCACTGAATGACCAGACAAGTATTTGACTCATGAAAGTCTGTTTGATTTGTGATCCCTGTATTCCCTCCCCTCTTTGACCATTATTCTCTTTATTCATTCTTCCTTCCACACAGAGGGGGTAGCAAATATGGTTTGTTTTGTTTTTTTTTTTTTTTTGAGACAGAGTTTTGCTCTTGTTGCCTAAGCTGGAGTGCAATGGCGTGATCTCGGCTCAGTGAAACCTCCACCTCCCAGGTTCAATCGATTCTCCTGCCTCAGCCTCCCAAGTAGCTGGGATTACAGGTATGTACCACCACACTTGGCTAATTTTTTTGTATTTTTAGTAGAAATGAGGTTTCACCATGTTAGCCAGGCTGGTTGCGAACTCCTGACCTCAGATGATCCGCCCGCCTCGGCCTCCCAAAGTGCTGGGATTACAGGCGTGAGCCACCATACCCTACCGGGGTTAGCAAATATGAAACAGTCACAGTATTTTATGCATTTCACTTTGTTCTCTTTAGAAGTTCTCATAATTGTTGTCCTGAGAAAAATCAATTAAACTATTGACTTAAATACCATGTGGGATCAATTATAATTCCAATTAACTGTGCCATCTGGGTTGCTCATTACCACTTTGGGAAAAAACTTGTTATAGTGAGAAAGTGTGTCTCCTGTCCTCATGTTTATTCATCGTTAGGTCTAGAATTTACCGTTAGACACTGCCCCTGCATCCTCAAGATCCCATAGCTAACCTCCTCTATTGTGATGCCTTGGGTCTGTCTGCCCCAAACCATTTTTCCTGGTCACAGAGGACTTGTTACTGGCATCCCTCTTCTCTTCCCACTGCAAGAGCTAACAATTACTAATTCAATACATGTCAGTCACTCTGCTAACCCACTTTGCATGCATGATTTGTTCAAATCCCACGAGGTAGACAATACTGTTCTCCTCTTTCAGAAAGAAAATACTTGAACCTTAGAAAGAGAAAGATGCCTTTTCCAATGCCACAGTGTGTTCAAACACAAGTCCCTGAGACACAGGCACTGCCCCTCAACCCAGCTGTCCTGAGCCTTTCTCAGAGCCAGGTTCCTGATGTGTTCTGAGCTCATAAGCCTTTAATGAGATAAACAAGCTAGAGAACCCCAGAAATGTTTCTCAAAATTGAGATCCTTCAACACCAGCATCTTTTACAAAATATAGATTCCCAGGGAAACACATCCCCCCACCTCATACTTACTGAACCAGAATCACAAGAAGCAAGACCCAGGAACTAGTGCTTGAATACCATCCAGTGGGGGTTACATGCTTAAAAGTTGAGATCTTCTGTCCTGTGTCTTTCTTACAGGGCACCTCAAGTGTATTTAACAAAGTCTCCCCAGAGACAATGCCCTGACTTCTGGTGGTCTAGCCCTAAAATGTAACTCGGATATGATCTGGATTTGAGAGAAAACTTTGTGATATACTCAAAGCTCACCTTTTGACTGACAATTTATTTGATGAAGTTTCAGCTGCCTCTGGCTGAGTTCCGAGCCCTATGTCACAGAAAGCACATAAAAGCAACTAATCTGCTGACCTTTTTTGTAGCAGCCACAAAAAGAGATACTCTATTCAATTAAAATGTTTGTTGATTTTCTATTCTTTGCAGATAATACAGAGGTGAAAGGACAGGGTTCCTGTCCTGAGAAAGGCTGGAGTAGATACAGATAAGAAAATAATCAATTCTCTCTCTCTCTCTCTCTCTCTCTCTCTCTGCCCCTCCCTCTCTCCTTCCCTCCCTCTCTCTCTTCCCCTCCCTCTCTCCTTCCCTCCCTCCCTCTTTCCCTCCCTCTCTCTCTTTCTCTTTCACACACACACACTCCCATGAGCCAACTCAACCTGTCTTCATCATTAGAATATCACGTTTGAGTTCTAGTGCTTAACCAATGTAAAATTGACTTTTCACCATCTCCCTCCTTTCTTTTTTCTTAATAAGAACCTTCAACTTCCTAGACCAATCTCTTGTCTCTTCCCTTCTCCTTGTGTTGATGTCATACTCTTGCATGTATTGAACCCTTCCATTATCAAAAATAGATGTCTAAATGTCATAAACTCAGCATCTGCCTTGACATAAGATATCCCCATAGCAAATCCACTGATATAAGAAAAAATAGGCAAAACCTAGTATCAACAAGTAGAAGTCCAAAATACTTAGATGAGTCAGTCAGCTTACTCATTAAACACTTGAATAAAAACTTTCCAGCAATAATTTCCTCAATATGATATTTATTTGAATATATAACACTGCATTAAAATTTGCTAATTTCTTCCCCTCCCCAAGATCAAAGGAAGTAATGAATAATGAGAATCAACCCACACCATTCAAACTCAAACCTACCATAGAACTCTGGTTGGCAAATCTCAGTCAGTGATTCCTCCTGGTTCCCAAGCCAGAGCATAGGAGGTTTTGTCTACTCTGCTCTAAATAAATGTACAGCCTTCTGAAATGCAACAGGTCATTAACATAATGAAAAAGGAAATACAGCCTCCCCCTAATTCAGACTGCTCACCTCATCTTCCCTGAAGTGAGTTCTCATCCATTTATTTCAGGACATGGACAAACTATCTAGTATCAAATACTCACAAATAGAGATTGGAAAAAAAAGAAAAATTCGATGATGCCTATGTGATTCTCAAGCTCTGTACAAATAAAAAATTCATCTTATACTGAATCAGGTGACGAAAGAAACCATTTCTTTCTTTCGTTTTTTTTTTTGTTTGTTTGTTTTTTTTTTGAGACGGAGCCTTGCTCTGTTGCCCAGGCTGGAGTGCAGCGCCCAGATCTCAGCTCATTGCAAGCTCTGCCTCCCGGGTTCACGCTATTCTCCTGCCTCAGCCTCCCGAGTAGCTGGGACTACAGGCGCCCGCCACCACGACCGGCTAGTGTTTTGTATTTTTTAGTAGAGACGGGGTTTCACTGTGTTAGCCAGGATGGTCTTGATCTCCTGACCTCGTGATCTGCCCATCTCGGCCTCCCAAAGTGCTGAGATTACAGGCTTGAGCCACCGCGCCCGGCCAGAAACCATTTCTTATCTGGAGTTACTCCCAAATAAATGTTGTACTTGTGACTTTCGTGTGGACTCAGCTTTCCGGGTTTCAAATGCTACTTACTATAATCTAACTACAAATTCAGCTCCACCTACTTTTGTTTTCGGGTAAATAATGAGTGTATTTTAGTTGGAAGGAGTTTCCTTCTATATATATATTTTTTAAAAAAACAAAACCTTAAGCCTTACTCTTGGTTAACTTCATGTGGTTCAACTAAAGTCAGACTTAGAGTTTTTTCTTTGAAGCAGGATAGACATCACTTAGGTTGCCTATCTTCTTAACAATGCCATGTTGGCTTTTTTCCACGTGACATTTAATTCCAGCCCCTAGAAATAATTTGTAGAGAGAGCAAATTTGCCACATGTACAGCAATTAACATGAAAAATTTTCCACACACATAGAAAAGCTCATGATATGGTCTGGAAAACAAGTCACTTCCAACTTGTGGAAAACTGGAGGTGTTCTTGCCTTTAAGGCAAGATCTGCCTCCGATAGTCATTCTAGTTATTCTGAACCTGTAACTGCCTCTCCCTGTTTTATTTTGAGATATTTATCATGTGTGATCAGTTGAAAGTTAACCTGGTGTAACACAAAAAGAAAAAAAAACTCCTTTGCTTGAATTTGTTCACAAAGGACATCCATTCTTAACAGAAAACATAGCTTTTGTTTTCCAAATCACATGTGAGTTGTTTAATTATGAAGTTCCTAACAATGATGGCAATTTGAACAATAGTTACAAATGCATTGGAAACTATTGCATCCTTGGCCAACCATATGTGACACAGAACTCCGTTATTTGCCATCATCAAATATGAAGAAAATAGTGGGGAAAGAAATCATAGCAGTTGAAAATTGTACTCATATAAAAGAAATCTGGCTTATCTTATGGGTTCCTACTAACAGAACTATGTAACATTTTGCTGCCAGTTACTAGCCAAGGTTTTGTATTATGTATATGGGCCACATAAAACTGAAAAAACAGCTGCTTCCACACATACCCCCAATTGCCTATATAACACTTCTATCTCCCCTTCAGGATCTAGCTTGATGTGTCCTCACGGATGAGTCTGTCTGTCCAATAGCTCCGTCCACGGGTGGCCAAGCATCTGCATCCCTCTAAACACCAATCCCTGTAAGAATCATTAGTATCGACCCAAGTTTCATTTCTCCTCGCTGGCCTTAAAGAAATCTTTTCGATGTTTGCTGTGTCCCTACCTGTCCTGTAGTGCTGGAGCTGGCTGGAGAGAGGCGGTAAAGGCCGTGAGGCTGCCCTGTGGGAGACACTGGCTCTGCACAGAGCTGGGGGAGGGCACATTGCTGGCAGCTGGAGGAAGAGGAGGAGGAGGAATTTGTGTGCCACTGCAAACAATACACAGTGCCAACAAAAACACCATCCTTTTTCCCAAGAAGTTCAAAGCACTTTGCAAACATTAACTTATGAGCTCACATAGTCATGAAGCAATTATTACTTTATTACACCCTTAAGATAACTACTGCAAGCAAAGTGACTAGGAAAAAAAGAATGCATTCATTGTTTCATTATTCCTTGGCTATTTATTGCATACCTACTATGTGCTGGGCACTGGAGGTGAAGGAGCTCCTATGGGCTCTCACACTACTCCATGTTCTTTTGCCAACCCAGTTAGGGCACTAAGCACCTGGCTACACTAGTTATTATGTTTATTTACACTTTATTTTTGCCCAAATTGTTTAATGGAATGTGCTCCATTCTTCAGAATGCCTATAATGTGCTAAGTGCTAAGCGAACAGACAAAGGAAAAACTTTTAAAGTCACCTATAAATCTCATTACCACTTTAGGAACTGGGGAATAGCAATTCAAAGTGCTTTCTTTTAAGATGCTGTAAACAAGCTTTAGTGTGTGCAATCTTTGTATCTTTCAAAGTCTGTGGAATTGCCATAGTGAATAAGGAGAGTTAAGATCAGTAATATCGTGCTGAATAGTTTATATAAATAATCTATATATTTTAAATCATTAATTAGGTGAGCAAGCATGTTTGGTGATGCAGAGAGCCTTTATCCATGGGTCTTTTTATGATCTCCCTTTTATTGTGACAAAATGGCAGGTCAGATATAGAAAGTGGTTGACGCCGTTTCTAAATTCTTCTCCTTAGGCATCGGACTCCAGATATTTTAGAGTATATGTTGTCTAAGACTAATTGGACAGAAGAGGCTGGTGGCTGCTTTTAAAAAATGCATGACTTTTTGATGAATCGAAAGGGGCTCAAGGTGTTGTCTTTTAAAGATGCAAGCTAAGGATTCTAGTCTGTTCAGGTGTTACCCACACAACAGGTGGGATAAATTGCTAGGCAATTGACAGTCCAATGACCACAACCATGGAGGATTTAAGAGGGAGATTTTATTATTTGCAACAAGGAAGGAGGACATCTGGGATAGTTCCCCAGGCAGTGCCTCCAGGAACAACAGTAAAAGCAGGGCTTGTATTAGGCTGGTTAGCTGAGTCATTGTATGTGGAAGTGATGTAAAGGCAGGGCAGTTGCCTGCTGATCATGCTTCTACATACACTGCGTGTACAGAAAATGGCAAATAAGCTCCTCCCTGAGCAGGGTTTGTTACTATGGTTAATGAGGAGAGTTGGCCAAAGTTCATCTCCAACTCAGGCATCTCTGGATCCAACCAGTTTTAGTGTTTCCAGGGCTGAGCTTCTTCCCAGGGCTTTTTGAAATAAGAACTCAAGATACAACAGTCACAAGTGGGGATTTCCTCACAGTGCATACCCCAAACCCTGGAACCCTGGGTTACACAGGGAGTCACTAACCCACCCTAGTTTGGACTGAACATAGAGGCTGTTGTGGTTCTCACTTAGACATTTACATATATTTTTAAAGTTATAGAGAATGGTAATGCCACTTAAAACCCAACATTCCTCTCTAATAAATACTTCTCTGACAAAACAGAATATAATGGATGTATAAATATTGATCCAACACTCAAATGTATTGGTTACCACACATACCCCATGAAATTCAAGCTCCATATCTTAGCATTTAAGTAGCACCGTCCTTTGGCCCCTAAGTACCTTTCCAGTCTCAGCCTCATCCTCATCCTCCTTATCACTCTGGCCGCAGCATAGGTTTTCATAATAGTATTTGATTCTTACCTAGTATCCTCTGTCTTGAAGCCTGCCCCTGCCCAGCTCCAATAGACACACACACACACACACACACACACACACACACACACACACACACCTTTTCTACCTGAAAAACTTCATTCTTCAAGAGCACATGATGTCTTCTTAGCCAATTTATTCCCAAAATATATCATGTATAGAGATCATATCTTATTCCTTCATATCTTCAGCAACTAGTATAAATCTTTGTTGAATGTGGATTTTCAAGAACACATCAATATAGCACTTACTAATGAGGGCAAGGTGATCAATTACTTGGGTTTACTCTTCAGCTGGTTGCACAAATGGGATTTTAAAAAAATCTTTTTATTAAGCAGAGCTGCTAATAAAGAGAATAAAATCAATTAAATAAATTACTAAGTTAAAAGCAGATCTATTATTCTGTATTAAAAAGGTGCCACATTAATAATACCATTATTACCCAGCTTCTCACACCTTAGATAGCAAAAAACTTCGGATCCTGGGCCATGTTCTGTCTACTCCAAATATAATAATAGCACTGAAGGGAAAACTATATACCTGTGGAACTGCTACAGGAGGATGAAAAATGGCTAAACATCAACAGCAATGACAATGCAAGCTGAAACTGCTTATTTCTAGTTTCAACTTACATAGGAAGAAAACAGAATAAAGGGACAGGGAAGGATCCAGAACAAAAAAGAAAAGGAGGAGAGGAAACCAAGGGAATGGCTGCTGGAAAAGATTATCCTTACAATTAGGTTCTGCCATTTTTCTCTTTATGAAAGTGAGAAATAGGGATATTTCTATTGATTGCACAGAACAGAATGACCAGCAGTTGGAAATAAATACTACTTAGTAAAAAGTTGTCCTATCTTCAAAGCCTTTTGCAAAAATTAGGGGCTGCTGATCTCTTTCAATATTTTAGGAAGAGTCCTGTCATTATCTAGATTTGAAACATTGATGTCTGTTTTTCAGTTTTACTCAAAATAAACTTAGGGAAATCAATAATTTAACCTGTGCATAGCATGTATATTTAAAACCACATACTTTTAGTGGGCATAGTGAAGTACTCCTGCAAATATTCTTAGTTCACTGGATCCTCACAGCAACCCTTCAAGGTGAGTATGGCATCTTTTTACAGATAAAGAGACTGAGTCTCAGAGAGATTTAGTATCTTGCAGAATTAATACATAAACCCCAACAGTCTAACTGTACTCTGGGGATTCTTTCATCAAATTACAACACTATGTGAATACTTTAAGAATTATTATAGATGCAGCTTTTATTCTTTACAGAACAAAATGCTGGCACTTTATATTATGCACCCAAATTTACTGAACAAGAGGTCTGTATGTTATATAAAATGATTTTTTTCCTTGATACCTGGAAATTACCTGAGAATCCCAATGCCATTTAAGGAATGCATTCCCAAGTTAATTAAACCTCATCAACACACAAGCAAATATTTATTTTCAGTTCATTCTTTAGCAGACAATGCAAATTCATGTTTCCCGCCAAATCCAGCAGAGGGCAGGATACTCCCACCAACAGCCAGCAGCTGGCTCGTGCCTCTAGCCAAGCCAGTGCAGTTACCTGGTGCAGTGTTCCCACACTGGAGCAATCATCACCTTCTCACCTGGATCTGAAATGCAGTGTAGGCTTGTGCTGAAAATAGGGAATGTGGGATGTGCCCTTGGAAACGTCCAGAAAAATTTTGACTTAGAGGCCGCTCACATTTTGTTTGATCTAAAGATACCTGGAAACTAGCCAGTTCCAATTATCTTCCTGGAATATCTTGCTGAGGATGCTACGCTACGGAATTAATTTAAGATATACTATGATAGTTTCTGTTTCTGGCTTTAGGCCATCGCAGGTCATAGCTGAGCTACTCCACTCTTGGGCTCCATACCTGTTTCCCATACCTTCTATCTCCCTGTGTCCCAAACAACTCTTAAGAACTACCCATTGCATGACCTCCTCTGTCTGTCATCCCTGCATAACCTCCACTAATCAGAAACAATGACCTCCTGCCCACTAATTCAAATTCTCCCCAAGCCCGACTTATGGGCCACCTCCTCCAGGAAGTTGCTGGAGGTCCTGGCCCCAGTGGTCATCATCAAGAAACATTTGCCAAGGTCAAAGTCAAAGAAAATATAAAGAAGAATCTCTAAACTCACTTTTTCATTTGGGAATCCCAGAATTGCAATTTGAGTCATACACAAACACAGGGGTGGTCTTCAGTATGTCTGAAGAACAAAGAGAAGGTTGGGAGTTTCACTGGAAAGAGAAATGTTATGTTATTTTGAAATAAAACTCATTGGCACTAGCAAAGTTTCGGGGGGCTGGCAAGCTCTGATTGGTGAGTGACGGTGGTAGGTAAAATTAATCTTCGAGTCTCAGCAGTTTGTTTCAGCAACTGGACATGTGGACAATTCTTGGGGTAGCTGTTATGTGCCCCTAGTCATTTTCCCCCTTGCCCCTTGAATCTGATTTAGTTCGCTATGACAATAATAAATCAATGTGTGTAGTTAACTTTCACAGTAAGCGAACTATTAGGTGAAGGTTTTGTACTAGAGCTTGGATCTAAAAAGATATATCCCATTCCTTCCAGTCCAGATAGTAGCATGGTAAATGTAACATGGAAGAGAGCAAGGATAAATGTCACAGTTCACAGGAGAGAACAGTGCTTCTGAAGGTGGCAGAATAATTGTAGCAAACTTCTAGAATTTTCAAACTATGGACTACAAGTTTGTCATTAGGACCTCAAAGGCTCCCAGGGTGAGGTGGCAGTAGGGGAAGGGATGGGTAGTTGGACCGGCTTTGTACCACCCCCAAACCCACTTCCCTACCCTCACTTCCACCCACCTCCAACCAGATTAAAACAATGCCATTTTAACCTGTAGTATTTGTGTACACCTCTAGATACTACATAGAGTTCCAAAAGGGGATCCGCAAGTAAGCAAACAATCCACCCACCAATAATCATAACAACAACAAAACAAATTTTTAAAAAACAGTTTAAAAATCACTGTTCTAAAATTCAAAGGCCTTTCTTCACTGTTGAGGAAACCATTCCTGGAGAGGAGGAATGACCAAACTAAGTTGTAGGCTGGTCAGTGAGGGAACTGGAATTTGAATTCCATCTAGCCTCTAAAGCCTAACACTTTTGACTAAAAGATGAGGCTTATTTTGAGCCTGAAAGAGAAGGATGCATTAAATAAAGGGATGAACTCCCTTAGTCATTCTTAGGTAAAAAGAGTCACCCAACCAGCAAAGCCATCCAGAGCAGAGGTGAGGGGCAAAGTTGCTTGCATGAACTTAACCAGCTACAGATTAAGGTTATGTTTTAAACCACATTTATTGGCAATGAATTGAGCACTTGGACAGAGTGGTGAACCAGAGAGATGTGACAACTCTCTGTGTTCATGGAGCTTACATTCTGGTAAAAGATATAGATATGTCACTGTCATTTGAGAAATGTTACACTGGAGAAGTACAATGTTCCACAAGGCAGTTATTAAATTCTATGCTTAGCACCACCTCCCAGATTATTCTTTCAGCCAGGTCTAATTAACTATTTAAACAACTAGTTGTCCCAGTTGCATAAAGTCCAGCCTGGCTCTCTTTAGGCCTTTCCCCCACCCTCAACGCAGAATGTCATCCAGGATCTCAAGTTGCATTTACTTGTCATGTCTACTCAGTCTTCTGCAATCTGGGACAGTTTCTTAGTCTTATCTTTTCTTTTTCATGACCTTGACACTTTTGAAGAGTATGGTCAGCTGTTTTATAGAATATTCTTCAATCTGTTTGTCTAATATTTCCTCATGATTAAGTAAAACTCATGTATTTTGGGCAAGAATATCCCCAAAATGATGCCATACTCTTCTCAGTGCATCATATCAGGAGTCCCTGTTGTCAATGTGTCATATTTTAATGATGTTAACTTTGATCGCTTAGTTAAGTTAGTCTCCCAAGTTTCTCCATAATAAAGATACTATTTTCCCTTGTAATTAGCTAGTGAAGATAGTCTGAAACTGTGTAAGTATCTTATTTCTAATTATATTTTTGCACACTAGTTTTAACATCAATTGAATTGTCCTTAAAACAATTATTACTGTGCCATTAACCAAATGGCGACTTTATATTTCCACCACTTCTATATTTACTCTTTGGAATTCTACTGTAAGGAAGACATGTCCTTTCTCCCTCATTTATTTATTTATTTGTTTGGTTTCATCAGTATGAATTAGTAGATATTTATTTTATTCAATGGATTATAATTCATTTATTTTTTGGCCCATATTGTCCAAGTTTTCACCTCCAAGAGCTCCTTTAGGTTGGCTTCCAGTCCTTTCAATTTGCTCCCATCATTTTTGAGCATTCACATTCTGGCATCACAAGATGATTCAAGGCTAAGCACAGTGGCTCGGGCCTGTAATGACAGCACTTTGGGAGGCTGAGGGAGAAGAATCACTCGAGCCCAGGAGTTCGAGACCAACCTGGGCAACAAAGTGAGACCCAGTCTCTAAAAAAAACAAAAAAAAAAACAAAAAATAGCCGGTGCACTTGTAGTCCTAGCTACTTGGCCTACTCAGGAGGCTGAGGCAGGAGAATTCCTTGAGGCCAAGAGGTCAAGGTTACAGTAAGCAGTGATGGCACCACTGCACTGCAGCCTAGGCAACAGAGTGAGACTCTTTCAAAAATAGATAGATAGATAGATAGATAGATAGATAGATAGATAGATAGATAGATACATAGATACATAGATAGATAGATAGAGGCATATCTTTTACTTTCTGCATCCCAGCCCTCAAATTAGCCATTTAACTGAAAAATGGTACTTAGAATTCAAGTTCTGGGTACCAGGATGCTCATGGCTGCTGGGGTGTCATTGCCTCCAGTCCTAAGTGAACAGAGTTAAGGAATATATGCATATACAGTCAGCCCTCTGTATCTGCAGATTTCAACCTCACATAGAAAATAATTCAAAGAAAATAAAAATTAAAACAATATAGTTCAACAATTATTTCATAGCATTTACATTATATTAGGCATTGTAATATCTAGAGATGATTTAAAGTACACAAGATGTGCATAGGTTATGTGCAAACACTATGCCATTTTATAAAAGGGACTTGAGCATCTGTGGGGTGCCCTGGAACCAGTTCCCCATGGATACCTAGGGACAACCGTATATACACAAAAATACATGCACATCTATGACTATTCCTGTAACTATCTCCTCTCTCTCTCACTCTCTCTCTGTGAGAGAGAGAGAGAGTGTGTGTGTGTGTGTACTCAGAACCAGTCTATACAGAAACAGTAGTTCAAACTGATACATGTGAGTCTAATCCATAGGGATCATTCTCACCTTCCCTCTTTCCTCATCTGTAACTCTTTTGTCTGATAGGGAGAAACTGGCTCTCATTATTCACCATTTTTTTACTTATTTGTTCAGTCTTAGAATACATATAGTTTTAGAATTACTAGCACATTGTCCTGTGAAAAATGAATTCCCTGAGAAGGGTACAATATTTTTGTGCAGTTTTTTGTCTTTGCCCTTATAGAATATATTTAAAAGACTGTTTTTCAGTATTACTTAGATTCACTCTTTTTTATCCCATTTATTATGGTGGTATTAATTTTTGGTATAGTTATATACATTGGTTACTGTTTGTGCTCTATTTTGGTTCCCCACACGTCCTGGTTAACATTAATTAGTTTTTTTAAATATCTGAAACACTACTTGGTTCAAGAAATTAGAAACATCCCAGAAGATGTATTTGCAGAAATGTCCCGCCTCATTCCTTCTAACCATTCCCATTCCCCTATTCTTTCCACCCCATTCCCACTGATCTCTGTAAATAACCAATAACAGTAGTTTCTACTTTTACCTTCCATACTTCTTTTTGTGCAGATGAGAAATTATATGTTTATTTTGTTATATCTCCTTCTTTCTCATCTGATGGTACCATACTACAGATATATGTGCACTTTACTTTTTTCACTTAAAAGCGTATCCTGGGCCAGGCGTGGTGGCTCACACCTGTAATCTTCCCAGCACTTTAGGAGGTCAAGGTGGGTGGATCACGAGGTCAAGAGATCAAGACCATCCTGGCCAACATGGTGAAACCCCATTTCTACTAAAAATAATTTTTAAAAAAATCAGCTGGACTTGGTGGCGTGCACCTGTAGTCCCTGCTACTCGGGAGGCTGAGGCAGGAGAATCGCTTGAACCTGGGAGGCGGAGGCTGCAGTCAGCCAAGATCACGCCACTGCACTCCAGCCTGGCAACAGAGACTCCATCTAAAAAGATGAAAAAAAAAAAAAAGGATATACTGGATACCAGTATAATATCAGTCCAGAGATTCTTCACTCATTTTTACAACACCATAATACTCTCGATTGTGCGGATGCACCATAGTTTATTCAACCATTCACCCTAAGTATGGGCATTCTGGTGTTTTCCCACAATTTGCATTTACAAACAGTGCTTCAGTGAATAATAGTGTGCACATGTATTTATTTGTATTGCTGGAGCTGTGCTTTCAGAATAACTTCCTAGAAATAGGATTAATGGGTCAAAAGGCAAATGCATGTATGATTTTGTTAGTTATTGCTAAATTTTTCTAGGGACTTTTAATAGCTGTTAATGTCCAAGCTGCACCCCCAGAGATTGCAACATAATTGGCCAAAGATGGAGGCTGGGCATTAGTATTATTTTTAAAGTTTGTACCCCTTTGTTGAGATGTAATTTACATACTATAAATTCACTCTAAGCGTAAGATTCAATAACTTTAAAGTAAATTTATACAACTGTTCAAGCATTACCAGTATTGGTATCTTTTCAAAACTCTCCATGTGATTCTAATGAGAGTTGAGAGTATAAGGCAACTAAACAAGGTCATTATTGCTGATGCTTTTCACTACCATATTGTGGTGTTGTCCTGCAACTTGAAGGCACAGGGCTTTTCCTACGCTATAGCGCCCTGCCGTTTTAAATCCAGTGGAACCTATTTCACATTAAACCAGGCTTCTCTTTAAGTATATTGTCTTATTCATGTCAGTGGGTCCCTTCTGTCCCAGCAACCAGGTGAGCATAATCTTAGAAAAAAAGAAGTCAACATACATTTTTGAATAGGAGGTTGTCTTTTGAGTGGCTCCCTTAAGAAGGACTCATACTATTTCGTATATAAAGGGGCTGACACAGACCCACTCTGGGAAATGCTAGGAATGATTTCCTCAGGCAGGTGACATTTGAACTGAGTTTTAACTGGTGACTATGACTTAACCTGTTGAAACACAGTGGGTAAAGGAGAGAGAGCACATTCCAGACAAAGCAAGCAGTACAGGCAATGACCCTGCAGTGGGGCTGGTGTGCCTGGTGCACATAGAGCTTATGGTGCGATATGTTGCTTGGTAAGACCAGAAAGGTAGACCTAAGGCCAGATCATCCGAGCTCTTTTAGGCCTAAAGGATTTTGGTCTTAATTTTAAAAGCACTGGAAACCCACTGAAAAAATTTAAGTGCTAGACTAGAGAAGATGTGAGCTTGTGTAACATGGTCAGATTTATTGAGAAAAGTTCACTGGGGCTGCAGCATACACACACACACACACATAAGACTGGAAAAAGTGGCTAGTGGAAGACCAGTTAGAGAACAAATGCGCTGAAGCACAGAAACATGATTTTTTTTTAATCCTATTGGCGACCAGAGTGGTGCTAATATTGAGAGAAGTGATAGACTGACAGGACTTAATGATTGGTTGAGACTCTGGGGGCTGAGAGAGAAATGTATCAAGGATGACTCAGGTTAACAGACTACACCTCCCACTTCTCCTTGCAGTCATCCCAGGTCCTCTCCTCTTTACTCCTCCTCATTCTTTTGGAGCTTTTAGCTTCCTGCTCTCTGTCATTCTCTCTATCCTGCCATGATTCTTGATGATTTCAATATATATGCAGATACTCCTTCCATTATCACAGTTGCTTAGTTCCTTGATTTCCTCTTACAATCATTTTGTATTCTATGTTATCTTAGCCACTGATTCCCACAGACATACCCTTGAGCTTTCACTACCATTAACTGAAATCCCTCCATAATTTCATTTGCAAACACCCATTCTAGTATCCCAATTCAAACAATCCCTTGACCCTATCAGGATCTATATCCCGTTGATTCTACCACAATTGCACTGCCCCTCATCTCATCATAGCCTCATTTTCATTACTAGACAGCTTAAATTACAAAATCAATCATTGCAATCACTTTCATATATTATCAACTCACTCAGACCTCTCTTAATTTGTACAATCCCTTGGCCAGCCACCATTATTACAATTAAATGGTGCCCTTTAGAGTGGTATAAAAACAAGATGTATACCAGATACCTTTTATTTCCCCCCAAGGATCAAATGTCCCTCCTTCTCCCCGTTCTATGTTCTAGGAAGTTGATCTATGAGGATTACAGCAACAGAGCCTTATGCCCTGTGTCATTCAAATGGTTCAAACAATGGAGAACCCTGGCAGGAAATAAGAGGAATACAGAAAAATTGAGGTACAGTTATTTATTTTACTTGTTTCATCCTTGCAAATTCATCAAGAATTATTTGTATCGCTACTTGAAGTCAATTCAGTGGCCTTCCTATCTAGAGATATTAGCAGCTCCACTACTTTTAGACCTGGGTTCCTGCATTATCCCTGCAGTGTAGTTGTACTCCATGAACAACTTTTGTTTTACATTTATTATTAAGGTGAAATTGACATAGTGAAATGCATATGAGCCAGTCAACTTTAACAAATATATACACCTGGAAAATGCATATTCCAATCAAGGTATGGAACATTTCCATCATACCAGTAACTTCTCATGCCCCTCTCCAATCAATACACTCTCTGCCGTGGCAAACGCTATTCTGGTTTCTATAACCACGGATTACATTTGCAGATTTTAAACTTTTATAAACTGAATCATATAATTTTTATTCTATTGTGCCTTGCATCTTGCTCTCAACATCATGTCTATAATATTCATGATAGAGTTTTATCAGCAATTTGTCTCTTTTTTTCTGTACTATGGCATTGTATGAGTATACTACAGTTCATCTCTTCTCCTACTCACGGTCATTAGGGTGGTTTCTAATTATTTGCTTTTATACATAAAGATGTTATGAATATTCTTGCACAATCCTTTTGTAGGCATATATTTGCATTTAAGGGGATAATTAAAGAGGAGTGGAATTATGGGTCACAGGGAAAATGTATCTTTATCTTTGTAAGAAACTTTCAAACAGTTTTGCAAAGTGGTTAAACAATGTTATGTAAGTGTGAGAGTTTCAACTGCTCCACATTGTTGCCAGTATTTGGGGTTGTTATGTTGTCTTTATAATTTTAGGTATTCTGCTGAATACAGTAGTGTCTCATTGTGGTTTTGACTTCCATTTCAAATACTGAGTACATTCTTATGTGCTTATTGACCATTTGTCAATCTTCTTTTGTGAGATGTTCCAGTCTGTGGCCCAATGGGGAAGAGGGCATTTATTTTCTTGTAATTGAATTATAAGAGTTCTTTTTATATTCTCAATGCAACACTTTTGCAGATGTAGATTTTGCCAGTATTTTTTTCCTGTTTGGTGCCTTGCAGTTCCACTTTCTGTAGATTAAACGATGGTATTGTGCCATTGTTAATTTCCTATTTGATAATTGCCATGTGGTTATCCAGTAGAATATTCTTGTGTTTAGGAGATGCATACTGAAGTAGGGAGAAGTAAAGAAGCATCATATCAGATATATATATATACACACACACACACAGACATATACATATATATGTATATATATACACACATACATATCTATATGGAGAGAGAGAATGATATAGCAAATGTGGTAAAATGTTAACATATGGGGAATCTGAGTGAAGGGTAATTAGGAATTCTTTATACTAGCAACTTTTCTGTAAGTCTGAAATTATTTCAACATAAAGTTTGGTAAAAAAAAAAAAAAAAAAAGAAAGAAAGAAAGAGAGAATGTATGACATTAAAGAAATATAGAAATAAAGCACTTTATTCAGAAGGAGAGCCTTATAGAGTGAATGTTTGTGTCCTTCCTAGATTCATAGGTTGAAGCTCTAACCCTAAATGTACTAGGAAGTGGGGCTTTTGAAAGGTAATTAAGTTTAGATGAGGTCATAAGGGTAGAGCCTGGTGATAGAATTAGTCCCCTTATAAGAAGAGAAAAAGACACCACAGCTTCCTTTCTCTGCAATGTGAATATACAGCAAGAAGACAGCTGTCTACAAACCAGGAAGAGGGCCCTCACCAAATATTGAATCTTCTAGTACCTTAATCTTGGACTTTCCAGGCTCTAGAGCTGTGAGAAATAAATTGTTGTTTAAGCCTCCTAGTCTATGGTATCTTATTACAGCAGCCCAAACTAACACAGAAGTATTCACCAAACTTTTGTTATTGTAGGAGGTCAAATGAGATAAAAACTGAAGAATGTTGAAAGAGTATGCAGAGGCTAAGTTGTAGATGTCTTACATGCCAAACTAGGGATAACTGACTATATTTCTGAGGACTACAGAGATGATATGGATACAATTAACAATTAATGAACTTGAAAACAATTACTGAACTTGAGAACCACATGTGTAAGGTATTATTTCAGAAAGATTAATCTGGCAAAGGCGTTCTTTGCCAGAGATGGAAGACAAGAGTCTAGTTGGAGACATCAGTTAACGGATAATCACAACAATCCAGGAAATGAAGATTTAGACTTGGATCTAGATGAAGATTAGACCACTGGATCAGTGGTCAAAGGGAACCAGATTGAGGCTAAAGAAAATGAGAAATTACTATGATAAAAATGGGAAGCAAAGAGTGGCAGAGTGAAGATTTAAAGTCAGTTTGCTGTAGTCACCACATAGAATGTAATAAATTGGTGAGGTGGGGAGAGAAAAGGACAATTATGTTGTTTCTTTAACTGTGGCAGAATGACTTTTCTCCAGTTTTTTAATGCTAAAACACAGAGTTTGTCTCTGTGCTGTGCAGTGGAAGGTCATGAGGTAGAAATGGCAAAGAATAAAGTACATCACTGGAAGGTCTTCTGAATAGGCATTTGCTTCCCTCTTAAACAAATACACTCTTTAAGATATACTGAGAAGACCAAGATTAAGGTACTAGAAGATTCAATATTGTATTAGTTCATTCTCGCATTGCTACCTGAGACTGGCTAATTTACTAAAAAAAAAAAAAAAAAAAAAAAAAAGGTTTAATTGGCTCACAGTTCCACAGGCTGTATAAGAAGCATGATTGGGGAGGCCTCAGAAAACTCAAAATCATGGTGGAAGATGAAAAGGAAGAAGGCCCATCCTACATGGCTGGAGGAGGAGGAAGAGAGAGCAAAGGGGGAGGTGTCACACACTTCCATACAACCAGATCTCATGAGAATTCTGTCACAGGACAGCACTAGGGAGATGGTACTAAACCATTAGAAACCACCCCAATGATCCAGTAGCCTCCCACCACGCCCCACCTCCAACACTGAAGATTACAATTCAACATCAGATTTGGGTGATGACACTGAATCACACCGTATCAAGTATCTAGTGAAGACCCTCTTCCCGTTTGCAGATGGCTGTCTTCTTGCTGTATCTTGCTGTATGGCAGAGACAGGAAGCTCTGGTGTTTTTTTTCTCGGGTCATGGTAATGCGAAAGAAAAGGAAGGAACAGAAATGAAAGCATTATGGTAGGGTAGCTCTGGTTAGGCCTTAGAAGTTTTTTGTTGAGACGCAGTCTCGCTCTGTCGCCCAGGCTGGATGCTAGAGTGCGGTGGCGCGATCTCGGCTCACTGCAAGCTCCGCCTCCCGGGGTCACGCCATTCTCCTGCCTCAGCCTCCCGAGTAGCTGGACTACAGGCGCCCGCCACCTCGCCTGGCTAACTTTTTGTATTTTTAGTAGAGACGGGGTTTTACCGTGTTAGCCAGGATGGTCTCGATCTCCCAACCTTATGGTCCGCCCGCCTCGGCCTCCCAAAGTGCTGGGAAAACAGGTGTGAGCCACTGTGCCCGGCCGGGCCTTAGAAATTTTCAAGCTGCCCAGAAACTTCTGATACATAGTCAGACATGGTGAAAAGTTTGAGACTAGGGAGGTACTGGTACCACACGGTGACATTAATGAAGACATGACTCCTGGATAGAGGGCTCAGTGGTCAAAGGGAACCAGAAACTGGGAGGTTACTATGATAAAATCGTACGTGTTTAATTACTGTAAGATAGAACATTTGAACAAAATGAAAATTCAATGTAGTAAATCCAAAGAGAATGTAATAAATTAGACAACTCTGTATTGACTGGAAATGGAGCCAGAGATTCGGATGGGGGCTGTTAACATGGTTTAATACAAAATATGTTTATATCTTTATCAGGTTATAATGCTTTTCTTTTTTTGTTTTCTTTTTTTTGAGACAGAGTCTCACTCTGTCATCCAGGCTAACGTGCAGTAGTGTGATCTTGGCTCACTGCAACCTCTGCTTCCCGGGTTCAGGCAATTCTTGTGCCTCAGCCTCCCGAGTAACTGGAATTACAAGCACACCCCAACACACCCAGCTAATTTTTGTATTTTTAGTTTCACCATGTTGGCTAGGCCGTTCTCGAACTCATGGCTTCAAATGATCTGCCCACCTCAGCCTCCCAAAGTTCTGGGATTACAGGTGTGGGCCACTGCACCCAGCCCAGGTTATAATGCATTTTAAATTTTATCTCATGTATTTAGGGAACAGTATTAATGTATTAAAAAAAGTGATATAACACAAACTCTATCCACCTCTCTTCTCTTTCTTCGTATCACTCCTTATCCTGAACTGTGAAAATCTCTGTGTATTTCTTAAAGAGTGAAACAAACACCTTTTCAAAAGACCTTCCAGTGACATACTTTGTTCTACGCCATTTCTATCTCATGACCTTCCACTGCACAGCGTACAAAAATGCTTTGTGCTTCTGTGTCAAACAAACTGGATGGAAGTCACTCTGCCATAGTCAAAGGAACATCATAATTATCCTTTTCTCTCCCCTTTCCCTCCAGAAAGAATTCAAATAGTCACCAATAATGAATATATTTTCTAAAAGATCAAATCAGGCTAATCCAAAAAGTAAATACATCGACAATGGCATTAAATGGGAATTGCATAAAGTACTTGTCAAGATAGTCAATAAATGATAGCCTATCTACCAACACCACCATTCACCATTTGAGAAGGACAAAAGGTAGAAAAAAACAATTGTTACAATTTTAAAATAAAGTTCATTTATGTTTGCTGCTCACCTCAGTTCTCCCACAGGCAACAAATTCATTTCCATTAGGTCCTGTCAGAGTACAGTGTGTTTCCCAAAAGGGGTACAGAGAGGTTACAAAGTAACTTTCAGGAGTATTTTTTGCTTATTGTGGGAGGAGAGAGAGAGAGAGAGTAGGCAAAGAACTCTGGGAACAAAATTGTCTCTCCCACTAATTCTATCAATTAGAGATTCAACGTAGTTAATGAGCTGTTCTTTTAAAGTGTAAAGGTCTTGTAGGGTTATGCTTCATTTGCACCTGAATGTTATTAAACAAATAATCAAGATTAGCTAAATTTCAAGGCAGAAAAGCCTGTGGCAGGAGCAGGCGATTTGAGGAGCTTTATGGAGGAGTAATGGAGGAGGCAGCCAGACTCCTGACAGCTGAAGACCCCTAGGGCAGTGAGTATCTGAAGGTAGGGAAGAAATGGCAAGTGGCAGCAGGATTTCAAAAAGGAAAAGGGCAGTGGCCAAGCTCAGTGTAGACATTTTTGTTCCAAAGTCAGAGAGCAATGGGTGTGTGCCACTCATATTCCAGCATGACTTTTAGATGACTACTTTAAGATATTCAGACATAAGAGTTTCCCTTATTTGCATACAAAATTATAATCCTTACAACTTGCAAGATAGATATTATATCCTCATTTCACAATTGAGGAAACTTGCACACAGAGAAATTATATAGCTTGATCAAAGTCCCGCTAAGTTTTGTAGATATAAGGGCAAAATTTGACCATAAAAATTTTTTACCACAAAACATGCTTTGCTTTAAAGGATAGCCTCTACACTTGCTAGTTACAAATCTCATTTTCATTCTACTGGGCTCAATCATCCTGGGCTAGAGCTGAATGGACTTTCTAGTTCAACTCAACGTCTTTCTAGTCAACCTATACCGTCTTACAGGAGTGGGTCAAAAATTAGAAAGAACTCAAACTTTGGATTCCAACACACAGGTTCACAGCTCAGCACTGCCACTTACATGCTATATAGCTGTCAGCATATTTCCTTTTTGTAACACAGATGATTGTACTTAATTTACAGTACTCTTGGTGCATTATCTGCTCCTGCATTAGAAAATACCTCATATTGTAATCACTTAGAAATGTATAAATGTAAAATTATGAGTATTTCACTCATAATTTTGTAATGTGATCAGGTATGTTAGAGATAGCTTATCTCTGCTCCACTCAGTGTCTGGGGCAGCTTGAAGGCTGAGAACAAGCATCATCTGAAGTCTCAGTTACTCAGAAGTCAGGCAATTGATTCCAGCTGTTGTTTGAGATCTTAGCTGGTACTCACAGCCAGAATATTTACACACGGCCTCTCCCTGTAGCTTGGGCTTCCTCACAACATGGGGCCCAGATTTCAAAGGCAAGCATTCCAAGACAAAGAGCAGTTAGGTGGCAGCTCTATTTCTTTTTATCACTTAGCCTCAGGAGTCACATAGCATCACTTTTGCAGCATATTTTCTTTGAAATAGTCACAAAGACCTACCCAGAATTCAGGGGGTGGGACATGTGTCCGTTAAAGGGGGAGTGGCAAGGTTCTGTAAGAACACTGAGATCAAAAGTATTATGGAGATCATTACTGGAAACTAAAATCTACCACTATCCACTTTTAGGTGAAAACAATTCACATCTCTTCCACATGCAAATACACTTAACCCTTTCCCCAAGACTCCCTCCCAAGCCCATCAAGCTTGAGGTTCAGGATCCTGTCATCTAAATCAGATGAAGTTCCTTGAATGTGATTCCTTAAGTTTAGCCCTTTGAATGTCATTCCTCTTGAAATGGAGATCTGTGAACTAAAAGATGAGTCATCCACTCCACACACACCTGACATGCAATGTGATAGATTGAAGAAAACCATTAAGTGTATTCACATTCAGTAAGGAGAAAACAGATGAAGTACGGCAGGTACTGAATCATTCTGAAATACAGCCACGTACATATTTCCATTTCCTTAATTAGGAATCAGTCCTGCTACCTAGGAATTCTCCATAGCTCTTTGCTCTGCCTTTTGAGCTGTTTGACCCACTGACTTATCTTTCCCATTTCATAAAATGTAAGTTGTCTTTGTAGTTAAAGTTTTCTTGGTCTGCTTCCTGCACATGGAAATTTAGGAGTTAAAATCCTCTTTTAATTTTGTTCTGTCTCCATCCTTTTCAATACAAGATACTAAAATTCCTTTAAACACTTTGTGGGTTTCTTATGAATCAATTTATAATCCACTCCATTAGAGAAAAGCCACATGCCCAAATCCCACAGAGATAAGACTTTTTCTAACTTTGGCTCTTTTTAAGAATGCCTCCCTTAAAATTTTTAGAAACCCTATTGTTATATGGAAGTAGTCTGTGAAACACCCCTTAAGGTCATTAGTGGGCTTTTGTCTGTTCTAAATAGTCTAAAATACACTACCTCAAAACTTTATGAGGCCTTAACAAAAGGTTTTATCTTTAGACCATGTTTTCCTGACAGCACCCTGGATTTGATCTCTGCTCAGAAGCCACATCTTAATTTTAGCATCATTTGCCATCTGGAGAGGCTGGGAATGAGAAACAGTTTTCTTTTCCAACCCAGCAAGTCCTGGAGACTTTATATATAACAGTGCTTTCTTTAGCTCATCTCTCTTCCTTGCATTTTACTACAGGCAGCTAGGAAGCAGACAGAAGGCAAAGCACTTTCAACCCTCTTTCTGCAAAACTCTTTAGCTAGAATATAGGTATATTTCCTATTTTCCATTTTACTGCAGGAGACATTATTGCTAAGCTTTCTGCCACTACGTGAGTCCCCTTTCCTCCAGCTTCCAAAAACATTTTCCTCTCTTTTCTTCAAGTTCTCACCAACAGCCTTTTCAAGGTCACCAGGCTTCCTCTGATAGTCTCCTTGATCTCTTTTAAGTTTTCGGTAACACTCCCCTAAAGACATTTCCCATTTCCACCTGCCTCTGACCCTAAAGCTATTGCCAAATATATTATGTTTAGTTTTAGCTACACTTCAATTTCTGGAACCAAATGTGTTCCAGCTATCTACTGCTGCCAATAAAATCACCCTAAAACTTAATGAATTGAAAGCATGACACTTCTTTTGCTCAGAAACCTGCAGTTTGAGGAGTATTCTGTGTGGATTGCTCATCTCTGCTCCACTCAGACTTAGCAGGGGCAATTCCAAAGCTGAAGGCTAAATTCACATTTTGTCTCTGCTCCATGATATTTGAGACCTCAGTGGGTAGACTTAATGTCTATGGATAACTTGTAGGCTAGGACCTGAAATCCTCTGAAGGCTTGTGCACACTCATGTCTAATGGTTGATACTGGATGTTGGCTGAGTTTTTTTTTTTTTTTTTTTTTTTTTTTTTTTTTTTGAGACAGAATCTCACTCTGTTGCCCAGGCTAGAGTGCAGTGACACGATCTCGGCTCACTGCAACCACCACCTTCCAGGTTCAAGCGATTTTCTCTCTCAGCCTCCCAAGTAGCTGGGATTATAGGCGCTTGCCACCACGCCTGGCTAATTTTTGTATTTTTAGCAGAAACGGGGTTTTACCATGTTGGCCAGGCTGGTCTCAAACTCCTGACCGCAGGTGATCTGCCCGCCTCGGCCTCCCAAAGTGCTGGGATTACAGGCGTGAGCCACCGCGCCCGGCCATTGGCTGAGATCTTACTGGGGCTGTTGGCCGGAACACCTACATATAAAGTCTATGTGTCCTGGGCTTCCAAACAACATGGGCGGCAGGTTTCCAAGAATGTGAGAGAAATAGCCAGGAAGAAGTACTGCCTTTTATGAATTAGCCTCAAAAGTCACGTATATGGACATAGAGTGTGGAATAATAGACACTGGAGACTCAGAAGGGTGAGAGGGTAAGGGCAGGGGTTAGGGATATGAAATAACTAAATGGGTACAATGTACATTATTTGGGTGATGGTTACACTAAAAGCCCAGACTTCACCACTACACAATAAACCCATGTAACAAAACTGCACTTGTACCCCTTAGATTTATATATTTTAAAGTCATGTATGGCACTTCTGAAACATTCTTTTTATTGAGACAGTGACATAGGATCCATAAGTTCAGGTGGTAGTATTTTAGAAGAGCATGTGAGACTAAAAATATTGTTTCTGCCATTTTTGGATAACACAATCCATGTCAAAAAGGTTAAATGAAATAATTTACATTAAGAAAGAGATGCTCAACTGGGCACAGTTGCAGATCCCTTGAGCCTAGGAGTTTGAGTCCAGCCTGTGTGACACAGCGAGACTCACCTGAAACTAGCCTGTGTGACACAGCAAGACTCACCTCATTTAAAAAAAAAAAAAAAAGATACTTACCACGTGTCAGTTCCCTGCCTCAAGTAAAATATAGATTCCTCTTCCATCTTAATCCAAAGTATTGCCTTAACATGAAGTATATGGATGGTCTTTAAAGACGTCTTAGATTGAATGTAAAATCTCTTGAGTATAAATGTATGTATACTTTTTTTTAATGTTGATCAAAATCATCAAGTTCTTAAAATATCAGTGACCAGGAAAAAGTAGTTATTTCTATGGTCTGTATCATTAAGAAGAGTATTTTTAAAATGTATTTTAGGAAAGTGACCTATTTTCTGTAATGCTGAAGGTCAACTTTACAGGTATTTCCTTCAGAAAAATTAGCAGGAGAAAAAAAGGCACATCAATACAAAAAAGGTTAAATTAAAAATTGTTTTTTCTAATCCAATAGATACAAATTGCATATACTTAAGCGAACACATATTCTCTCTTTGTTCCATCTTGCCCTTAAATAAGCTCTCTCAACTGAAACAGAAATCAATTTGCAGTAATTCAGCATTCCTATTTCATTAGAGTGGGCATGAAAGACGGTACATTATGATGAAACTAAAAGCCACTGGTGATTGCGTCAACCTGCCCCTAGAGTGGTTCTTTCTCAAATTTCAATATACAAGCTCTGGTTTCATGAAGCTAGCCTCAAAAGAGCCTAAATGTAGCTTTATGCTAGATTTATATGAGTCATAATTCAGAGGTGACCAAGCCATGTGAAGGAGGAAGTAATGATGCAAAATTCTTTTCCTTTTCTAAACCAGCCCTAAGCACTACTGTCCTCATTATCTACTGCTTCTTGAGTAACTAAGATTGGAAAATGGAAGAATACACAAACTCTGAAAGAAGAAGAAGAAAAAGTGGGAGTAAGAAAAGGAGGCATAGTGTCACATTAGGGGGCATATCAAGCACCTGCCCCTCCAGCCCCTAACATGCCAGAGGGGGGAAAAATGTATCTATCAGAAAGAAAATAGAAATGTTGAATGTGTATATAACTACCTACATTCACAGTGAATAAAAATCTATAATAATCTGTAAAATTTGCAAATTTCATAGATAACTAACCCTAAACATACAAGGAACATAGGCACTATAAAAAATATTATATTCCAGCCATTCCTACAATAAGATTGATCACTGCAGGGGTAATTGTGTAGATGTGTGAATGGCTTACAAGTAGTCCATCCTTGAAAATTTGTTATCATTCAGCACCTTGAACTATATGTTGAGGAGTTCCCTCAATATGAATAAATGATTGTGAAGCTCTTTTGATCTCTGTCCCTCTCACGCTCTTTCTCTGTCTGTCTCTGTCATATGAACACATTTTAATAAATTGGTCATGTCCAAAAATTGATTTTAGGCATTTATTATTCTGTTGCACTTGACTTGATTCAGTCTCCAAAGACTTAGTCCATAGAATACATAAGCTTTTAAATCAGTAATTGAATAAACAAATATAACGCATTAAAAATCTTACAAATTAAAACAGGGACTTCTGCTTCCATCCATGACAGACTATCTGGTACTAAAATTGCCCTCCTGCCATAAACAGCTAAAAATCAGGAGAAAAAAAGATATATACATATGAATGAAACATATATATATGTATAACATATGTGTGAAATATATGTGTGAAATATGTGTGAAATATATATATAACTATATATATATACATATAAAATAAAACTCAGGCATTTAACAACAGGTGGCAGCATAGGATTATAATCCCTAAAATAAGGGAAACACATGAACTGAGCCCCACTATTGCCCAGGGTCTTTCTTTTCCTGGAGGCACTTCTTGAAAGATTGTGAGGAGAAAGGCCGAACCAAGCTAAGCTATCACACGGCAGTCTTGCTGAGTTAAGGAGACAGATATTGAAGTTTGACAAGTCTAAGATAACTGGTATTTGCAGAACCAGAGGGAGCTTCACAAGGAAGCAACTTTAAAAGTCGGCAGCGAGGTAGCTTTGAGTCTTTTTCTAAATACTACATAGTACCTACTTAGGGGAATCTTCATGAAACAAGGCAAAGAACAATTTTTGAGAAGCAGTAAACAGAACAATCCCCAGAGTTCACAGAGAGCTTGGGAGATGTTTGTGTACTGACCAAGAAGAGTGTAGAGAGTTTACTGAAACCTGGGGCATTCAGTAGAAATCCAGGAGGGTTATACCTTTGTAGTAAGATTAAACTAGTCCTAGCAATAAAGCTACTCTAGACCTTTACAAAACTTAAAAACAAGACTTAAAAGGATCAGACTATTCTTGGATGCTCTTAGACATCTTCCAAATCAAACTTCAACTCTCCTGAAAGGATTACAGGAAGACCTAGACACTCAATAACGTAAGCTTTACAATGTCCAGCATCTAATAATAAATTACTGGATATGCAAAGGGAAAAAATATAATTCATAAATGAAAGAGCAGTTTTAAAAACACAGACTCAGAGGAAGACAAAGATTTGAAAATAGCTATTATAAATATGGTCAAGCACTAAAGTAAACACAGAAATAGTAAACGGAAGCTATATAAAAGAGATAAGTGATACTTCTAGGACTCAGAAATACAGTATCTGAGATGAAAATTTCACTGGAAGGGTATATTAGGAGATTTTAAAATGCAAAATAAAGGAGTAATAAACTTTAATAAATAAGCAATAGAAATGAATCAAATTGAAGCACAGAGAAAAAAAGAAGCTACAGAAAAATAAGAACCTCAGTTACCTATGTAACAATATCAAGTTGTCTAATACACATGTATTTAAGCACCCTAGAATAGAGGAAATAGTGCATGGAATCAAAAAAAAAAAAAAAAAAAAACTCTGAAGATATAGTGGAGCACGGAAATTTTGCAGATTTAATGAAAACCATAAACACACAAATCCAAGAAGTTCAGTGAAACAAAAGTAGGATAAAAACAAACAAAAAACACACCTAAGACCATTATAATAACATTGCTGAAAACCCACGAAAAAAGAAAAATCTTAAGATGGCAAAAAATAAAAATAAAAAAAAAGTTACAATGCAAACAGAGAAAGAGAATTACTCCTGACCTTGTCAGAAACAATGCAAATTAGAAGATAAAACAATGTATTTAATGTGCTAACAAAAATAAACCAGAAAACTCCCAAAACTGCTTAGAATTCTATGTCCACTGACAATATCTTTCAAAAATGAAGATATTTTTAAATTAACAAAAGTTGAGAGAATTTCATGCTCTATAAGGAACATTAAAAATAATCTTCTGACTGAAAAAAATAATATCAATCCAAACTCAGATCTATACAAAGAAGTTGTGAGCAATAGCTATAGTAAATATGAGGAAAAAAGTTCATATTAAAAATATTTTCAATGTAATTATTTAAAATGGACTGTTTAAAGCAAAAAGTTACATCACTATATTGTGAAATTTATAATACAGAAATAAAATGTATGACAACAAAAATAAAAAGGACAGGAGGGAGAAAACTAAAGATACTTCGTAAGATTGTTATTATATGTAATGTGGCATAACAGTTTTTGAAGGTAGATTATGATAAGTTAAAAACGTATATTGTAAATCATAGAACAAACCCTAAAAAATTAAAGTGAAATCACTAATAAGTCATAGAGAAAATAAATTGGAATATTAAAAATAGTGAACTAATGAAAAACAAGAAAAAAAGTAAAAAAAAAAAAGGAGATGAGAAAAGTGGAAAAAAATAGTAAGGTAATAAAATTAAAATTAATTATGTTGATAATTATGTTAACTATAAATGGTATATACACTCCAATCTTTTTTATTTTACTTTAAGTTTCAGGGATACATGTGCAGAATGTGCAGGTTTGTTACATAGGTATATGTGTGCCATGGTGGTTTGCTGCACCTATCAACCCAGTATCCAGGTTTTAAGTCCCGCATGCATTAGCTATTTGTCCTGATGCTCTCCCTCCACTCGCCCCTCAAGCCATGAGAGACCCCAGTGTGTGTCGTTCCCTTCCCTGTGTCCATGTGTTCTCATTGTTCAACTCCCACTTCTGAATGAGAATATGTGGAGTTTGGTTTTCTATACTTGTAAACTCTAATTTTTAAAGGTAAAAAGTCGTCAGACTAGATAAAAATGTAAGACCCAACTGCACACTATCTGTAAGAAATCTACTCTAAATATAAGACCCATATATATTAAAGTATGCAAAAATATATACCATGCAAATACTAATCATAACAAAGCTTCAGTGGCTATATTAATATCAGATAAAGTAGCTTCATATCAAGGACTATTATCCAACATAAAATGGGATATTTCATAATAATAAGGGAATTCATTCATCACCAAGGCATAATAATCTAGGTGTGCATATGTACACACCTAAAAACAGTTTCAAAATACCAGAAATAAAAACTGATACAGTGCAAGAAGAAATCAGCAAATCTATAATTATAGTTGGGAGTATCAACACCTTTCTTTCAATAATTGGTAGAATAATTAGAAATCAGGATAAAAATATTTGAACAACACTGTCAAACAACTTGACTTTATATTTACAGAATGCTATACACAAAACTACAAATATATATTCTTTTTGAGTGCTCACAGAACACACACCAACATAAGCCATATTCTGGACCACAAAACAACTCAATAAATTGAAAAGGATAGAAACCATTCAGAATCTGAACAACTCAGGACAAAGCTATCAGTAAGTAAGTGAACTAGTTTTCAACTCAGAAGATTGATTCTAGTAGCCAGGTCCACTATAACATGCTATCGGGCAAAGGAAAAACACTGCCAATATCTGAGGTGGTGTCCCTTTTTTCTCCAGGGGCTTATTAGTCAAAATATATATGCAGCAGAATCCATACATGCAGAAATTACTTGTGCCTTTTTGACACGTAGAAAAAAAGGGAATGGAATATTACCTCCACCCACACTCTATTTTTATCCACTGAAGTTTTCCAGGTAGAATAGCCTCTCTTGTTTTCAAATTCATCTTTGGGTTCCTTGGCAATCTAGAGCCAACAGCCAGTTGTGAAATTTAAACTGTAGCATGTCTCTTTTCTCTAAACCATTCAGATTTCTGTGCTTATGACTACCACTACTACCATACATTGCGAGTTATTTAATATCTGTGTCTCAGTTTTCTCACCTGTAAATGAAAAGCTGTTATTGATTTACTTATTCCATAGTTTGTCAAAAAAGTCACCTTAGGATTATTATTATTATTATTTGAGATGGCGTCTCACTCTGTTGTCCAGGCTGGAGTGCAGTAGCATGATCTTGGCTTACTGCAACCTCCACCTCCCAGGTTCAAGCTATTCTTCTGCCTCAGCCTCCCCAGTAGAGTAGCTGGGACTTAAGGTGTGCGCCACCATGCCAGGCTAATTTTTGTATTTTTAGTAGAGACTGGATTTCACCATGTTGGCCAGGCTGGTCTCGAACTCCTGACCTCAAGTGATCCGCCTGCCTCAGCCTCCCAAAGTGCTGGGATTATAGGCGTGAGCCACCACGCCCGGCCACAAGATTTTTAAACTTTACGAAGAATATATGGCATCTCTATTTTTCTGGGGACTAAAACTTTAATGCTTCACTGATTGAACTTAGACTTTGAGCTAAAATAATTCTCAAGCATAAATTCATTACATTAAACATATATTTACCAATTGCTTCGTATGTCTAAGCCACAGTTCTCAGTACTGTGGATAAATGAAAAGTCGTTAAGGTGAAGCCTAAGCCCTGGGGGAACTGATCTAGTAACATCGATTGTGTTTCCAAACATTACCACAGTGGAAAAATTGAAAAAGGAAAATTTTAAAAACACCTTTAACAATATTATCTTAAAAGCAGGCAATACTCAGCGAGAAATTAAGCAAAATAAGTGCAATACAAATAGATGGGGAGAAAATCTTCAAAACATTGCTTAAATAAATTAAAGAAGACATAAACACATGGAGAAATATATAATGTTTATGGATTGGAAGGCTCAATATTTTTTAAGGAAATCATTCTCTCCAGATTGATCTATGACATCAATGCAATCCCAATAAAAAAATCTCTCAGGGTTTTTTTTGTTTGTTTTTTGTTTTTTGTTTTGTTTTGTTTTGTTTTTGGTCAAAAATGACAATCTGGCTCCAAAATTTATATGGAAATTAACAGAATTAGGATAGCACAAAACAATTTCAAAACAGAACAACAAAGTTGGAGGACTTATAACTGCTTCATTTCAAGACTTACTATAAAGTGACCGGGCGTGGTGGCTCATGCCTGTAATCCCAGCACTTTGGGAGGCCAAGGCGGGTGGATCACGAGGTCAGGAGATCGAGACCATCCTGGCTAACACGGTGAAACCCCATCTCTACTAAAAATATAGAAAATTAGCCGGGCGTGGTGGCAGGCGCCTGTGGTCCCAGCTACTCGGGAGGCTGAGGCAGGAGAATGGCATGAACCCAGGAGGCGGAGCTTGCAGTGAGCCGAGGTCGTGCTGCTGCCCTCCAGTCTGGGTGACAGAGCGAGACTCCGTCTCAAAAAAAAAAAAAAAAAAAAAAAAAAAAGACTTACTATAAAGTGAGAATAATCCAGTGTACAACTGACACAGCAAAGACATACAGATAAAAGAAACAGATAGGAAATATAGAAACAGATCCACAAATACATGACCAACCGAACTTTGACAAAAGTGCCAATATATTTAAATATGAATTTTTTTCAACAAAAGATACTGGAACAATGAGACATCCATATGGATGTGACCTCTGTCTCACACCTTATACAAAACTTAAATCAAAATGTATCAGGGATAAAAAGTTAAAGCTAAAACTGTAAAACTTCTAGAAAAAAACATGGGCTAAGATTCTTCACATTTTTGAAGTAGGCAAAGATTTTTGGATAGAGCACAAAACAAAACCACAAAGAAAAAAATTAGTAAACTGGTCTTCATCAAATTTTAAATTTTCTCCTGGGGAGTGAGGGATAAAAGACTACGAATTGGGGTTCACTGTATACTGCTTGGGTGATGGATGCACCAAAATCTCACAAATCACCACTAAAGAACTTACTTATGTAGCCAAATACCATCTGCTCTGCAAAATCCTATGGAAATAAAAAAATAATAAAATAAAAATAAATAAAATAACATTTCTACACTTATTAAATGAAAAGACAAGTTACCAACTGCAAGAAAATATTTGCATTGCATACACTTGAGTACATACTGTATAATTCCATTCGTATTAAATTGATTTTTGCATATCAGTCTTATATCTTGTGGCCTCACTAAATTAAAGTATTAATTCTAGTAGCTTTGTGTTAGATTCATTAGGACTTTTTAATATACACCATCATGTCACCTAGCCCCATTTACTTCTTATTTTTCAACCTCTATTTTTTTTTTTTCTTTTTTAGAAACAGGATCTCACTCTGTTGCCTAGGCTGGAGTGCAGTGATGTGATTATAGCTCACTGTGGCCTTGAACTCGTGGGCTCAAGCGATCCTCTCATCTCAGCCTCCCAAGTAGCTGGGACTACAGGTGCATGCCACCATGCCTGGCTATTTTGTAAAAGCTTTTTGTAGAGACAGGGTCTCACTATGGTGCCCAGGTTGGTCTCTAACTCCTGACCTCAAGTGATCCTCCTGCCTCAACCTCCCAAAGTTCTGGGATTACAGGCGTGAGCCACCACACCCAGCTCCAATCTGTATTTCTTTTCTTCCTTTCTCTTACCTTATTTCACAAACTAGATCTCTAATACAATGTTGCATAGAAGTTGTGAAAATTAATATTAATTTATTTCTGGACTTAGGAGAAAGTATAGTCTTTAACCATTAGGTATAACTGTAGGTTTTTCATAGATTTGCTGTGATTTACAGAAAACAATGTAAGATTCAAATATACACATGCTTATTTATTTATCCCAATTATTCATCTGAATTTAAGGGAAATAATCAAAGTGAAGGTCCTCATTTTGTCTGCACTAGCTTTGCACCTCCCAAGAAAACCATCAACACCTAGACCCTTCCTCGGACTCTCTTTCTAGAAAACTCTGATTAAGACAGGTGCCTCCATCAAGGATGAATGAGTGAGATAATATTCAAAAGAAGATCATGTTTAAACTGAGCCTGATCAGAAATAAAAGTGAATCATGTGAGTTAGACAGAGACAGGGAAATTCCAGAAAGGTGGAAAAATAATTACATGAAATCCTAGAATCATAGATACACATGCAGTGTTTATACCATTGCCAGTAGTTTTAGTTGACAGGTATATTAGAGAAAGAGGTGAGAGATTAGCTGAGGGAGGAGGAAAAGAAGGAAATTGAGTTGCTATGAAATTCTAATTTTGTCCAGAAATAAACAGTTTCAAATTGAGATTTAAAAATATTTTAAAGAGGAAAATAAGCTGATTATACTTCTAATTTAGAACAATCACTAGTAGTTATCTGAAAGAGAGTAAATTAATAGGAGTGGAAATGGAGACACAATATGAGAAAAGACCATGGCAGACACCAAAGTAACAACTGGTAGGGGCCTGAAGTGAGACAGTGGTATGGTGGTATACAGATGAAGAGGAAGGATAGCTATATTAAGGAAGAAGGGACAATAGGACTGGGTTGTTGGGTTGAACAAGAGGGATCACAGGCAGGGAAACAAGTTTGTCATGAAAAAAAAGTCTTGATATTTGTCAAATATTTGTATCCAAAATCCATAAAGTCTACTTACAACTCAATAATAAGAAAACAAACAACCAGTAAAAAAAAAAGGGGCAAAATATTTTGATGTACTCCAAATATACAAAGTCAGTATTTATAGGAAAAGAAGCTAAATATTATTAGTGATCACAGAAGTGCAATTTAAAATAACAATGAGATATTACTGCACTTCACCACAAAAGCTACAATGAAAAACTCAGGAGCAACTATTACTCTCATACACTGATAGTGAGTATAAAATGGTACAAACACTTTGCACCCCTCAGTATTTACCTAATTCTACTTGTAAGTATTCACACTCCAGCAATTATAGTGTTAGGTATTTACTCAAGAGAATTGAAAACACATATCCATAAGCACCTTAAACATCAGTGTTCACAGCAGATTTATTCACAACAGCCCCAACCCGGAAACAACCCAAATGTTCAACAAGTGAATGCGTAAACAAATTGTGGTATGTTAATAGAATAGAACCGTACCCAGCAATATAAAAGAACAAGCTGCTGATACATCTAACAACATGACTGAATGTCAAAAACAGTATGCTAAGCAAAAAGTCAGACACAAAAAATTACATTTTGACATTGGAATCAGAAGTGACTATGTTATAACCAAGTGGATACATAAAGAAGAGGCTGGACATTAGGGCCTGGATCTTAGAAGAGAAATCTGGAACAAATATGCAGGTTTGAACATCACCAGCCTTATTAGAGACAAAAGAGTAGATGAGATCACCAAGGAGGAGTGTTTAGGACAGCCAAAGCTAGACATAGGGAAATATTAGCATTGTAGGGACACAAAGAGAAGAAAATACCGTCCAGGCACGGTGGCTCACACCTGTGATCCCAGGACTTTGGGAGGCCGAGGCAGGCAGGCGGATCGTTTGAGCCCAGGAGTTTGAGACCAGCCTGGGCAACACGGTGAAACCTTGTCTCTACAAATAATAGAAAAATTAGCCAGGTTTACTGGCACACGCCTGGTCCCAGCTACTGGGAAGGCTGAGGTGGGAGGATCACTTGAGCCTGGAAAAGTCGATGCTACAATGTTTGCCAGTTTGGATAACAGAGTGAGACCGTCTAAAAAAAAAAAGAAGAAGAAGAAGTGCAGAATGCAGACAAAAAGAAGAAGTAGGGGGAGGATAATCAAGCAAAGGAAAATAATTGTGGGAGAGGACAGTCTGTTGCAAAGGCCAGAGAGGGACAAAAGAAGAAAAGGGTAAATATCCTTGCACTAGACTGCTACAAAATACTTAGCACAGAGGAGGCCATTTTACAGGAAGAGTCAAAAATTCTATTGTAGTGGGTGGAGGAGTGAATGGGCAGAGAAGATGGGGACAGAGAAAATACCCTACACCTACAAAAGTGTTTTGGAAAGGAAAGAACTACAAAGTCTATGTCTTTGCGAATGTCATATTTCTACCCAATTGTAAATTTTTGGTTATTTCACAAATACCTCACAGTGACTACATTCTCAGTAAGATGTTTACGGTATCACCCATGTATTTCTGATAAAGGAAAAGCTGACATAGAGAAAAGTGCATTTTATGAACTAGTTCATATATTATATAAAAGTAAAGAGCCAGATTGCAGTATAGAATTGAAATGTGTTTTGCAAATTCTTGCTTTTGCTCTATACAGAAATCCTAGGCTGTATTTCCCCTGTTCCGCTTCACTTATATCTTATGTGATTGTCACCTTGTGTTTCTCCATTTAAAAATAAAAGGCAAACTCAGCAGTTCCTTTTTCTTAAACTGCTTCAGTAACCAGCAGTTGCCACATTAAAAGCTTTAGCTGCAGGACTATAAAAATAGTCTAATGCTCCCTAGCAAGTAGCTACATTTCAGCCAGTTCTCTTTTCAGGGATGTAGCAAGGTCAAATCTAATGGCCAAGGAAGGACAGGCTATGAGAGAGAAGGGAAAGCCAGTCGACATTCACAGAGCAAAAGTGCATTGTGCTTGGAATTTTTTGTGTAAGTGTTAAACAGTGCCCACAGTTAACCACCTGCTTGTTGTTTAGAAGGGTTCAAATGAACAATTTCAAGCACAATTGAATAACACTCAAAAGAAAATCAAGTGTAATTTCCTAAGTTGCTGAAGCAAGGATTCTTCTATGAAACACCATTAGTATTTCTAAACCTGATTTGATTATGTTTGAAATTTAATGCACACAGTTTAGTGGCACTTAGAAATTTCTTTGTGCAAAGATGGAATTACAAGGTAGACCTTTATAAATGATTGTTTCTTTCTGTGTATGTATTTTTTTAATTCTTTGTGTCATGATTGTAATAAAACTAAATGATTAAAGATTAAATGTCATTTCTTTTTTGTCTTCCTTATGACAATATTTTGTTTTGCATTTAAGATACATTAAAAAGTAAGGAAAATATACCACATAAAAACACTCACATCACACCGCTTGTATAGCTCGTCTTGAAATTCTTCACCTGCGTACTGTCTCTAAATATTTATCGTTAGGAAAGAAAGGGTATGTTGGAATCTTCTGGTTACTTTGATAAATCTCTTAAGAGGGTAATTCTTTTACTGCCTTTATTAAATGCCAACTTCACATATCACTGCTGCTTTAAAACCTTTTTCCCTCAATGACAGGATCAAGTTAATGCTGTAATCTAATCCTTACAGAATCCCTCAATCCCAGCTCTGTAGGTTACTCACTGCCATGAGCATCAGCCCTTGTTTTAGACACGTTTCCAACCAGGGACAACCTCTTCCTTGTATTCTACTTAAACGAATCTTTCCCATCCCACAAGCCTCAACACGTCAATTTTCTTGACTATTTCAACAGAATCAATATCTGATTTCTATGTCTCCATTCACATTTAATATTTGTACCCACACTAGGCCTTAATAATTTTCTTTCTTACAACCTCTCTTATATCACTATCTTCTAACCTTAGATAGCTTTCCATGTGCATCGTCTTCCTAAATAGATTATCTTCTTGAGTGCAAGAACTTAGTGTTTTCTTAACACTTAAGTGACTGCTAAGATACTATACACTTAGCAGCAATGTTTGATAAGGATTTGTTAACTAATATTTGAAGGAAAAAAAGAATATTAACCTCTTTAAATATAAAAGTGATTGTAATTACAATTTTGTTACATACATCATTAAAAAGACAAACAAAAAAACGCACTCTGTGGGAAAATATTTCTAATAAATAGATTTTAAAGAAACTATTCAAATCAATGTTTTAATAACTCTCTACCAAAATATGTATATTTCTTCTAAAAGTCACAGAGCATTTCTTGAAAATCACTTCCAGAACACCTCATAAAACAGCCTGGATTCAGTAATCCCCTAATCTCCAGGAATTTATCCTGAGGCAAAAAAGTAACTATCCAATATTATGTTCACACTGTAGGTTAACTATTGCATCAATGTGAACATTCACCAAAGTTTGCACATATTAATGTTTTAAAATTAAGATGCTGAAATTGCAGAATTACAACTGAGGGAAGAAAACGCTATGGCTAATGCCACTGAAACTAAAGCATTCGTTTCATTTCATGCATAGGTTTTACAATCTACATTGATATAAATATTTTGCCTTTCTCTGCAACTCCAAGCAGCAGCTAATAATGAAGCAGTTGAGAACCTGACTTAATGATTGCTAACCAATAGTATTTGGCTGGTGAAGCTGGTTAGCACTGACTTAATGCAAAATATTCAGGACACTTAACAAAACTGCCCTCAAAATGGAAAAAAAATAGATAAGCAAAAGAAGTTAAGAATCTATACCAAAAGTAAAACCAATTCAGTGTTGTGCCTCTCTTATGCTAAGTCTCAGAAAACATCAACTTTGTAGGGTTCAGAATATAAACCAAACAGCTAATCTTCTCATAATGTCATTCTGAAACAGCCATCATGAATTAGAAATCAAGCTGAACTATTCTTGATTGGGTAAGAAACCCAATCCGAAGGTTTATTGCAGATATTGGGGTGTGAATAATGAGTTTCATAGAGTATTTTTTTACGTCCCAAACAATACATTACTCTTAATATTTTAAAACTATATCTTCAAACAAAAGTGAAATGACCCCTAATTCCCTAATTCCAGTGCTCAAGGATTTAGTCATTTTGATCATACATACTAGCAGATATATAATTGAATGCCGATTAATGCTAAATGCTGTAAAGAAAAAATTACACAGGGGAAATGGGTAGTGAATGACAAAGTGTGCTTCTTTTGAAAGGGTAGCAAGAAAGGTTAATTTGGTGTGATGGCATTCTTACAGAGACCTTTAACATTCCAGGAAGACCAAAGAGCAGGAGCAAAGCCCTGGGACAGACATGTGTTTGGCAAGTTCAGGGAACAGCATGAAGCCAGGGTCTGGAGAATAGTTGGGGATGAATGTGGGGATACTGGAAATGAAGGTAGAGCAGTTGTTTGGTTCCGTGTCCTGAAAAGGCTTGTAGACCACATGCTTGTGATTTTAAGTGTAATGGGAGCTATTTTAGGTTTGAGAGCAGGTCAACCCAGTAGTCATTTAGTAAATGTTTAAAAAGTGCAAAAAAACAGTTGCTTGGTAGAAAAAAAGAAACAAAATCTATTGTCCTAAGTGCCATGTAGAGAAATGGCTATTGAAGAAGTATCCCTTCCAGTTCTGAAATTCTGGAATTCTATAACTCCTTGGTTGAAAGGAACGAAGGAAGTAAAATTCCAGTGCCCATTGGAGCCAGCTTTTAAGTCTCCAACACCCTCTGCATACACTGCATACAAATAAAACACAATTTAAAAATAATCGAACATAATTATATAGAAACCAAACTACGACACATCTTCCTTTATTTAAAATAGAGTTCTATATGCTTCACAGAAACAAGTGCAAGTGCTTGATTTATTATCTTTCCCACTTTACAAAACAATACATTTTCAGAAAATGCATACATAAAAATATAACATTTAGGCAGATAATTATTTACATCTGAAGACAGATGAAAGTTACGCGATAATATTAAAAAGCTTTAAAATAAATACTTTTATGACTTGCTGTTGGTAAAGTTAAACATTTTGGTATAAAGGCTATCACTGAGTTTTTAATAAATTCTAAAACACTATTATTTCTAAATAAAATAAGTCTATACATTTACTATAAAATGCATATTTTCACAGACTAGAAATTAATGAAACATCTGAATATCATTCACTTCTCTTTGGAATTTGAAATTCTCTTCACCTTCGACATTTAAATTACAACTACTAAAATCCATCTACATATTTTCGATACAGTTTATTGCCCAATTCTTATTTTAAAACCTAATTTATTTTTTCATATTCCTTCCTTATATACATTCCTTTGGGCCTGTCGGCTGAAAGACAATCTTTTTACATACTTAAGAGTATCAGCTAGCTTACAAAAAGTCTTTACAACGGTGATTCTTTTCACAGTAGTTCAAGAGTTCAAGGCATGTTTTGCAATGTCAAACTGCAATGGTTTTGACATTTGTAATATGTTCTTAGGTATAAGAAGAGTCACGCTACCAAAAGAAAAGTATAATTAGTATTAGTACTTTGAAAGTCAATCCAAAATTCCTTTTTTGAGATCTGAATCTAATTTTCTGTTTTTAGGACATTTAAAAACCTGAAACACAGATCAAGTTTGAATAATCTTCTCCAGTCTAGAATTAGAAGAGTACATGAGCATGACACTAGTCATTGCAGAAATGAACTAGAATTTAATATTTTGGCTCAGATACTCTTATTTTGTATAAAGAGGAAAAAAAGGGCTGGGTCTTCAGAAATAGTTGCTATTATTTAGCCTATGGAAGAAATAGAAATATTAGTAAATTTCATTCTATGCTTGCATTTCCTAGACAAAATTTAGGCACACAGTCCTCTCTTTACAGGCAAAGTCAGTAATTAGCTCCATGCATAGAATGAAAACTGTGTGTAAGATGTCAAAATTAGGGTCCATGTGCCTTGCTGCAGATTGTCTGGGTTGAAAAATTAAACCAACACGATAAACATACAATTTCTTTTCTCTCAGGAATGCCAGGATGAAAAGATAAAGTATTACTTCTTCTAAGTTCTATGTTCAATTTGCAGACGTCAAGAATTATTTTGGCTTTTTAATTTTCATTTTCTGAAGATGTATAAGCCAGACCATTCTTTAAACATATATAAGCCAATAAGATGCTTTTCTGTAAAATATAAAATTATGTCTGGGAGCCAATTGCAGTTGGATTTTAGCCCCCATCTGCCCCTCAGCTGGGAAGATTTGTATAGAGCACAACAGGCCCGACTGGATGTGATGGCAGTGGGTATAAGGGTAATCCCCTAAAGCACTCAGATTCTCAGTGGCCCTATTAAAATTCAGATTAATGTAACCCACAGTAAACTCTTGCAGTTAAAACTGTTAGGTCTGGAGAGAAAAATTTCTTTTAGGATAACCTGGACCAATGATCAGGAAATACAGTCACATCTGAAAATATTGAAATCTAGGATGAAATAGAGCTCTTCTCTCAAATGTATTCATCTACAACTGAAAGAGAAAAGTATGCTGGCAGTTCTATTATTGTTAGGGGAATTTTAAAATAGAGATTGTTACCTAATTTTGCTGTAGTATTATATTCCAAACTAATAGCATAATGGCTTAGTTTTAAGAGATGTCAAAAGCAAAACAAAGCAATGGTATGGAACAGCAGAAATAAATTTAGCAACCACATTATGGGGCATATATTTCAAATTGTCTTTCCCAGTCACTATTTCTCAAGTGGGATTTAGCATTAAAGCAAAAGTAGACATTCTTTACATGTTAGCTAAAAGTTAGAATACAATTAACAGCTAGTCTTTTTAGGTTTTGGAAAAAAAAAATCATCTCTGCCATTAACAAATACTCTATAGTGCCAAATGAAGGATTACTGGAGAAGTTACGAGGTGAAACCTCTTACACATCAGTGGGGAACTTAAAATCTTGTTAAGAAGTTCATTGTGTAGCAGTTTGGACAGATTAAAAGATAACTAAAGAATTATAGGAATTATAGACTGACTTGGGATTGATGAGATCTGCCAAACATTTTTAAATGCACTAAAAGAAGATGAATGCCAAAGACAAACTAATGAGAAACTGACGGGGGAAAAAAAAAGAGAAAGAGAGAAAAGTCAGATAATATACCACTGGACATAGTCCCAAATTCAGCTATTAAATCACCTTTCACCCCCATTCCAAAGTACAAAGAGAAAGAACAATCCTTACAGAAATGGTGGGGGATGTCAGGAAGCTTTTCTAATTATTACTGGCACTAAGAAATTCTATACTCTCTCTCTGTCCCTAAATTTTATCCATTAATTTTATCAGCACCCCAGTGGTTGCCTACTTAGCTTGACAACCATTCTACAACTCTCTCTTTGCCTAGTTTAGTTTTTCTCACTGACCCCACCCTGAGTGAGTAAATTATTTTAGTAGAAACACAAGAAGTGGGATTTTATCATCATCATTGAATGGCACATTACGTTAGTGTGCATTCAAGGTAGGTTTAGATGCATGCAAATTAATTTTTAATCAGTAAAAGTTGGGGATATGGCAAGGAACAGTGCTGGGTGTCACCACCTGGCTTTCATGAGAGTTCTGCTAATAACTAGTAGTCATTTAATCTCTGATCCTTGGTCTCATCATCGAAACAAAACTGGAATCAAGTTATATAATCTCTGAGAGTACTAAGGGATTCTCTTTCATTAGAAGGCTAAATTCCAGATGGTTAAGTTAAATAATAGTTATTTTTTTAATTAGAAACTAATGATAATGTTGAAAGATAGTGAGGGAATATTAAGAAAAAAAGTGAGAAAAATAATGAAATATAAAGCAAGGCTAGATGGAAAAAAGAAAGTCAAATATCTATATATTTTCATTAAAATGTTTTGAAAAATGCCCATATTATAAAAATTCTACTTAATATTAACGTTTTTTAAAAACTTATATTCCAATTGACTTGTTATTTAGAAGCAGCTCTCAAGATAAAACAATTACTGTTTTCACTAAAATAGCAGAAAAACTCCATGTAGGTATTAGCACGCAGAGCTAGAACTAAGCATTGTCAAACAGAAATGGTATGTTTCACAAAAGATGCTTAAAATATCTTCGAAAACCACAATGGTGCCATTTTAAGATACTCATACTAAACATTCCTAAGTAGCTTGTAATGATGTGTTTGTGAATTTATTTAAAGGAATGATTATTGAAGACATCAACTGCCAGCTTTTATTCATTTAGTACTGTTATTTTCTTAATTTTCCAATGGGAAACAAAATTTCTATATTTTAAATACATTTATTTAGCCAAATACACTCTCATACTTATTTCAATCAAAGACTATGCCCTAACAAGCAATTTTAAGTTGTTTACTCAAACTTTGTATAATGGCAAACATCAACTCCCTGTTTTCAGATGATTTGCTAAGCAGGTTCCTTGGTACCTTTGCGCAGACTCAAAGATAACCCTGAGTTTTCTCTGCCCCAATGAGTCACATGGTGGCAAAATTCCAGGAAAATAGAAGTAGTTTTGTTTTATTTTATTAATAATTCTACAATAGTAGCTGTAATAAAATAATAAATTACTGTGGAACTTCTAACCTAATGAATCTATTGTAGATTTTCATTTTTAAATAAAAGCTAATTTTAATTTTTTCAGATACTGCAACCAGGTTACTATTTTCATACAATCATGGAAATTTAAAATGCAAAGTTAATTGAAAGTATAAAGATGAAAAGCAAGTGCTATGCCTAAAATAGTGCACGACAGTCATGTTTCACTTAACTCTCAAGTCAGAACATAAATTAAGAATTCTAGATGTGACATGCCAAATATTTTAGACATAGAAGAAAGCATACAACAGAATCTGTACCAATTACAAACTTAAAGGCAAAATTTACAAGGCAACAAGTTCATGCTGAAATACTGACAACAAATAATGTTTCTCTTATTTTCAGAAAGTGATGCTGCATTTAAATCCCATCACCACTTTATACAGTACTAAAAATTCATAATAGCGTTTTCCCAAGTCTTGTATTATACCCCAAAGCCAAAATATCTGTAAGGAGTAAAGAACACTGATACTCTGAACCTAACCTAAGAAGAATTTTTTTTTTTTTGCTTATAACAAAATTTAAAAGAAATGAATATTACACAAAGGGACTCCATTAAAAACAATATAACATTTGACAGCATAAGTATATACAAGAAGCCTGCCTTATGCTCTATACTTCATCATCCTATTTTTGTAAGTGAGCATATTCTATATATAATCCTGTTAAGAGTAAAGGAAATATTATAACTTTTAACATTTTCCTCATCATTTTTGCTGCTCTATTCCCTTTCTTTAAAAATGTGTTTTGTAATTGAAATATAAGACTATTCAGCTAGGAGTCATAGTTAACCAACACAAGAACAAGAAAAATACCTCAAAATGTACTAACATACGGATTTCTTCAGAGTGAAAGTTGAACCAATAAAATATGAAATTATATTTAGACACCCTCAAATAAGCTACAAAACATAATGACAAGAAGAATGGAGATGTTAAAAAATCCTCTCTTAAAAATTCAATAAGCATATTTACCCAACATAAGTAAATAAAACAGGAAATATCATTCTTGTTTATTTGAGGCACGTACAACTATAGTAAATAAATAATTTCATTCTTATATATGCAGAACAACAATCTATGAGAAATTAGTAACAAGCATAAGCAAGATTACCCCTTCACATAGGCTCTTTTTAAAAAATCACTTCACATAGGCACTTTTAAAAACTGATGATATATTTAGATTGTCTGTAATATCCAAATAAAGCTACTTTCTAAATGCGTTGCAAATGAAAGCGATTTTCAGACCTATCCTAGAAACCCACTGTCATGCAGAACTCAAGACATCCCACTTCATATTTTATCTGTCAATTTATTTTCTTCCCCCACACACTCACATCCCTATTCACATTCCCAAATTAGACTTTAAAATCCCTGAGGGCAGGACCTATCTATCTTTGTATTCCCTCTTGTACCCGATATTGTGGCAAGCAAGATATGGGTACTCTATGATTATTTAATAAGTGGATGAGAGCATTAACAAGTATGGAAGTACACGCAAATTCCATAGCTGTCAGTGTTTTGCCTTCCTTATTTCAGCTCAGTAAAATGAAGATATATTCAGTAACATATTTTCATAGTGAAATGAAGCATAATCACTAAACTGTATTCTATGAGAAAATACAGAAGTATATCCTTCAGAACACTATTACCCAAGCTGTGCTTTGCTTTATAGAACAGTTAAATATGGGATAGTAAAAAGTTTCTCCTCCTCTTAATAAAAGGGTTCCACCACGATCAGGTAATCTGAGCAATCCAGTTTAAAAAAAAAATTCAAGTAGCATTTCTTTACTGTTATTAGTTTTGGGTTTTTTGTTTGTTTGTTTTTTGTTTTTACTGTTATCAATAGCATTTATTTCACTCTTCAAAATACATTATATGCTAACATGTACTATCACTTTCTAAGCAATACCAAAGAACACTTTGGTCTTGGATCATCTCAGCAGAAGAAAGTTCTATGGAATGGAGTTTGACAAAAGATGTTTTAGGAGAATAAAAGACATCATGTTAAATTTCCTTTACCAAAATAGCATTATAGATTTGAAGGGCATATTTAACGTCCCATTAAATATTCATTACTCTGTGTCCACAGAAAGTAGAATGAAGGCGGAACTATCATGAGCATTCTTCTGTACTCACTCGCTCATTGTGAAAGGGTAGAGGAATATGTATTTGCTGTTTCTCATACCCTCTGTAGGGTTTGGTTGTTACACTTCATTGAAGAGTTTTCTTAATTCTTCTCAATATATTCTCAAAATATTTCCTTCTTTCCTCTTCCTCTTCTGTCTTTTCTTTCTAAGTGTATATGTACAAAGGAAATAGGGACCTCTGAATTGTATCTTAAAGATATTTTCAGACAATGAATATTTATGTTTGATTAATCTTTGGAAGTGTTCAGAAAACATTAATACTCATTAATGAATGGGATAACCATGATATTTCTATGAGAAAAAAATGTCAACAGATATGGTTCTGAGATTTCATGCAGGTCCATCATGATTCTGCAAAATAATATGCCTTCTGCATGACTAAACCACAAATATCATAATAAAAGATTGCATACGGAGAAAAGCACTATTCAAGGAAAAGTAGGAAGCTAGTTGACTCTACAGTGCTCATTATCACAAGATGTGGACCTAGTGCCAGTTCTGCCATTAGCTGTGTGACTTTGGGACATTTCTCAGTGTCTCAGGATATCAGGTATGTCTTTTGCAAAGGAAAGGAACAAGTTTAGTGGTTCAGCGACTGCTGCAGTAGTGGATTATGAAGGAGAACAGCAGAAGGGGAGACCAAGCACGTGGGACACCGATCTCACATCTTCCACTGAGCAGCTCCACTTTCACATGTTTGATATATTAAAATTTAGAGCAATATTTATTTTTAAAAAGTCCTGCTAACTTAAAAATGGGGAAACATAGATTGCATGACCTAAATTTCTATTTAAGATAGCATGGTCTAGTTCGCATGTTTAATTAATATGTTTTCGTCTCAGGAAAAAAAAAAAGTTTTAACATCTTTTCCTGTTCACTCATGTGCTCTTGGTTCAAGTAAAATAAAAACTTAATGACTATATCATTTTTATAGAGCTTATTTTACACTTTTGTAATATATTTCTTTCTTATTAAATAAAAAGATGAGTGGAGGTGTTGCTTTCAAAATAAAATTAAACATAACAGAGAGATTGGATGAAGTCAACTCCTGCCCATGCTTAACTTTAGAGTTATCTTTTCACGCGGCCTTATGGGCACTTAAATACTGTACTGTCTTATCTTTGAGGTAGAACAAAAAAAATGGCAAAAACATTCACATAAAGGGGAAAATGGAAAAGAAAGCTGTGAGAGATTTCTTTTTAACATAATTATCATCATTAGGCTTTGCAGTCTTCTTTGACACAAAGTTGAGATATAGTCTTCTTAATACGAAGAGCAGTTAGGCGGGCCGCTCCGTTGGCATACCAACACTCACGCATTATTCTCCCCATGACTCGGAGTGCCTTTAAGAGAGAAAAAAAATCAAAGACTTTAGCTACTCACGTAAAACAGAGCACAAAAGAAGTAAAGCCATAAACCCAGGAATTGATGCCAAGTTTCTTTATTTTTTTTTTAAGAGATGGGGTCTTGCTATGTTCCCCAGGCTGGAGTGCAATGGCTATTCATAGGTGCAAGCATAGCACGCTACAGCCTCAAACTCTTGTGCTCAAGCGATACTCCTGCTTAATCTTCCAAGTAGCTGGGACACAGGCATGCACCACTGTATCTTCCATTGATGCTAACTAAGCTTTGATGAAGAAATAGTAAATGTAAAACAATATGAGAAGAAGATTAGGGTCAAACTCCTTCAAAAATTATATCAAAACTCAAATATTCACCTTGTAGAGACTAACTAAAAAATGTTTCAATCCACTGATTTCTGGGAATATGGGACATGAAAAACATCAAGGGATATGGGAAGGCTTGGAAATTCCCTGTATCTTGATGTTGGTGATGAGTACACAAATGTAGACATATGAAAAAAATTCATCAATCTGTATAAGATTTGTGAGTTTTACCAAATGTAAATTATACTACAATAAAAATTATGATGCAAGTATAAATATCAGAAATTCTGGACTTTAAAAATGAACTAGCAAAGAGATAAGATAAATACTAAGAGGGGAAAACAATGAAAATGCATGAAACCAGAGAAATAAAGGAAACTGCTGAAGCAAGTGGCTGCTGTAGGGGTATCTGCTACTCTCATGGTCTAGAACTTCAGAACTGGTGGATCGCATGTAATAGAGAGTACAGCCCACAGCACACAGAAAGTTTCAGATCAAGATGCGGCCAGGCAGTGTCTCATGCCTGTAATTCCAGCACTTTGGTAGGCTGAGGTGAGAGAATTGCTTAAGCCCAGGAGTTCAAGACCAACCTGGGTAACACAGGGAGACCCTCTCTCTACAAAAAAATTTAAAAACTTAGCCAGGTGTGGTGGTCCCAGCTATGCAGGAGGCTGAGGTGAGAGGATTGCTTGGGCCCGGAAATTCAAGGCTGCAGTGCGCCATGATCACACCACTGCACTCTAGCCTGGGTGACAGTGCAAGACTCTGTCTCAAAAAAAAAAAAAAGATGCTTAGAAAGCCCTCAATTTAAGGATGACTACTTCCCTGAAACCCTCTAAGGGAAGTTGCCTAAGTCTTGGCTCTTGGTGAAGAAAAAAACAATCAAGCCCATGCCTTTAAACATTGCAGTAAACCTCAGCTCATAATGAAAATTCACAAATACATAAGGAAAAAAGGTACCATAAGCAAGAGTCCGTTGTAAATAGTAGTTTTGGCCCATAAAAACATTAGATGCTAGAACTAAATGATATAAGTATATAAAATATGTTTTTAAAAGGAAAGAGAAATACAAAATATGAGTAAAAAATGACAATATTTTAAAATGTGAAAAAGTACCAATAAAACATCTTGATATCAAAAATATAACAATTGGCCAGGTGTGGTGGCTCACGCCTGTAATCCCAACACTTTGAGAGGCTGAGGCGGGTGGATCACCTGAAGTCATGAGTTCGAGACCAGTCTGGCCAATGTGGTGGCACGTGCCTGTAATGCCAGCTACTCCAGAGGCTGAGGGAGGAGAATCATTTGAACTCGGGAGGCGGAGGTAGCAGTAAGCTGAGATCATGCCACTGTACTCCAGCCTGGGCGACAGAGCAAGATTCTGTCTCAAAAAAATAAATAAATAAAGCAGAAAACTCAATGGATGAGTTAAATAGCAAATTAGACATATCTGGAGGCAGAATGAAAGAACTGAAAAATAAATCTTGAGAGATACATACCATAATGACACAAATACAGAAAATATGAGTTAATTTAAAAAGCAAATTATAATGAAGGGTCTAACATGCATCTAATGAGTTCTCCAAAACTGAGTAATAGAAACAATCAGAGAAAAAACTATTTGAAGAAATATGACTCCGAATTTTCCAGAACTGAGGAAAGTCACAAACCACTAGAATAAGATAGTCCAAATATTCCAAGCAAGATTAACCAAGAGATATCTATACTGAAGACATCATAGAGAAACTGCAGAATGCTGAAGACAGAGAAGTTCTTTAAAGTAGTCATAAAGAAAAGCTAAATTAACTAAAAATTTATTGATTGATTATTGCTGACTTCTCAGTAGCAAACTGGAAAGTAGGTAATAGTGGGATAATAACTTTAAGGTGTTTAGAGAAAATAACTGTCAACCTAAATTTCTATGGTTAGACAAACTATTTGTTCAAGACTGAGGACAAAATAAAGACATTTTGGATACGCCCAAACTGAAAAATCTTACAACCACTAGGCCTTCTCTAAAAAAACAAAATAAAATACTTTTAAAGGATTCATGTCAGGAAGTCAGAAAATGATTTGAGAGGTAAGAAGAAATGCTAAGCAAAGAAAATGGTAAACATGTGAATAAGTCTAAATAATGATGGCATAAAAAGAGGCCAATATCTATTATATGAGATTGACATAAAACAAGACAGAAACAAAGTACTGGACAAAAATTGCATGTATCAGGAATGTACAAAATTGATCACACTAAAATGACTATGTTGGGTCTATTCCAAGAATGTATATTTGGTTTAACACTGGAAAATCCATAAATGTAAGTCATTGCATTAAAAAACTAAAGCAGAATGCTATATCATCACCTCACAGATATAGCATATGCTTCCATTATATGGAATACTACACAGCAATGAAAATGGACAGATTATAGCTACACATATATAATGGAGAGTGAAAACATTTTGAAAATAATATCTACAGTAAGTTTCAATCACATAAGTTTCACAAATATGCAAAAGTAAACAACATATTGTTATTCTGGATGTATGTATATATTCTGAAAAAATATACATATAGTAAAATTCTAAAGCAAAGCAAGAAAATAGTAAAGAAATAATTGATTATAATACTAACCTCTCAGAGGGGTAAGGAATCTTCAAAGGTATTGAAAATGTTCTATTTTTCAAACCTGGTAGTGGATTCACTAGTTTTCATTCTATTATACTTTAAACATATATGTTTATATTGTTTCATGTACATAATTATTAGAAAATTTTAAGTTTAATTTCAATTGAATTATAAATGCTTCAAAATTTGCTTCTCAAGTATGTAGGTAAGATATCTACACAAAATATAAAAATAACAAAACACAAATCTTGTGTTTTAAATTAGAAATTAGAAAAAGGGTTGAGAAACATGATTAAATTAGAAAAGGGTTGAGAAACCTGAAGGAACAGAAAAATGAGACAAAAAGGCAACTATAGAAAATGTTCCCTAAAACAAAACCAGACTAAAAGACATCACCTAAAAAAGACCTCATTCATTACATTAAAATATGGCAAAAAATAGACAGCAATAACTGAAATGAGAGACATAAAGTATCAGAATGGTTCTGAAACTAGTTAGATGGTTTAGACTCTTTTTCCTACCTTCTACTCTTTTTCCTTGTAAGAGCTAGAAAAAAATCTCTATCTTCACATAAGGCATAACAAGTATTGCAATAACCATTTACTGTTTGTCTAGTACATTACGGTTAAGTACTGGTTTGCTGGAGATGATGAGATAAATAACAATGGTCTCTGATGTGAGGGAGCTTTTCTAATGAGAGAATAAGTTCAAACTTCAGGTTAGAGATGAGGTATAACTTATTGAATATAAAGATGATTGGATTGTAATATTCTGTGTGGCAGAGACATTAACTGCCCACTGAGTCTACCTGTGTTCCCTGCAGTTCCTAGCACCACTGCAGTTTGGGGGGACCATGTGACAAATTCTGGTAGGAGCCATGAGTGGAAGAGATGTGTGTCACCTGATGCCAAAGCATTAAAGAGCCAGTGTGTGATCCTCTAGCTCCTCTCTTCACCTGACCTAGAGATCTGGAAACTACGTGTCCAAGGATCAAAATCAGAGTGATTACTGAGTCACTGCAGTGAGAACAGGTGTCATGGGGAGTTGTCTAACCTGCAGAGCAGTTTCTGTAAGCAAGAAATAAAGTGAAAAGTCACTGAGATTTCAAGATTTGTTACTATCACATAACCTGGCATTATGCATGCATAGCACTAAAGGGAAAAAAAAACTCTTCTGAAGACTTATAAAAAGACATATGTCTACATATATGGAATGAATTGGATGCTTACATTAAAAAGGAAAAACTATACGGTCTCTGAAAATTCTCCCTGGTACTCACCTCAAAAATATAATAAGAAAAATATAGATAAAAACATAGCCTTACTTCACAACTTTGCCACTGGTTTGGGATACTTGGTCGAAACTTCTGGTCACAAACAACCTTTCTCATTTCCTCTATCGAGGGATCTGAAGGCACCATGTCATAATAAGGCAATTGGTACTCCTCAACAATTCCTGTAAGAAATTTGCGTAATAAATTTCCATGTGCAAATAACAAACAAAGATGTCTATTTCAAATAATACCAATTAAGTTTTCTAGGCACAAGTGACACCCCAGGGCACTGGAAAGCCAAGTTTATAAAATAATGTGTCACTATAAAATCAAGAATATAAATTTAAATCACCCAGTTGAATAAAGTTATAAAATGTTATAAATTTTTTCATAACTGTAAAATGTATACAAGATTATATAAAATTATAATATATAAAACATAATTTTATGATTATATAATATGTAAAATTTCTATTTTATAATTATATAAAATAAATTTTATATTTTTCTATTATTAAAATTATGTAAATTTTTATTCAATTAAAATGCCATTATACAATTTAAAAGTAATGCCTTTCTTTTGATTATGAAATTTGTAGCACAGCTTCATTGCTTTGTGAATGAAGTGCATATATTTTCTCATCAGATAACTTTTCCAAAACAAAACAGCTTTCTCTCTTTGAAAACTTTTAGGCAATCTTTTTAACGTTGGGTTTCTTACATTTAGACTTCAGAACTACTGAACCTGAGAACGTTCTGGAGAAGAAGCCAAAGGTAGTTGAAGATAGACCGTTCAACATGAAGGTTAATATTTAAAGAGTCTCAAAGACAAAGACAAAGATGACCTTAATTATTAGAATACTACTTAAATTCCAAGAAATCCCTTATAAAATCTTTTAAATTAACTGCAGTGCTTTTAAGTTAAAATATGTGAGACATGCTATAATACTAGACAACTAACTATAATTCACGTCTGCTAAATTACTATTTTTACAGTTGAAGAAAAGTTAAGGACAAAATCTAAAAGCAACTCTAGACTAATATCAATATGAAATTTTTACAAAAAATTATTAACATGTTTGAAATCTTGCTATTTGCCATGAATTGCCCTAATGCCTTTACAGGTTTTAACTAATCAGTCCTCAAAACTACTGACTAAACAAGGTACAGTATTATTTGTTTTATAGACGAGGAAACTGAGGCACAGAATGTTATGAATTTGTTCAGAGACATAGAGCTACTAAGTGGCAAATCTGTAATTCAAACACTAGTGTCCACTAGGGTTTTATAATGTTTTATAATATCATCTATGAATAAAAGAGAAAAAGTATATATGTTTGCTCATTCAGACATAGTTTTAACCTTAGAAGCTTTTCATAAAATCTGCAAGGTTTTTTAAAAAATGAGATTAATGTAATGCAAAATGACATCAATACAAAGTGCAAAAATATGACAATAGTTTAATAATGACAGCTCTTTAATCGAATGTTTACTGTGAACAGGCTCTGTACTAAAAGCTTCACATGAATTAATTCATTAAATCCTTAAAGCCCAAGGGATCAGTTTTTGTATTATCTTCATTTTACAGATGAGGAAATTACTACTAAGTAACTTGCCTGAAGTTGGACATTCAAGGAATTGCTAAACCATTGCTTAGTCCTAAGTCTGTCTCACTTGAAAGTGGAAACTCTAAACCATTTTCTACCAGCATTTAACTTTTTCTCTACTGATGCAACAATTTCATCAGACGTATTTACAGGGCTTCCCCCTCCCTAATTCTTTCTCTCATTATTAAGCACCTTTTTTTTTTTTTTTTTTTTTTTTTTTTTTGAGATAGAGTTTTGCTCTTGTTGCCCAGGCTGGAGTGCAATGGCGCGATCTCAGCTCATGAGCCCCCACGCCTGGCTAATTTTGTATTTTCAGTAGAGACGGGGTTTCTCCATGTTGATCAGGTTGGTCTCAAACTCCTGACCTCAGTGATCCACCCGCCTTGGCCTCCCAAAGTGTTGGGATTACAGGCATGAGTCACCATGCCCAGGTGCATTATTAAGTTCTAAACTGCTGGGAGCAAGAAAGGTAGGAAGTTTGTCTTTGTCCGCCTCTTCCCACACCTTTATCCAACCCCACAACATTTATCCTATCACAGGGAAGAAAAAAAAAACAAGAAAAGCTTAAGAAACTGAACCCTTCAAGTCCTGTTGCCTCTGCAAATCATTTAACTTCTTTGGGATATAAGTTAGGAATACCAGCTTATGGCTTACAAACTCAAATAATTTTCAAGTACTTCATAAAGTGTCATATGGAAATAAAAATTATCAGGAGAACTGTCACCCCACTAAGCAGTAATCACAATATAAAATCTCCATTACATGCAAGATATCCCACTTTTGCCACTGGAAATATATCACCAAAAGGTATTCTCTTAAATACTAAAAAACTGATTCAATATAGTGCTTGGGGAAAAAAGATAGAATATCACATCTTGTATTCAGAGTATCAAGGAAAGGCAAACACAAAGGATATTTCCAAAATTTTACCTCCGACCGAACACCTCCGGGCTATTTCCCAGTAAACCAGACCAACAGAATAGATGTCAGCTCGTTTGAAGGACTCAAAGATATTCACATTCATTGTATCATCAAGCATTTCAGGAGCCATATACCTTCAAAAACATGCACACTTCAGATTCTGTGTATGACTTTATAGCACTCCAGTAAAACAATCTTAATAAATTAGGATAGCTTATGCCATTTTAAAAGGCAGATTTGAGGCATGAATAAAATTAAAAGAATACATTATTGACTCAACCATCAAGTGTGCTCAGCAGCACTCCACCCATACTTTCTCTCAGTGAACAATTTTATTATACAAAAAATATAGCCATGTTTGAACAAGAGTCAGTGTAAGAAATCTACAGTCCATGGACCTGACCGAGCCTCACTGTACTAGGGAGATTTTGGAGATTTCCCAGAATACTGAAGTGAGGATGCAACACCCTCCCAAGTTCTTGCAAGGGTGTTAGATCCTCTGAAGGAATCCAGCATCCAAGGCTTCCCTGAAGGTTCCTGATGTGGGGATAATCAGACGGGTGAGCTAAGGCTTTTCTTGCACAGGGAAAAGAAGTCCCTTAGGGCTACCCAGTGTGAATAAACTGCCCGGAAGTGCTCCTGGGGTTTCATTAAAGTCTCCCAGTGAATCATGAGAGGCATTCACAGGCACTGTCCTAGGAATCTCAAATATGGCTTGAAGGCCAGCTATAGCAGCTTAGAATTTCTGTACTCTCAAGGGCCTTTAACAACTCCAAAAAAATATTTTGGTTGTTTCTAATTTCAAGGTCAAGAACTCTGGAATTTTGCCAAAGTAATATAGAGCCTGAAATTCAAGTAAAAAGAATTGGAAGTAGGCTGGCCATATGGCCAAAGGCTGGCTATAACAAGAAAAACACCAGAAATCCCATTCCTAATGGGCCTGACCTGACACATGTGTGGTATATGTTGTTACTTCACACTCATTCTTAATCTTCAGATTCTGTTCCTTGAAAATGGGAACTGTATCCAAACTCATATTATCTTAATACATATCAATTTGGGAGACTTAATGATAAGTAAAAGTATAGGTAATACATAAATTGTGATTTAAAGAATAAGGCAATATAGTAGCACATAAGTGTATTCAGCATATAGAGTCCCTACCTATCTATTTCAACATATTGATTCTGTGTCTGTTGTGTAGAACCTGAATAGGTAGAACTAGTCCTGAGTTTCAGTTCATTTATGGGATATAAAGGCTTTGGAGGAGCTACATACTGCTGACGTTTTTTTTCTTATCTGTAGGAAAATGCATTCTCAGAAGATGGCACACTAAAAATAATACATCACTATCTCTTCCGCCGTTTCTCTCCACTGGACTCTGTAGCTAAATGGCTGCAATCCATGTGGCCCAAAATGCCAGCTCTCCTTGCTTTATAACCATTATGCCCACTAACTTCTCAGTGATCCAGAGAAGACTTCCGGATTTCTTGGGCCCAGTGGTTTCCCATTTGGACCTGAGCCTCCTCCACACACATGAGGACATTCATGCTTATTGGGCACTCTCACATCTTACTATGCTACCCAAGTCAGTCATCTTACCTCTTCGTTCCCACTTTAGGATTCTGAGGTATGTCGATAGTGTTCAGTATTGAATCATGCTTCACAGCCAACCCTAAGTCCGCTATGGCACAAGTTTCACATTTTTTCACTAAGATATTCTTTGATTTTATGTCTCGATGAGCAATAGCAGGTTTACCTATGAAGCATAAGAAGAACATATTCATTTTTTCTTTACCGAAGACTGTTCAAGAGAAATCATCCTGAAGACTTAGCTCTAAATGAGCTAATTCAAAAAGAGTGTTCTTCAAAGCTCCTGTCACTATCTAAATTATCTTGTTTATTTATGTACCTGCTGAATCATCTGTCTCTCCCAAGTAAACTGTAAACTGAATAAGGACAGTTACTATTTTGTTCAACAACATTCCTCTATTGCTTAGAGCACTAGATGACTAGATCAATAATAAACATTTTTTAATAGATGAAGAAAGAATTAGTACTGCTATGTTCTCATAAGAGCATAGCAAATATTGTTTTACAAAATAAGTCTGAAAACTTCTATTACCCCACACCAGCAGTTCTCAGTTGTGGCCAAAAGATCCCCAAGGTCCTTGCAACTCTTTTCTAACTATGCATCTGTGTGACACCACCTTTTCTTCACATATTTCAACTAAAACAACATATGAGAACAGACGGAATGAAGAACAGGTATGAAAATCCAGACATTAAAACAGACATTAAAGGGATTTGCAACAATGTAAAACAAAACCAATATTTTCACTTGATCAGTTTTTGTATTAGAAAAAAATGTTGTTATATTTAAAATGTTATTTATGTTAACATTTAATTGGCTATTATTTTAAGCAAATTAATAAGTACTTTTAAATTCCTCAATTTTAATTTCTAATATTGTAAACAGTAACAGATACAAGTTACATACACAAAAACCTTTGTAGTCCTCAATAATTTTAAGAGTGTAAAGAGATCATGAGTTCAAATGTGAGAACCACTGCCCTGTCTAGACTAATTGACTCTCTAGAGTCAACCTCTTAATAAATAGAAATGGCAGTAGGTACTATTTGGCTTCAAGTACATGATCTACAAATTTTTTTTTTCAAAATCACGTTATACTTTCCAATTACTTTTTTAATTATCAAAAGTAAACATTTACATTATTTGTATTCTGTGAATATAGGACATTTGCCACTAAAGCAAGATCTCTGGGTACATATGCTAAATGGCAAAGATAGAACCACTAGGAATAATTTTTTAAAAATATTATTATGGATAAGATACAAAATAGTGAGTATATTGATGAGAGTTGGCTATATCATGACAACACCTTTAGCTTTAAAAATTACCTTTACTGTTTCTTTACTTTTTTTTTTTTTTTTTTTTTTGAGATAGGGTTTCGCTCTGTCACCCAAACCAGAGTGCAGTGGTGCAATCGTAACTCACTGCAGCCTGGAGGTGATCCTCCCACCTCAGCCTCCCAAGTGGCTGGAACTAAAGGCACATGCCACCACAACCGAACTTTTTTTTTTTTTTTTTTTTTTTTGGTAGAGATGGAGATCTCACTATGTTGCCCAGGCTGGTCTCAAATTCCTGGCCTCAAGTGATCCTCTCACGTAGACTACCAAAATGCTGGGATTATGGGTGTAAGCCACCGTGCCCAGCCTAAAGAAATAATAATTAATTATTTCTAATAAATTAAAATATAACTAAGTACTTCTATCCTCATATTCAAAGTGGAAAAAAATGAAAAGGAAATACATACCTTGTGTCCCAACAATCTCCATATGAAGGTGTGCCAAACCACTAGCAATTGAGAGCGCCAGCTTGATCATTCCAGCCACCGTCACTATATTTCTATTCAAATAGTCATATAAGGAGCCCTGTTCATGATATTCAGATACCAGCCAAAGTTGAGTCCAGGTTCCATTATCTAACATGAAAATATAATTTTGTTGTTGTAAATACATATTGAGAAAGAAGCCAAAAGCTTTTGACAAATATCAGTGTTTAATCAGTGTTTAATCTGTATTGTTAACAAAGCAAAGTTAATTGCTTCAGTGGTAATGCTTACAGTCCAAGTTAGTAAAGAAAAAATTCTCAATGAATTCCTGAAGATACTGATATGTTGGAACCATAAAAATAGAACGTTGTGAGGTTGTGATTGATTCTAACAACTGAATAACTCCTTTCTCATTTCCTCTCTATCAATACCTGCTAGCAATAGTAACCACATTATAGGAGAAATCACTGAGAGATGCATTTAGGCTCAGTGTTGTGTTATAAATTACTCTGAGCTTTTAAGAAAAATTGTACCAATAAAGATCAGAAATATAACGAATGTATGCAAAGTATTATTTCTATCATAAAAGCTCTAACATTCTAAAAATGTTGATGTTATTCACCTTTCAAAATATAAAGTTGATGATTTTCCCCAAAAGCTTATAGTAAGAGCCAAACACAATTACTAGACATTTTCAAATAATTTACCTCATTTAGCCAACACCTAATCCAGCTTATAAAAGACGTTTAGAAAAGCAATCACCCTAAAACTTTTCTACATATTAGTAGAGTGAGCTTTAGTTTTTGAAATAAAATGTCTACAGTAACCCTGGGTGGTCCTGACCAGTTCTAACACTCAGGGAAAGGATCTATAATGAACATTTGCTAAGGACCTATCTGGCCAAATGCTTTATGTATAACAGCTCTTTGTTATCCAAATATTTAATTTCCAAATCTGGGTAGTGATAAAAATTTCCTACGAATTTAAAAGTCAACATAACATGGTAAAGCTCATTAACATACAACATATAAAAATAATCCTTACTCACACCTCTCTCCCTGATTGACACCAGTGGCTATCTTGCCCTCTAACATCAATGCTTTTGTCAGACAGTTGACTAAAGAGTGAAACTGTAAATGTTGCAAAAGGTAAAGGAATTAAAAAATCAAAGTGAAGTTAGAGATCATTTGGAATCATGCAAAAAGCCACTGACAAGTTAGGAGATGATAGAGGTAAACCAGTTAAACTCAAGAAGAGAAAACCAAGGATAATATCTCTAGTGCATATTATTATTTTATTTTTATGTATTCATTTTTTGAGACAGAATGTCACTCTGTCGCTCAACTGGAGTGCAGTGGTGCAATCTCGGCTCACTGCAACCTCTGCCTCCTGGGTTCAAGCAATTCTCCTGCCCCGGCCTCCTGAGTAGCTGGGATTACAGGCATCTGCCACCAAGCCCATCTAATTTTTTTTTTTTTTTTTTTGGTATTTTTAGTAGAAACGGGATTTCACCATGTTGGCCAGGCTAATCTTGAACTCCTGACCTCAGGTGATCCGCCCCCCTTGGCCTCCCAAAGTGATGGGATTACAGGTGTGAGCCACCATGCCTGGCCAATGCATATTATTTTATAATCCAATAAACATCATGATTAAACTAGCCCATAAAGATGATCCATGTACAGCCATAACTGCTTTGACAGCATTGCTGCTTAATCCAACCAGCAGGCAGTTCAGCTCAAGATTAGGAGGGAAAAGAAAACATTCTTAACAGCTAAATGAGAAATGTTTCCTCAATGATCTGGATACAGTTTCAAAGTATATGTAGTTACAAATCTGGAAAGAACTTTTTTTGTTAGCCGTCTTGCCTTTACCCCGTTTCTCCTTAGCAAATCAGAAATGGCAAATCATCAACAAACATAATTATGGCCAAAATGTATGCTAAATGCTAAGCCTCTCTTTTTCCATCCAAGTAATAATGAATACTTTTATGATTAAGTTTATATTACATAAAATTGACTATAGGTTCTGAATTTTCACAGGCAATGGTGGATCCTTGACATTCATAGATAATTTGTCTTAACCCTTTTTTAGACTGGGGTTACAACCTCGACTCTACCAAAGTTCTTCCTGAGTATTACTAACCAGAGTTAAGGTTTAAAAGCCGACTGAATCAAGTTTTCCTCACTTTTGTTACCTATTGGGGCACTAATGAACAGTTAAATAACAATTGCGTAAAAAAGAAGAGTAAAAGCATAGATAATCAATGAATTTTATATCCAATCTGTGATTATACAAGCGTAGGTATTTTAAATATCAGAAAGCTGATGCTCTGACTTGCTCCATGAAACTCAAAAAATAACAAACACTACATGGCACCGTTAATGGTGGTCTCAAGACACAAATTGTGCACAAAGTAACGTTCACAGAAAAGTTCACTAAAAGTGTCTTGCTTGCCACCATTCCAATACAATCAAAAGAGAATATTTTCAGAAATTTTGAGTCTTGAAGATGAAGGCTGTTATACGGATGAAAAATACAGCCCTAACAAAGTTGAGCATTCAGCTAGTATTAATTGGTATGTCTGTATTGGTTATTAAAATATTGAAATATTTCTGTCCTGGTTGGTAAACAGCTGCTATTCAAAACTCCTGGGCTGGGCGCAGTGGCTCAAGCCTGCAAATCCAGCACTTTGGGAGGCCGAGGAGGGCGGATAACGAGGTCAGGAGTTCAAGACCAGACTGGCCAACATAGTGAAAACCCTGTCTCCACTAAAAATACAAAAATTAGCCAGGTGTGGTGGCAGGTGCCTGTAGTTCCAGCTACTTGGGACTACTTGGGAGGCTGAGGCAGGAGAATCGCTTGAACCCAGGAGGCGGAGGTTCCAGTGAGGTGAGATCGTGCCACTGCACTCCAGCCTGGGCAACATAGCGAGACTCTGTCTCAAAAAAACAAACAAAAACTCCCAATGATACTCCTTTGCCCTAGACATCCAGATGCCTCCATATCTCTTCATGACCAAGCAGCATCTAATGGGATAAAACCTAGCACGGCAGAGTTCTCCAGGATTCTGCTCCAGTTGAGGCTTCTGTTCTGATTAGTTGGTTCCTGCACCAAACAAGTCAGCAAACATTTTAAGCACCACCCTGGCTATCTGGACATCATGATTTCCTATCACTCATTTGCTCTGCTTCATTGTATGGTTATGTACATTTATCTGTGGGAAAGAGGAAAGGATTTTATACAAATTAGACTTTCATATAGACTTTATTAAAACAAAGAGATGAATTTAATTTCTTATCTGATACTAGACAACATTTTTTCACTTGTTGAACACAATTAGATTGGAAATACCTTTGTTGTCAGCAGCAATGAAACCAAGGATGTTTTCATGTCGCAGCATGACCGTCTGGTAAATTTCTGCCTCACGAAACCAAGATCTTTCATCTCTGGAGGAGAATATTTTCACAGCCACATCTTCCCCACACCATCTTCCATGCCACACCTCACCAAATCTACCTTTTCCTACTATTTCCTGAAGCACAATCGTCCTTGCAATTGTCCTTTGAACCAACAGAGGCAGACCTAACCAAAGAAAAGATGGAATTGATGATTAAACACAAATGCCAGAAAAGAACTCTCATAATAATCGCTGTTTTCAGATTTTAAAAAAGCAAATATTTAAGTGCTTTAATAATTTTGTCTATTTTGAAGGAATAAGTACCATTGTAGCAAACTTATTTAATGTCAAAGCATGCTGAAAAAAATACTTCAAATTATGAATATGAATTTGTCTTCTCGTATTCAAAGTAAAAATTTTTTGAACATAGCCTGCTGCTGCAGATATCTGATTTCCAAGAATTGCTGGAAATCTCCTTCATTTGCCCATCAAAGCCAGTCAGGTTACTAAGTACACAAGAGTAAAAGCAAAAAATAAAAGAAAAAAAATGTGTTAGCCTCTAAAATAAAATGTATGGTTCCTGGTACAACTGGAAGTACAAAATAATTATTTGTGAGTCTTTTCAAAACCAAGCTGAAATTGGAAAGTGAAGAATCAAATGCAATGATGATGTGAGACAATTATATTACACTAAAAGCAAGATACAGTCAAATAAGATATCAAATAAATATTTTCTGCGGAACAAAAAAAAAATTTCAAAGAAAATATATCCTGAATGCATGTATGATGCTTCTATTCTTTGAACTACTAACTCCACCTCTAGAATTCTGTCGCAAATACCTAATGCAAAATGTAGAAAAATTTATGTCAAGATGTTTAATATCTTATTATTATTTATAGGAAAAAAAATAAGTAAAAGTGTCAGGTAATGGAATAATTGTGAAATAAAGTGCAGAGATTCAGAGCACAGGTGGGTTCAAATTTCAGCTCTGCCACCTGATAATCACGCACAAGTTATTTCACCTGTCTGTGCTTCAGCTTCTTCATCTGAAAAACTGGGGATAATCAACATTACCCATCCCATAGAGATGATTTGAGAATTAATAAGCATGTTCAGCACCTAGCACAGTATCTGGCCTATTACATGCTCAATAATGGTTAACATTATGTTAATCTTAGGATGGCTTACTCAGAGCCAATAATAATGATGATGCTTATGAAGAGATATTTAATAACATAAAAAAAATTTGCTATAATATTAAATAAAAACAGCATAGTACATTTTATTCTTATAAATATAAGTGTACCTAGCTATTCAAAATATGCACAGAAAATAAGACTCAAGAGGAAATATGCTAAATGTTAGGATGGTTATTTCTCTTGGTGAAACTGGGGTGAGTTACGATAGTCTTCTTTGTAATTTTCCACATTTTCTTTATTTCCACAATAGATATTTATTACTCTAAAATCAAAGGAAAAAATAGTTAAAGAGGTTACAGTCTACATGTATTCTGAAAAGTCACATTCAGTTACTGTTTTTGTACTCAGCTAGGGAGCCCTCATAGCAATGACCCTGTCTTGCGAGGGCTTTGGTCCCTGCACCTAAAACGGGTCACTGTTCGTTCACATGTTCTCATATGAACATATAAGCACAGGCTAAATAAGCACAGACTACAAATATGTTGTTACAGATCTCAACAATTAGTCACAAAACCCTACAGGCAGAAAGTTTTTTTGAAATCATCTGGTTCAACCCTATCATTTTAGAGATGGCAAAACTGAGGTCCCTCAATAATCAAAGTCTTTCCCAGGATTATGCTGCTAGTGAGAGGCAGACCTAGAATTAAAACAGGGATCTTCAGTGCAAACTCTTCCTCTCTAGAAGCAAACTATAAGGACTGTTTTTGTTTGTTTTTGTTTTTTGAGATGCAGTCTTGCTCTGTCAGGCTGGAGTGCAGCAGCATGATCTCAGCTCACTACTATCTCCACCTCCCAGGTTCAAGCAATTCTCCCACATCAGCCTCCTGAGTAGCTGGGATTACAGGTGTGCACCACTATGCCTGGCTAATTTTTGTATTTTTAGTACAGAAGAAGTTTCATCATATTGGCCAGGCTGGTCTCAAACTCCTGACCTCAAGTGATCCACCTACCTCGGCCTCCCAAAGTGTGGGGATTACAGGCGTGAGCCACCGCGCCCGGCCTGGACTGTTTTTGCAGGCAACAATCAATTTTACTACTTGACCACACACTAAGAGTTGTACTAACAATTATTACGTCAAATCTCAATCTCAGTCTCTCCCTTCCTCCTGCTACCCTATAGTCTTATCTGCATACACACACACATTCACAGAAACATCGCTACCAACAACCAGCACTACCCAAAACACAACAAATGGATAGAGAGCTAGATAAGCTTATGCTTTCAAACAGAAAATTAATCAAGTACATAATCAGTGGTGCAGATCAGGAACAAAGTAAGACAACAACATATAAAGTACTCAAGACAGCAATTAAATTGAGACATTAAAACTCAATAAAACTTGCTTTGGTATCTTTCAAAGCAATCACCAAAATGAATCTAATTCTTCTGGTATGCACCTAGACATTTGATTTGAAGATACATGGATTTTTGCTTCTCCCTGTAGGTTCATTTCAATCTTTTAAGCAGGGGTTGTAGGTTAGCTTTCAATAATGTCACCATCAGTCAGAATTGTTACACTACAAGGGAAAAGCAGCAGCCTACCCAGTTTCTTGGAAGCCATCTGAGACACCATCCATCCTCATCAGTCCATTTTCCCCTCTTGCAGGCATTATATATGTCTTTGAAATTTGTCCCTGACCAGGTCAAGAATAAGCTTCCCAGTTTTTGTTCCTCAGCATCCGACAAAACTGTCTCACATGTAAAGTTATTGGCCAATTAAGAAAAGCAGAGGGAAGCAGACTCCCCCTTCCTCCAATCCCCTCCCTACAGGTGAGTTTTTAGGACTGAGGTCTCACTGCGGATACACCCATTCTCTGATCATGATAGGCAGGGAGGCCTTCTGTTACTTTCAGCTGCTGGTCACTGCCAAACATATGCAACTGGCTTTGGGGGAAAAAAATGCCTAACGCTCTTTCAGATCGGTATTTAAAGAAATCATCCATGCTTGGGTACATTTACTACTTTTTATTTTTTTTAAACGAGAGATCTTAGAATAATCTGAAAAGGAGAGAGTCCAGAATCAGTAATTCCAGATTTAGGTTTAAACATGCAAAAAACACCAGAAAATGTAATATTAATTTTTGATTTATGCCCAAGTCCATTACTACTTTCTCAAACTAAATCCCAATCTCTAGTATTAAAATCTGAATTACTTTCATTTGAAAGGAAAATCTTTGGTTATCTTAAATGTATTTAAGGAATAGCTCCAAAATACCTAACATCTTCAGATAAATTAAAATGTTTTTGGGGATGGGGATTAAGCAGAGAGTTATGTAACCTCTTGAACCTTATAAAGAAATCATATAAGGTTTCAAGAAACTTGCCATAAATCAGAGGTCTTTGTGCCTAGAATGTTGTCAATATTCAAGAAATCAAGGCACAGTGGGCCTCAAAGTGTCAGAGTCAAATAAGGAAAGAGTATTGAATATCAAGTTTTAATTTTAAAGAAAAATCTGTCTGATGCATTGGCTCACACCTGTAATCCCAGCACTTTGGGTGACCGAGGCAGGCAGATCACTTGAGTTCAGGAGTTTGAGATGAGCCTGGACAACATGGTGAAACCCCATCTCTACTAAAAATGCAAAAATTAGCCAGGTGTAGTGGGGCACACCTATAATCCTAGCTACTTGGGAGGCTGAGGTAAGAGAATCACTGGAACCCAGGAGGGAGACGTAGCAGTGAGCCAAGATAGCACCACTGCACTCCAGCCTGGGTAACAGGGTGAGAATCTGGAAAAGAAAAGAGGAGAGGAGAGAGGGGGAGGAGAGGAGAGGAGAGGAGAGGAGAGGGGAGGGAGAGGGGAGGGGAGGGGAAGGGAGGGGAGGGGAGGGGAGGGGAGGGGAGAGGAGAGGATAGGAGAGGAAGGAAGGAAGGAAGGAAGGAAGGAAGGAAGGAAGGAAGGAAGGAAGGAAGGAAGGAAGGAAGGAAGGGAGGGAGGGAAGAAGGAAGGAAAGAAAGAGGGGAGAGAGAGAGAGAAGGAAGGAAGGGAGGGAGGGAGGGAAGAAGGAAGGAAAGAAAGAGGGGAGAGAGAGAGAGAGAAGGGAGGGAGGGAGGGAGGAAGGAAGGAAGGAAGGAAGGAAGGAAGGAAGGAAGGAAGGAAGGAAGGAAGGAAGGAAGGAACATGCCAGTCTTCTAGCCAATAATTTAATTTAATTTAATTTCCGGTTTTTAAAACTTTGCAGTTTGGGAGTTTTCTTACCAGTATTCTTCCCTTGAAAGATGCTACCTAATGTGTACAGTGATGGTGTAAACATTTAGACTTTGTCAGTGGGGGGCCAGGTGATTTTGCCCCAGAAGGAGCAAACTCTCTGGGTTCCATTATGCTTTTCTTTTCTGATGAATACAAAGCTGCTTCACGCTAAATATGGATGCACATAGAGATGTTATCACCCCTCTGTCCCCTACCTCTGTTAATTGTGTCTGCGTGGATTTTCCTGAAAGCCATTGGCAAGGGAGTTCTTCAAAATGTTGGGCTACAATCGTAATGATCCTTCCAAAACAAGAAGAGATGCAGGGGCTTCTGAAGTGGTTCACCTAGGGTTACTCTTGTTCCTATTTCCGTAAACCATGAGCTAGCAGGATTTCTGGATATATATATATAGAATCCCCTACCATTTTATGGAGTTTGTTACTCTGGAAAAATTGTCTTCCCACTAACCCCAACCTCCTGGAAAAAAAAAAAAAAAAAAAAAAAAAAAACTTCAAATGCTTTGTGTTGTGAGAGAGGCTCATTTAGGCTATAATACAGCCTGGTACTTTGAATGCTTTACCTGGGGTTCTGGAGTTCCATTAAAGAGGAAGAGAGTTATTAATATACAACTGTAGCCAGCAAAAGCCAGCACAGGAATGCTGCACTGCTGTCTTTAATCTTCTGTTTCTTTGCTTTAAGAACATATTCTTGATTTAATTTCAGGTATGTTCCCTGTTAGCTTCACACATATCCCAGGGGGTGTCTATAGATTCTGAAAATCCTCATAACCACAAGCAAAAGTGCTCAAAGAACACTACTTTGTATAACCAACATCGTTCCCTCAGAACTCAACACCTTAAATACTACAACCCTAACTCTTTTGTGTCCATAAAACATTACCAAGAAAGCAACAGTGATTGTTAGTAACCATAATAGGGGGAGGTAGGGAGGAGAGAAAGGAAACTGCTTTCTTGCTTCAGAAATAAATTCTGAAGGAAAGTGAACATAAGAATCTGGACACCTAAAGTTATAAAAAGCAACTGAGAAGACTTAATTCTATAGGCCACAATGGTTTTTCTCTACCTCAGGTACTAAAAGGAGTTCCTATACCAGAGCTCACCATGTATCCTTTCAAGATGGAATTCATAGTATTTGGGCCCTTTTGTTAAAAAGTTTTTATTTACTTGTAAATAAAGAGTTTGCTTATGAAAAAATGGACCATGGTAACATACCAGAGCCAGATCCAGAGGCAGTTACATCATAAATCAGATCTTTCAGGGTTTTTCCAGCATTTACCAGATTGCACTCAGAGAGTGGTTCCTCCACATTCGGTCTCTTTTTCTTCCTGTAGGAGCACTGTCGACCCTGGCATGCCCATATTGTCAGCATCGCAGCTATGGACAGGAGGCAAACAGGCACAGTAATAATGATGGCCAGCTCCATGGGTCCAAGTTTTGGGGCATTTGGTGATGCTAAAGTTTAAAGAAGAAAGAACATGACCATAAATCAACCCATTTTAAGTATTTTTGGAATTGGAATTGCAATCACCAAAATTTCACATCCAGAATATGCAGCTACACAGTATGCACTTATGTTCATTGGTAAAGGCTCTCTGTGGTATAAGAAAAGATGGAGAAAAAGAAATGAGATTAGGCTGCAGCTAGGAATGGTTATGGCAGGTGACAATAAGAAATATGATTAGGATACTGGAAACTAGCACATGGGATCTGTTTTACGACCTCTGAAGCATTTCACTCTTTTCTATCTACTATTTTTCCTCCATTATTCAGCAGTACACTTTTTTTTTTTCACTCTATCACCCAGGCTGGAGTGCAGGGGTGCAATCTGGGCTCACTGCAACCTCCACCTCCCAGGTTCAAGCCATTCTCCTGCCTCAGCCTCCTGAGTAGCTGAGACTACAGGCGCCCACCACCACACCCGGCTAATTTTTGTATTTTTATTAGAGACAGAGTTTCACCATATTGGCCAGGCTGGTCTCAAACTCCTGACCTCAGGTGATCCACCCACCTCAGCCTCCCAAAGTGCTGAGATTACAGGCGTGAGCCACCATGCCTGGCCACAGTAGTCCACTTTTAAAGTATGTACATTCATTCTTTCATGCCGAAATAATTATTGGGCTCTTGCAATGTGTTGCTGCTATTCCAGGTGCTGGATATACAATGGTGAGCAAAGAGCCCAAATTCCTGTTCTTGAGTCATATATGTTCTCACTCATCTACTAAACAGATGTTTAACACAAAAGCAAGAAAGAATGGTGCTACAAAAAAAAAAAAAAATGAAGCAGGGAAGAGAGAGGGAATGATAGTGGGATGAAAAGGATTAAGAAAAGGACTGTGAATTTTATTCTAAAAAGTTGTTTCAGGGTTTTGGTAGGTGAGAAGCATGATCTAACTTTTATTCTGAGTGGCCGCTGTGTGAATAGACACTAGAGAAGCAAGAATAAACGTGAATAGGCCAATTAGAAACCTAATGCAAGAAGCCAGTTGGGAGACCGTGGTGTTGGCTGACAACCTTACCTAAAATAGCACTTCATTCCCATTCCCTGTACACTCTCAAGACCCTTGTCCTGCTTGATTTTAAATCCTAGCTCTGATCACCACCTAACACATCACATACTCATTTATTGATTACCCAGTTCCCTCCAGAAGACATAAGCTTTGGGAGAGGAAGAAGTCTGCCTGCTTTGTTCCCAGCCATATGTCCAGTGTTTACAATGATGCCTGACACATAGTAGATGATCAGTAAATAGTTCTTCAATGACAGAATCACTAAAAGTTCTACTAGTGGTATTCCTATAAGAGACAAGACTTTTCATTTTAGAAAAATAAATGTGATCATTGAAACCAAGTAACATAAGGATATAATTAAATTTGTGATTCTAATTTTAAAAACACATGAAGCCAATTTTTTTTTTTGCTTAAACTTCATCTTGCATTTAAGAAATCTTTTTTTAATTTAGAAAAAAAAGTGATACATGAAAAATCTATGATGACAGATAATTTCCTGTGTTTTTCAAAGAAGTTATTTTGACACTTGAAACTGACACATTGTTCATTTCCTTTTCATTGACTAAAGATAGCCTCTGCATCAATCCCATTTCATCCCTTTGTCCTACCACTGTGGTGTTGATTTTTGTTTTTAATAAATCTTACAGCATATTTGATAGACTATGGGAACAGAATTGAAGAGACTTAGGTTCTCAAACATCAAGGAGAAGGAGAGGAATCCAGGTTTTAGAGACAGAGACACCAGCTCCACCTGTGGGCTGCCATCTTCTTGCTGTGAACCTTTGGCAAACTGCCTCCCCAGCTGATTCCTCACAGACCAAAGAATGGGAGACTATGCTTGGAAATCAATAGCCTGACACCAGCACCAGGGCATCTAAACAAATGGCAATGATAATGGGCCTTGATAGTTTCGCCATTCCCCAGATGTCCTCCTTTGCACTGACAATGCTAAAGAGCTTAATATCTTAGATGTTCTTACACTTTACCTACAATGTGTCAAAAAATACATGACTATCACTGAAAACAAATATTATTTAATTCTGAAGGAAAAAGAATCAAATTCCTCACAAATGTGTTCATAGAAATTTCACTATAATGCCAAAGATAGTAGTTTATCTACTATCAGTAAGTAAAATATTTAAAATTGTTAAGTGAACTTCAGAAACGATCATAATCCGTGCTGTTCTACTACTTTGCCTAGTGAATTTTAACTGATTACCAACTTTTCTTCCCTGAGTGTTTCAGAATTCCTCTGAAATCATTAGTAGTTATACAGGTGCATATGAGGAGAAATTGGCCTACAGTGTTCTTAGAATAGGTACTAAAAGAATTCTCTGACTTGACTTTGTTTTAGTAATCATTAGCCACGGTACTTCCAACTTCTGAAGTTTGCTGTTCTAAAATTGTGTATTTCACAATGATCTTTCAAACTGTCTCTATATTTTTATGTCTGCACAAAGGTATTCCAGTTTTTCTAAAAAAGCCACAGAATGCATTTAATCTCCTGCATCTTACATAAACATCTACTTAAACGTGTTTTTAAATACACAATTCCACTATTGAATACAATTACATGACTAAATTTTATTTTGATATGTGTTATTAGGAACCATCAATAAAACATTAGCATTAACAAGCTTATTGATCGTCATCATTTTTGTAAAGCTCTATTAAGCAGAGCTCAGATCATCACTATAGCAACTAATAAAAAAGCAAAAGGTCAGCAACCCTAAAAATAGAATAATCTCCATAAAAGTACACCACTCTAGCAATGGCTATGGCTCTCAGAGATGTTTATTATAGATGAACAATGTTTCTACTTTTGTGAACAAATTTACCAATATGAGTCAATAAAGAAAAAAGATTACTCAGCTAGAAAAAGTCTAGCAACACCACTCTGGAAGAACTCCTTAAACACTGAGGAATTTTAAAAGCAAACATTTGTAAAACTATGCTTTAAACGTAATGCTGATTATAATCACTAGAGGAGATAAATGAAAAAAAAAACTGTAGTCTACATCCAGCGAATCATGGTACAAGAAAACAATCATGCAGCTGAGAATAGGTTTCAATAATAGCTAACTTTAATGAACATATTAATTTTTCTTATATTCTTGATCACAGGAAAACTCTTATTATTTATATGCTTTGCAATTTAGGGGATTTTCTGTGCCAAGTGAGATGCATTCTCCATGGAATTAGCAGCTCCATGGAGGGACATGTTAAATCCCAAAAGTGAGGTGGGAGGAGGGCTGCATTGTTAATTCAAGTCATTTCACTCCTTAGAAAATTAGATTGAAGAGGATGGGGAAAATGAGAAAAAAGCACTAACCCAGAAAGGGTGAGGGCCTAGCTGACAAATATTTCCCCAAAATAAGCCCTACAATATGTTAAACTGAGAAAATGCAAGGGAAGGAAGTATTAACAAGATAGCAGGAAGAGAAGGGGGAAGGGAGAGAAGGAGAGAGGGAAGGAAGGAAAGAGGAAGGAAGGAAGAAAGGAAGGAAAGGGGAAGGAAGGAAGGAGAGAGGGAAGCAAGAAGACAGGGAGGGAAGGAAGAAAAGAAGGACGGAGGGAGGGGAGGAGAGAGGGAGGGAGGGAGGGAAGGAAGGAAGGAAGGAAGGAAGGAAGGAAGGAAGGAAGGAAGGAAGGAAGGAAGGAAGGAAGGAAGGAAGGAGGGAAAGAAGCAAGAAGGCAGGGAGGGAAGGAAGAAAAGAAGGAGGGAGGGAGGGAAGGAGAGAGGGAGGGAGGGAAGGAAGGAAGAAGGAAGGAAGGAAATTTTTAATTTATCTTTGTGACTTTTGCAACTCTCCCTGGAGACTTGCGTGGAACTGGTGGTTGTGAAAGTCACCGCTGGTTGCCACTGTCCAAGTGAAGACTTAGTTTAGATGCAGCAGCTTCTCCCAGAACAGTTTACTATTCCCATTACCTCCTCACTACTTCCTATTTCTTGCTTTAAGGAACGCCTCAAGATGAAAAGAAAAAGATAAGACAATGTAGACATCATCCCCACATTTCCTTCCCTGCTCCTTCTTTATTGAAAGTATGAGAAAATATTGATGTTTATGAGATTTACATGACCTTCAACTTAATTAATTTACATTTCCTTAGCATATGCTATAAGCAGGAGATGGCTATGTGAACCTGAAAAAGTCAATCCCTCAAGATCAATCCTGAGTGGCAAACAGGACCTAAATTTAAAATAGAACCGAGTGGCCATTTGCTGACTAGAGGTTACACACATACTGTGAGTTCCCAGAAAAGCCATACATCTGCTTAACTTTGAAACTTTCATAATTAACTGTTCTTGCCCATGTTACCTGAATCAACCAATAGACTGTGGCCTGCATCAACCAATCAGAACTAAGCAACTTCTAATCTTTCATTTTCATAGGAGGACCTGACTGAAAACCTAAATGGGAACTTTCTCTATAAAAGCCAAACAAACCCTGCCTTTGTTCTCTGGAATGCACCTTCAGTTTATGCTGAGGGCTATTTCTACCCAGTTTGCAAACTGTTTACTAGAATAAAATCTCTTTCCTCTAAATTCCTTCTCAGAACTTTTGCTCACACTTAGAAGTGGAGGTGTGTACTTGATCAATTGCTTCAAATAATCATATGGACTACTGGCATGGAAATCTTCTAGTATAATAGCTACATTTCAAATTACAGACACATTTCCCCACTATATTAAAATGGCAATCAGCTGACTGAAAACCAAAGCATTACAATGGAGTGACATATTAGAAACCCTCTGAGAATAGAGGGAGTGAAGAGCTATGTCCTGCTGGAAAATTGTTTAGAAACAAACAAACAAACAAACCAGAGACCTTCATCCAAATAAAGTCCATTCTTGTAAAACCTTTCAAGGTTAGTGCTTCCATCCCAAAAGTCACTGTCATTTTGCATTAAAACCACTCTCCCTGCCGGGCGCGGTGGCTCAAGCCTGTAATCCCAACACTTTGGGAGGCCGAGACGGGCAGATCACGAGATTGGGAGTTCGAGACCATCCTGGCTAACACGGTGAAACCCCGTCTCTACTAAAAAATACAAAAAACTAGCCAGGCGCGGTGGCGGGCGCCTGTAGTCCCAGCTACTCGGGAGGCTGAGGCAGGAGAATGGCGTGAACCCGGGAGGCGGAGCTTGCAGTGAGCTGAGATCGCGCCACTGCACTCCAGCCTGGGTGACAGAGCGAGACTCCGTCTCAAAAAAAAAAAAAAAAAAAAAAAAACCAAAAAAACAAAAAAAACACTCTCCCTCCTATTATTAATAGTTTTTCCCAAGTAAAAAGATAACATTTTGCAAGGTCCAATTCATGAAGGTATAACTATTAATATCAAGTCTTCAACTGCTTTCTCACTCCCCTTCACCCATAAAAAATAAAGCATTTCCTTCTCCAGCTTGTGACTTCGAAATGTTCTCAGGTAACACACGAACCAAAAGGGAATATTGCTGGAGATGCTTTGTCTCAAAAAAAAAAAAAAAAAAAAAAAGTGTGTGTGTGTATATATATATACACACACATACATTTTAAAAAGTGTATATATATATGTGTATATATATACACACAAACACATACATACATACATGGAGAAAACTTTAAGATTGGGGGAGGAGGCCCAAGACTAAACCAGGAAGTTGAATCCCTGAATAGACCCCTGAATACAAAGCCTACCAACCAAAAAAAAAAAAAAAAAAAAAAAAAAAAAAAAAAAAGCCCAGGACCAGACGTACAGAGAGGAGCTGGTACCATTCCTTCTGAAACTATTCCAAACAATTGAAAAAGAGGGACTCCTCCCTAACTCACTTTATGATGCCAGCGTCATCCTGATACCAAAACCTGGCAGAGATACAACAAAAAAAAGAAAACTTCAGGCCAATATCCCTGATGAACATCAATGCAAAAATCCTCAATAAAATACTGGCTAAGCAAACGGCAGCACATCAAAAAGTTTAACTATTACGATCAAGTCAGCTTCATCCCTGGGATGCAAGGTTAGTTCAACATATGCAAATCAATAAATGTAATCCATCACGTAAACAAAACCAATGACAAAAGCACATGATTATCTCAATAGATGCAGAAAAGGCCTTCTATAAAATCCAACATCCCTTGATGTTAAAAACCCTCAATAAAGTAGGTATACAGGGAAGATATGTTAAAATAATAAGAGCTATTTACGACAACCCCATGGCCAATGTCATACTGAATGGGCAAAGGCTGAAAGTATTCCCTTTGAAAACCAGCACAAAACAAGAATGCTCTCTCTCACCAGTCTTACTGAACATAGTATTGGAAGTTCTGGCCAGGGCAATCACAAGAGAAAGAAATAAAGCTACTCGAATAGGAAGAGAGGAAGTCAAACTGTCTGTCTGCAGATGACATAATTCTATACTTAGAAAACTCCATCATTTCAGCCCAAAAAACTTCTTAAGCTAATAAACAACCTCAGCAAAGTCTCAGGATACAAAATCAATGTGGAAAAATCACAAGCATTCCTACACACCAACAACAGACAAGCAGAGAGCCAAATTAAGAATACACTCCCATTCACAATTGCTACAAAGAGAATAAAATACCTAGGAATACAGCTAACAAGGAATGTGAAGGACCTTGAAGGAGAACTACAAACCACTGCTCAAGTAAATAAGAGAGGACACAAACAAATGTAAAAACATTCCATGCTCATGGATAGGAAGAATCAATATCATGAAAATGGCCATGCTGCCTAAATTAATCTATAGATTCAATGCTATTCCCATCAAACTACCATTGACATTCTTCACAGAATTAGAAAAAAACTACTTTAAATTTCATATGGAACCAAAAAATAGCCTGTATGGCCAAGACAATCCAAAGCAAAAAGAACAAAGCTGGAGGCATCATGCTACCTGACTACAAACCATACTGCAAGGCTACAGTAACCAAAACAGCATGGTACTGGTACCAAAACAGACATATAGACCAATAGAACAGAACAGAGATATCAGAAATAACACTACATATCTATAACCATCTGATCTTTGACAAACCTGACAAAAACAAGCAATGGGGAAAAGAGTCCCTATTTAACAATTGTGCTGGGAGAACTGGCTGGCCACATGCAGAAAACTAAAACTGGACCCCTTCCTTACACATTATACAAAAATTAACTCAAGATGGATTAAAGACTTAAATGTAAAACTGAAAACCATAAAAACCCTAGAGGAAAACCTGGGCTATACCATTCAGGACATAGGCATGGGCAAAGATTTCATGGTGAAAATGCCAACAGTAATTGCAACAAAAGCCAAAATTGACAAATAAGATCTAATTAAACTAAGAGCTTCTGCACAGCAAAAGAAACTACCATCAGAGTGAACAGGCAACCTACAGAATGGGAGGAAATTTTTGCAATCCACCCATTGGACAAAGGTCCAGTATCCGGAATCTACAAGGAACCTAAACAAGTTTACAAGAAAAAACCAAACAATCCCATCAGAAAGCAGGCAAAGGATATGAACAGACACTTCTCAGAAGAAGACCTTCATGCAGGTAATAAGCATATGAAAAAAGGCTCAACATCATTAATCATTAGAGAAATGTAAATCAAAATCACAATGAGATACCATCTCATGCCAGTCAGAATGGTGATTATGAAGTCAAGAAACAACAGATGCTGGCAAGGCTATGGAGAAATAGGAATGCTTTTACACTGTTGGTGGGAATGTAAATTAGTTCAACCACTGTGGAAGACAGTGTGGCAATTCCTCAAGGATCTAGAACCTGGAATACCATTTGACCCAGCAATCCCCTTACTGGGTATATATCCAAAGGAATATAAACCATTCTACTATAAAGACACATGCACACATTATGTTTAATACAGCACTATTTACAATAGCAAAGACATGGCACCAACCCAAATGCCCATCAATGATAGAACAGATAAAGAAAATGTGGTACATATATACCATGGAACACTATGCAGCCATAAGAAGGAATGAGATCATGTCATTTGCAGGGAAATGGATGAAGCTGAAGGCCATCATCCTCAGCAAACTAATACAGGAACAGAAAATCAAACCACATATTCTCACTTATTAAGTGGGAACTGAACAATGAGAACACATGGACACTGGGAGGGGAACACACACACCAGGACCTGTCAGAGGGTGGGGGGTGATGGGAGGGAGAGCATTAGGACAAATAGCCAATGCATGTGGGGCTTAAAACCTAGATAATGGGTTGATAGGTACAGCAAAGCACCATGGCTCACATATACCTATGTAACAAACCTGCCTGTTCTGCACATGTATCCCAGAATTAAAGTAAAATTCTTTTAAAAATAAAAAAAGAGTGGGGGAGGAGGGAAATAAGAAAAAGATTATGAGATATTTCATTCATGATGAATGGAACATTCATAAAAGAATATGTAACTGCACTTTGATAGGCATTTAAAGTAGAATGGGCTAAGAAACTAAGTCACAAACATCAATTTTTTTGTCTACTCCTCTCGTGTAAATCTGTACTTACTGGTTGCAGGCAGATACCCCCTTCACTCTCCCATCCTTGACTTCCTTCCCTTACAATGGTCACTTCTTCACAGTGACCATTGTAAGTTTCATCAAGAATCATCCAATTACAAGTTAATTCGCTTAGATCCCTCCAACATGCTATGCTCCATTTGCCATGCAGCAAATGGCCTCCCTTTTGCAAACAGCAAACATGATTATGTCAGAGGGGTTATTTGGGATCAATATGAACCTTACATACTGAATAAGGGCAGAAGATTTTCTAATCCAGAGATCAAATCAAGGCATGACAGAGGCAGAAATAACATGATAATTATTTCTCCCTTTTAACTGAATCAAAAGAACTATTGATGGGCCATTCCATTGTTTGGTGCTCAGTCTATAAATGGCTATTTGCATAAACTATCTTCTTCTGGCTAGGTTTCATAATAGAGTGCCACACATAAAAATATTTCCTGTATGTGTTCTCCTTGTGCTGCTGGTTTTCTGGGAGTAGATGACAAACATCAAGAGGCTGCAAATCTTCTTTCATCCATTAGCACTGGAATTTAAGAAGAATAATATTTTTATGCTTTAAAGAAACAATCTTGGATTAAATAATATAATCGTTGTCATAAAAAGTATGAAGAACTTTCACTCAAGCGGAGGTAAGCTTAATAAAATGTAAACAGAATATAAATAGGTTCCATAATCAGTGTTCTTAATTTCAGGACACATACCTAGCAGAAATGATAGTCTCTTAATCTTTGTTATCAAAACACATATTCTCAAATAATGCATGTCTGTAAAGAACTTAGATAGTAATTATTCAAGAAATGTTTTAGGGTTCCTTTTTTCTTAAATCAACCCTTTACATAAAAAAAAATTAAAGTCTTTGGAGCAGCATCCATATCTCAATCTCTCTGTTTCCCCAGCACATAATACAGAGTGTTATTCACAGAAGACACTTAAAATATTGATGACGGAAAGTTATACTTCTCTGTCCTAAAGTCTACGCTAGCATAACTTCTCCCACAGCTAATATATTCACACAAAGCAGCTTGTTCACTTCGAAAAAACTGATGTGAGATAATTACATTTTGGCCTAGCTCACATATAGCTTACATATAGCTCAATGTCCTATACGTAATAATCACCTCAAAAATATTTGAGTAAAAAACATCACACACCGGGGCCTATCATGGGGAGGGGGGAGGGGGGAGGGATTGCATTGGGAGTTATACCTGATGTAAATGACGAGTTGATGGGTGCTGACGAGTTGATGGGTGCAGCACACCAACATGGCACAAGTATACATATGTAACAAACCTGCACGTTATGCACATGTACCCTAGAACTTAAAGTATAATAATAATAATAATAATAATAAAGTAATGGTATTTAAATAACTGAGAGAGTAAAGCCTTATATAATGTAAAATCCTCAATTTAGAATTAGCTATAAACTTTGCTTTCAATTTCCTATTACATCTCTATGAACAAAATTTCATAATGTAAATCAGTGTACTTGTTTCTGGAGACAAGAAATGCCTCCTATATTAAACTTTAAAACACAAGTCTGACTTTTAGATGCTTATATTTCAGAGCACTTTCCAAACAATAAAAATCATAGCACCTTTCATTTTAGGGGGGAAAAAAGCCAGAGTCCCCAGAGAGTGAGCTATAAATGGATTTGCTCGTGTGATGGCAGAACAATTCCACAATGGGTCCCGTGAGTATTTCTCAGCATGCACATGTCACCTTTGCCTGACTAGAGCAATGAATTTATGTATCAAATAGAAAACCAGAAGAAAGTTAAGAAACAACGAGTCTTCTAAGAGGAATGAAAATAACAAGACTTTTAAACTCCCAAAAGAATAACACTCACTTTCTGAGTCTGCAATTCTTATAATTACAGCTTGCTTTAAAATTATTAGTTTTTTATAAATTTGATTTTAATGTTTTGGCAGCTTATCTTCTTTCAAATGCAAACTTTGGTTTGGTTTAAAAAGTCTAATTTAGACATGTGCCTAATCAATATGTATTATATACCTACCACAATTGATATAAATTATCAATTTTCCTTTTCCTCTTTATGCAATTGAGAACAGAACAGGAAGGCAGAAATTGTACTGAAGTTAATAAAGCACCCACATTTTAACGTTTTGTCATATTTTCTTTATTAAAGTAATTATTTGAATTAGTGAAAAATATAATGGCATTATTAAAGTAGTATATTGAAATCTGGAGGGAAAAATCAGAAATTATTACAACACTTACCCTTTTAAGCACTGTATGTTTTGGTAGCAAAATGGGAACAAAGATAACTGGAATTTGAAGGGGTTTTTTTGTTGAATAGTCTATTTCCATATGAAGGGCTGTAATTAGTGCAAGCATGAACTAAGTAGCAATTCTTATCAAAATTAACCCTAAAAAGTGCCAGCTTCTCTAGCCCAGTCTTCCTGATCTTATTCTGGATGAATTTTCACAGACAATTTTAAGGTGCTCTTGGTGCTATTTGACATCATCATGATTTCTCTGAGCATGTCTCTGCTATTACCCAGAGTCTACAGAAATCAGTTCTGTCACAAACCAAAATACAACCCAGCCATAGAGGAACCAAGCAACAAAATGGGATTCCTTCACATAGGAAAAAAATACTTGTCTAATATTAAGGAAGTAACATACAAAATTGTATTAAACAGAACAACTCAACTATGCTAAAATATAACTAAACTATTGATAGTGGGAACTCTAGGCCAGTGGATATAAGCACAATACATCATGAATGAATGAATGAAATAAGAAAAGCCCATGCCCCACACAGAAGAGTCAGTCACTATTCAGCTTCGGCCAACTGATAGCATGAGACTTCAAGGATGTCGTATCTTCTGAATTTTCAAGACCAGCCAGGAATCTGGATTTTTATATTAAAACTTTATCTTCATCCATTCTGCAAAATAGCATACACTGGGTAACTTATAAAGAACAGAAATTTATTTATCATAGTTCTGGAGGCGGGAAGTCTGAGATCAACATGCCAGCAAGTTCCATGTTTGGTGAAGGGCTGCTTTCTGGTTCATAGATGGCACCTTCTCCCTGTGTCCTCTTATGGTGGAGGGAGCAAAGGAGCTCCCTTGGACCCATTTTATGAGGGTGCTAGTCTCATTCATGAGAGCTCCACCCTCCTGACCTAATCAAGTCAAAAGACTGCTACTTTCTAGTACTATCACCTTAGAGGTTAGAATTTCAACATACGAACTTACGGGGAACATATTCAGACCATAGCAGACTCTTAATGTTTAACATTATAAACAAATTCAATGTTCTTTCCCAGAAACTGTGTAGATCAAATAAAACCTGTCTACGAGCCTATCTCATAGACAGGTTTTATTTGATCTACAAACAAAAATTCTACCTTCTATGGGCAGGTAGGCTTGCTTTACTGCCTCTCTGGATGACTTGCTTTGCTGCTTTTATGTTAGTTAGAATTGAATTTAACTACAAATAACAGAGGAAACCAAATACATCAATTGTTTTTCTCCCTCATGGGAAAGAGATCTGAAGATGGGTAGTCCAATAGTAGCAGGATGGTTTTATAAAGTTTTCAGTCAGGCCCCTGTCAGTTCCCTTGTTGTGGTCCTACAGTGAAACCATCATCCTCATGATCCAAGGCAGCTGCTATAACTGCCATAACTCCAACCTTTGCATCCAGGCAGCATGATGATGGTGGTATACTCATATGCCAATTCTGTTTTGTTTTTTTTTATTTAATTTTTTAAGAGACAGGGTCTTGCTCTATCACCCACTCTAGAGTGTATTGGTGCAATCATAGCTCACTGCAGCCTTGGTCTTCTGGGCTTGAAGGATCCTCCTGCCTCAGCCTCCCAAGTAGCTGGGACTACAGGTGTGTACCACCATACCCAGCTAGTTCTTTTTTTTTTTTTTTTTTTTTTTTTTTAAGGAGTTTTGCCCTTGTCACCTAGGCTGGATAGCTGTGGTGTGATCTCGCCTTACTGCAACCTCCGCCTTCCGGGTTCAAGCGATTCTCCTGTCTCAGCCTCCTTAGTGAGTAGCTGGGATTATAGGCATGTGCCACCATGCCCAGCGAATTTTTGTATTTTTAGTAGAGACAGGGTTTCACTGTGTTGGCCAGGCTGGTCTCAAACTCCTGACCTCAGGTGATCCACCCACCTTGACCTCCCAAAATGCTGGGATTACAGGCTTGAGCCACTGCACCCAGCCTAATTTCCTTTATTTTTTGTAGAGATGCAATTTCACCATCTGGCCAAGGCTGGTCTTGAACTCCTAGGCTAAACAGATCCTCCTGCCTGGGCTTCCCAAAGTGCTAGGATTACAGGTGTGAAACATTATGCCTGGCCACCAGTGCTGTTTTAATGAGTCTTCTCCAAAGTCCTCCCAAACACTGCCATTTATCTAATTAGCCAGAGCTTAGTTACATTACCACATTTAGCTGCAAGAGTAGCTGAAAATATTATCTGTTAGGGAGACAGCCACATAACCAGCTAAAAAGTCTAAGTTCTCCTGTGAAATGGGTATGGAAGAAAACCAGATGTCTTGGATACACTTATTTATAGTCATATTAACTTTTGACTCATTAGGCTTTTTTATTAGAAAAAGAATATATGTGCAACAAAACAAGCCAGACACTATACAAATTGACAAGGGAAGAGTTAAAGAACATCCTTTGTCTGTCAGCTGTCTCCAATACCTACTCTGGATATTAACAGAATGTGTAACCTTCCATAGATTTACCTATACTCACACATTACTTTGAAACTTGATGTTTTATTCTTCTTTTGTTGTGAAATATAATGAATATACAGAAAATTATGTACAATATATAGGTAGAATATAACAAATAATTATAAATGTCCATGTAAATCCCCTCTCTGCTCAACACTGGCACCCCCATTCTGAGAAACTCCCACATGATTACAACCTTATCCCTTCCCCCAGGACAACCATTATGTTGGCTTGAGGAATAATCATTTCCCTTTTTTTTTTTTTTTTTTTTTTTTTTTTTGAGACGGAGTCTCACTCTGTGGCCAGGTTGGAGTGCAATGGCTCAATCTTGGCTCACTGCAACCTCCACCTCCCGGGTTCAAGCAATTCTCCTGCCTCAGCCTCCTAAGTAGCTGGGAATACAGGCATGCACCACCATGCCCTGCTAATTTTTGTATTTTTAGTAGAGACGGGATTTCACCATGTTGGCCAGTCTGGTCTCCGTCTTTTGACCTTGGATTCCACCCGCCTCAGCCTCCCAAAGTGCTGGGATTACAGGCATGAGCCACCATGCCCGGCCTGGAATAATCATTTCTTTGCCTTAAAAAAATAGGTCTATCATTGTGCTTGATCATTTTCTTGTTAACTCGGGTAAACTTGAACTATGGCTCCCAGAGTCTCATTTCCTATATGGTTCCAGGTCAAAGTTAGGATGCTTGCATACACGTTCATGAATGAGAATGGCTTGTACTTTTCCTTTTCTATACTTCGTTTGGTTTTGATATCAAATTTATGCATAAAATGAGATTCCTCCTTGTCTTTGCTTTGGAAGAGTTTGTGTAAGAATTACCTGTTCCTTGAAGTTTAGCACAACTTTCTGGTAGAGCCTTCTGGGCTTTGAAATTTTCTTAATGAAAATACATATATTACTGCCCATTTTATAAATGCTTCAAGTTCTTTAACGTCACAGGACTGTTCAGGTTCAGTAAATTATAATTTTTGAAAAAGTAGGTTGTTCATAAATCATATTGTTTCAACTCTGTATATTCTCCTAATTTAAAAAAAATCTACTGTAATATCAATTACCAAGACAGTGGTTATGTTGAAATCTCCCTCTGAGATTGTGGACTTTTCTATTTATCCTTATAGATCTGTAAATATTTTCTTTATTTTTGAGACTTCATTCTTAAGTACATAGAAATTTAGCTTTCTTTAAAAATCCCTGGTAAACTGAAACTTCAGCTGTGAAAAAGTGACATTTTTAAACTCTAGTAATTTTTTTGCATTACATTCTGTTTTGTCTTCTATTAATTTAAGTAAACTAACACTTTTGTTTGTTTAATATATGTACAGTATATATTTACCATCACAATAATTTCAACATTTCTGTAAACTTTCATTTTAGATACGTATTTTAAACATTTAATTGAATTTGTTTTCCACACTTTGATAATCATTGTTTTTTAACTGGAATGCTGAGTCTATTTACATTAAACTATTTACATTTAATTATTACTGACATATTTGGGTGCTCTCTCTTTGTCACATCTTCTGTGTGCTTCCTTTTCTCTTTTCTTGACTTCTTTTGGTTTTTCTGTCAGTTTGTTTTGTTTTGTTTTTGTTTTTGTTTTGGAGACAGGGTCTCATGCTCCTGCCCAGGCTGCAGTGCAGCGGCACCCAGGTTGGAGTGCAATGGTGGGAGCATGGGCTTACTGCATCCTTGACCTCCGGGCTCAAGCAAGCTTCCTGCCTCAGCTTCTCAAGTAGCTGGGACCGCAGGCACACGCCACCACGCCTGACTACTTTTTTAAAAAATTTTTGTAGAAACAGGGTCTTGCCATGTTGCCCAGGCTGATCTCAAACTCTTGAGCTCAAGCAATACTCCCACCTCGACCTCTCAAAGCATTGGAATTACAGGCGTGAGCCACCGTGCCCAGACCTCTTGACATTTTTTGGATTGTTTTTATTATTCCATTTTTCCCTACCAAAGATTAGAAAGAATATACTCACGTTCTATTCTTTTAAAAGTAACATAGAAATGACAACAGGCACATTTTAAAGCATTAATGCTTAAAAATATCTTTTACCCTTCTCCTAGACGAATAAGGTCTTTAGAACATTTTAACTCCATTGGCCCCTCTCCTGACACATCCAGTATGCCACTATTACACTGAATGGTTTATATTAATATTTTTAAAGCCCTATCTGATTATTGCTGTTATTGTCAATAATATTCTTGAGAATTAGTCACATATTCTCACTTTCTTTGCTTTTCGTTCCTCCTTGCGTGTCAGAACTTTGGTGTTACTTTCTTTCTGCCTGAAGTACATCCTTCAGAATTTCCTTTATCAAGGTGCCACTAATAGCAAACTCACTCTATTTCTGTTACTTTACAAGGGCCTCTTCCTTACCCTCCTTCTTTAAAGATATTTTTGCTGGACATAGAATTCTGTTACTAGCTATTTTCTTTCAAAACATTGCATATATAATTGCACTGTTTCTCTTTTCACTTCTTGCTATTGAGAAGACAATGTTAATTCTACCTGGGTTAACATGTAATAAATGTTCATTGATTAACATTTAATTCAAATTAATTGAATTTAATTAAGACAATTCAAAGGAGCTGAATTTAATGTTAATCTATTTACTCGAATTTAATGTTAAATTGAGTTTGAATTTAATGTTAAATTCAATGTTAAATTGAACTTAATATTATATTCAATTAAACTGATGAACATTAAATTAAATTCTGCTCTAATTAACTTTTTTTCTCTGTCAACTTTTAGGACTTCCCTTTGTCTTTGGCGTTCTGTAGTTTTACTATAATGTGTTAAGCTTTGGAAGTCTTTTTATTTGTCCTATTGATATTCATTGACTTTCTTGGGGTTGGGGACCAGTGTTCTCCATGCTGGAAATGTGTGAGCTGTTATCTTTGCAGGTACCGCTTTTGCCCCATTTTCTCTCCCCTCTCTTTTGGACTCCTATGTGAAAGCATGTGTTAGCTCTTCTTTCACTTTCCTTTGTTTGTCATCCCCTCTTCCATACATCCCATTTCTATTCTCCGTGTACTGCATACAAAATTATTTCTTCTGACCTGTATTTAAGACCCCTATTTCTCTCCTCAATCATTCTTATGCTAACTGTTCTTAAACCCATCCCTAAGTTTGGTAAATGAGTTATTGTATTTTTCATTTTTAAGAGTTTTCTTCTGTGCTTCTTTAAATCTGCCAGTTCACTTTTTAATGGCTTCCTATTCTCTAAAAATATTTTCAAGTTTGCCTTTTGTTTCTTTACATTTGGAAAACAGACATAATTTTTGTCTGTTAATTCCAATATATGACGCCATCGTCGGTTTCTGGTATACGCTCTTTTCTGCTGTCCTTATTCATACTGCCTTGCATCCTTGTATGCTTGGTTGTCAGAAGTACTGAAATATGGAAGTAGGCTGGTGACATTGTCAAGCCTCTTTATTAACAAACAATAGACCCTGACTATTTCCAGATTTCTTGCCATGTGAGCCACTGAATTTCCTTATTAAGATATTATTATCTAAGTTTTGGATACTTTTATTTAAAAATGTTCTGGCTGATACAACATTTTTTTAACTTTTGCCCATCTAATAGGTGGGAAAAATGGAATCCCAGCTAATAGTGAGATTAAACATCTTTTCGGTATTTGACCATTTAGATTTTCTCCTCTGTAAAATTTGTTTATGCCCTCTCATTTTTTGTTCATTTAGCATTTTCCCTTCCTCAGTCTCTCTCATGTACCCTCTCTCTTTCCCCAACCCATCTTGCAATTAACACATACACAGACACACACACACACATACACACACACGCCCTCTTTATCTTTTAAATAGTTATCTTTTTCCAGTCATATATACTACAAATATTTCTACATTTCCACCCAATATTTAAATTGTTTTCTGGTTTTATTTATGTTATCTTTTGTCATTCATTTTTATTTTAGTTTTCATCAAGTCAATTATATCTTTCTTCTCCTTTTATAGCAGCTGGGTTTCCTGTCTTATTTAAGAACAGCTTCCATACTATAAAGTCATAAAAAATCTTTTTTTCTAAATTTTTCTCTGACATTTAAATTGTTTTATATTTCACAATTAGATATTTAATCAAGCTGTAATTTATTTTTGTATATGGTATGACACTGTGGTACAGTCTTGTTTTCTTCCAGATGGATAGATAATTATGCCAGCATCATTTCAAAAATAAACTATCTTAGAATTTCCATTTTTGCCAAGTTACACTTTAGATGTCCACAGAAACCCTTCTTGCTACAGTACACATAAAAATGCTGAATAAAATATCAATAATTTTTTTCTATTTTATGATAAAGCTGGTGCAAAAATAAATGAATTGCTCGACAGCCAAGAATAAAGTACAAATCCAGAAAGGGGATTGAGCACTGTGGCTGCCTTGACCCTGGAGGCATCTGCCAGCTCTTGGTGGTGAAGTGCTTAGTTTACCACACTGTATCATGAGGCTGGGAAATAAAGCATGGTTCCTGAAACAGTAAAAGGTCAGATCAGCGATTCTTGCATAAATCAGACAACTAAGAATGGCACTGCCATGAAAACAAAACAAAACAACAAAACAAAAAGTTCTACAGAGAGAGATAGGGTATATGCTTGTGTGTCTCAAGTCTGACTTTGGGTAAAGCAGAAAAAAGACAAAAGAAAAAAAATCTGAGATTTCCTCACTACCAGTGCGTATCCCTTACAGGGAGGCTTAGAGTCAGAATTCACTCCATTACATTGCCCCAAAAAACCTAATCAAAACACTGAATGGTTTTGGGTTGGTAACACCCCCCGAAGCAGCTGGTAGAAGCTAATATAAATCTTCTTTGGAGGAACAAATTTTAAATACAGGCTTCAAAACTTTCCTCCAGATAAGGTTTCCCAAGACCATGAGCTCACAATAAAATAAATCATTAAAAAACACAAGGAAAGAAGTCACCAAAACAGCAGAACCAAAAACAGCAGAACCAAAAACAGCAGAACCAAACCCACAGAGACTATAGATACTGAAATCATCAAAGATTCAAAAATTAGAAAATATGAAAAAACGGTTTAAGAGACATGTTGAATAGAGACAGGAGGCCGAAATTACACGAAATCAGGAAGGAATTGTGAGAACTGAGGGGGATGGATTAGGGGCCTCACAGACAGAAACCACTGTAAGGATACACACCTACTAGGGGAAGAGGGGAGGGGAGTCATGAGCTCTAGTCAGGAGAAAAATTTTGTCACACACACAAAAAAATAAAGCAAAGTCCCCACCATAACAAATAGGATCTAAGTACAGAAGAGAGGACCAGCTGAAGCATGAGACTGAGTTACTGCACTTACATCAAGTCAGCTACCCTTAGAAATGACCCCACCATCTGGGGTGACTGATGAAAGAGTCAGAGAGGCAAGAATCCACTTGGCTTTCAGGTGAAACTGTAAAGGGAAGTCCGAGATTTTGTCCAACCTCTTCTGGTCACCTCCTGACCTTTCTTCTACTGCACATGGACATGATGCAGACTATCAAGTACTGTAGAAATATCACACTGTCTACTTTTCAGAGTACATTTCTGTATTTCCTGTTTTGTGATCACTTCGAAATTGACAAATCCCTACAGGCAGAGGGGGAGATGTCAGTCACACTCACTGATGACACAGAAATGGTGGAGTTGTTGGCACTAGCTTCATCATCCAGTACTCAGCCTGAAAGTCCCCAACTTTTTCAAATAAAAAGGTTTGCATCTGGCCAGGTACAGTGGCTCATACCTCTAATCCCAGCACTTCGGGAAGCTGAAGCAGCAGATTGCTTAAGGCCATGAGTTTAAGATAAGCCTGGGCAACACTGTAGGACCACATCTCAAAAAAATTTTTTGTTTTGAAATGAGCCAGGTGTGGTGGCATGTACCTGTAGTCCCACCTACTCAAGAGGCTAAGGTAGAAAGATCACTTGAGCCCAGGAGTTCAAGGCTGCAGTGAGTCATGGAGCAAGACACTGTCTTAAAAAATTTTTTAATTAAAAAGAAGCTTAAATTCAATTAAATGTTACATAGCATTTCTTGTAGACATTAATTAGTGGCCAGACAACACATATCTTCCCTATTATAGATAACATTTGAAAACCAATTAATGCAATCCATCATACGAACAGACTAAAGAAGAAAAATCACATGATAATCTCAATAAACTCATGAAGCTACTTTTTAAAAATGTAATATCCATTCATGATTTTAAAGAGAAACTTTCACCAAACTAGGAATACAAGTAAATTCCCTCAATTGATAATAGGAATCTACAAAAAGCCCACAGTTAACAACATACTTAAGGGTAAAAGAATGAATGCTCTCCTCCTAGAATCAGGAGAAAGGCAAGGATCTTCACTCTCACCACTCCTATTCATCAGTATATTGGCAGTCCCATTCAGTTCAAAAACTCAAGGAAAACAAATAAAATTCTGTATCTTCTATATATCAGAACAGAAGACATAAAATGGTCTATATTCATTGATAAGATGATTATGTATGCAGAAAATGCCAAAGAATCTAGAAAAAAAAAAAAGCTACTAGAACTAATATAAGTTCTTTTCCTTCCTTTCTTTTTCTTTCTTTCTTTCTTTCTTTTCTTTCTTTCCTTCTCTCTCTCTCTCTCTCTCTCTCTTTCTTTCCTTCCTTATTTTTTTTTTTACCAGTGTCTCACTCTGTCACCCAGACTGGAGTGCAGTGTGGCACGACCTCGGCTCACTGCAACCTCTGCCTCCTGGGTTCCGGCGATTCTCCCGCCTCAGCCTCCCGAGTAGCTGGGACTACAGGCATGTGCCACCACGCCTGGCTAATTTTTAATAGAGATAGAGTTTCGCCATGTTGGCCAGGCGAAACTCTTCCAGGTCTCACACTTCCAATCTCAAGTGATCTGCCCGCCTCAGCCTCCCAAAGTGCTGGGACTACAGGTGTGAGCCACCGCACCAAGTCTATAAGTTATTTTCACAAGCTTTCAGGAAATCATAAATAAGATAAAAGGAAAATTAATTTTATTATCATATACTAGCAGTTAACATTTAGAAATTGAGATATTTAAAATACCATTCACAATAGCATCAAAAACATGCACTAGAGATAAAGTCAACAAAATATTTATAAGACTTGTTCTCTGATAACTACAAAGCACTGCTAAGAGTAACCAGAGAACTAAATAGGTGAAGAAAAAAAAATTCTAGGTTCATGGATTAAAAGTTCAATATTGTGAACATGATTATTTTCTGCAAATTAATCTATATATTCAACTCAGTTTAATCAAAATCTCAGCAGGTATTCTTGTAGAAATTGTCAAGTAGATTCTAAAATTTAGATAAAAATGCAAAGGATAATAGGCAAATTAATCTGGAAAAACAAAGTTGGAGAATTCACAAAACCTGATTTCAATACTTACTATAAAACTACAATAATCAAAACAGTTTGGTGATAGTATAAGGCATATAGAACAATTGAACAGAAGAAAGAGGCCAGAAATATACCCACATATATAAAGTAACTTTATTTTCAACCAAAGTGCAACCATCACTCAATGAGTAAAGCATAGACTTTCAATAAATGATGCTAGAACAACTTCAAATCCATATGGAAAAAATAAAATTCCACCTTAACCTCACATAATAACACAAATTAAGTTGAAACTGAATGTAAAAATTGAAACTAATTGTAAAAACTGAAATATTAAAACTTCTGGAAGAAAACATAAAAATATATATGAATTTTGGGTAGACAAAAACTCAGGACATGAAACTAGTAAACTATCATAATTATTTTAAAAAAATAAATCAGACTTCATCAAAATTTCAGCCTTGTGCTCTGTAAAAAATAGCTTCAAGAAAACAAAATGGCAAACCACAGAATGGAAGAAAATAGTCACAATTTATCTATGTGATAAAGGACTTGTATTCAGAATATATAAAGAACTCTTCCAATTCAACCAGAAAAAGATTAAAAAAAAGAAAAAACCCGCCTCCCAGGTTCATGGCATTCTCCTGCCTTAGCCTTCCGAGTAGCTGGGACTACAGGCGCCCGCCACCACACCCAGCTATTTTTTTTTTTTTTTTTTTTTTTTTTTTGTATTTTTAGTAGAGATGGGGTTTCACTGTGTTAGCCAGGATGGTCTTGATCTCCTGACGTTGTGATCTGCCCGCCTTGGCCTCCCAAAGTGCTGGGATTACAGGCATGAGCCACCACACCTGGCCAAAAAAACTCAATTTTTAATAAACACTCAAATACACACTACACAGAGGAAGATACATAAATGATGACTAATATGCACATGAAAAAATAATTTAACATTATTAATTATTGGGAAATGCAAATTAAAACCACAATAAAATACCAACACAAAACCCTTGAATAACTAAAATTAAAGACTGATTATATCAAGTGTTGGCAACAATACATACTAACTGAAACTATCACACATTTCTGTTAGAGATATAAAATATTATAAGCGGTCTGAAAACTATTTGGGAGACTATAAAGTTAAACATATACTTATCATGTGACCCTGCAGTTCCACCCTTAGGTATTTTCAAAGAGAAATAAAAGCACATATCCAAAGACTTGTACGTGAATGCTCATAACAGCTTTGCGAATAATAGCCTGCACATGGAAACAACCTGAATGCACATCAATGGACGAATGGATTTTTTAAAATTGTAATATATATGTAGAGTGGGACATTATTCAGCAATAAAAGGAGTAAACTACTGATAAACTCAGCAACATGAATGAATCTCAAAAACATTATTCTGACTGAAGAAAGCCAATTCCTCCCCCCTCAAAAAAAAGTTTCATAATGACTCCTTTCATGGGAAACTCTAGGAAAAATAAATCCAATCTACAATGATAGAAAATAGATCAGTGGTCTAGCCCTGGTGGAAGTGGGACTGAGAACATTTTGAGGTAATGGAGATGTGGTGGTGGTTACAAGGGCATATGTATGTGTCTAAACTCATCAAACTATATAGTTAAAATCTGTGCATTTTAAATGATAAAGGTTTGAGATGATGAATATACTAATTACCCAGATCTAATCACCCACTGTCCTCCCACTGTTCATCACACACATTCTCGATAAAGAAACTATTTTTTGTAAATAAATAAATAATAAAACATGGGCATTTTATTATGCCTAAATTAGGTCTTAATAAAGTTGATTTTTGAAAAAGAAAGACTGGTTACTGATTAACTTAAGGGCAGAACATATAGACCTGTCAGTACTTTGGCAGAGCTTACAGTTAGGTTGGGAAGGACCTACATTCTAGCTGCATTGAGTACGTTTGATTTGCCCAATTGCATATGAGACATCTTGCCCTCTAATACCTTTTGTTGTAGTTAAAGAATATAGTCTTGAGGATCATTCACTATTGGCAAGACACATTACAAGTCACTGCCACAGCTAATGAGGAGACTCTTTTTTACCCCTAAAATCCTTTGTATTTGGCTATGGAGAAGACCATCAAACATAAGGAACCTTCACTTTAGGGTGTCTCTGGTGCACAGATAAAAACTGGGAGATAAAACGTAAGGAAACAAGTGCCCATAATAGATCCCAGATCACTACCAAAGCAAGGAAGTCTATGGAATCTGAGATAGAAAGAATAAATATGGTCTAAAATCCATGACTGCAAGTAGCATTCAGGGATGAAATATGCCAAGTATAACTTTTGAGGTTGCAATATACATGATAATGCCTTACAACAGTGTTTCCAAGGATTGGGATAAGTACTAGTGGTGGTACGTGGAATTACTTTAAGAGTTTTTCTGAGATGAACTGGGATGGCAAACAAACATGATATTAAATAACACTGAGTCATACTATGATTCCTTCTCTTATTCTCTTAGTTTTTTTGGATTTTGTAACAAAAAGTCTCATTTCCTGCTAATATGTCTTATTCTTCTGTCTTCTCTCTTTTAAAAAGGAGAAAATGCAAATACCTAACTGAAATGCAGGAGCATTTTTTGTTTGTTTACATAGTTATCTTCTATTTAGGGCAAGTTTTTACATTTGTGATAGTGATACTATATTTTATACAATAAATGTTTTTCAATTAAAAGGTGGTTAGCTTATTTTAAAAATAGGTAAAAAGTACGTGAGTGGTATACTGATATGATGACATATGAACACCTGAGCTTGGATAACATTGCCTTAAAATGTTAATTTGTAAGGAAGTATATGTATCTCTGTATAGATACATCTATATTGATAATCATTAAATTATTGTTATATTAAAAATATTAAAGAAGTTCAATAGCGGGATTATTTTCACATCGTAAACTAGTTTTAAAGTCAGAATTACATGCCCCTTAATGTCTCCCAAAGTTTCAGATCCCAGTTACTGATAAAGGGCCAGATCAGGATGTTTAGCATCTTATAAATTGGGGTAAAGCACTGTATAATTGGACGAAAGGCAGAAAAATATCTGAACAATGATGAAGGGTCAAATTCCACTCTGCCTCTATCTCTCTGAGGTGTGCTCTCACTTGAACGTGGGTAGATGGAGAAGATATGCAGAGGATGCCCCTGAAAAAAAGATTCTGTCCCCAGAAAAGTTGGCAATCTGCTATTTTTAGTTATGCTCTTTTTCTTCTCAGTATATTTCTCAATGTCTTTTACACGTGATCTCAGCCAAAAGGCCGAGAAGCGATCTCAATTTCTTTTTTAAAAATCCAAAAAAATTTACATTTGACTTTAGGTCCATTAATCATTTCAAAAATACATCACGTGGACAAATTTCTTCAAAATTGTTACGTTGTTGTCAATGTTTTGACAATGATGTGCAATTTTTTAAAAACTCAACCTCAGTAGACTCTAGAGAATTTTACCAGCCAAAATCAAAAACAGAACTGTAAAACAGATTTTCTTATTTAAAGAAACATAAGACAGTTTGATTCCTACCATTTCTTATAGTTTTCCAAGAGTAAAATTAAATTTGGAATGAAGAAAGATAAACCCCTTACCTGTTGGAAGGTGCAGTGTTATGTTGTTGCAAAAATCTGTGAAGCAGCATTCGGTTTTGGTAACATTGTTGGAACTATGACAGAACACTTGAGCATTCAGTTCTGGAAGGGAGACACAGGATTTGATCACCTGTTCTTTTCCATTGGTTAGCATGACTGATGCCCAACATGCTCCTTCTGTTTGGCAGGTAAAGTTTGAAGAATCACACAGAAGACATACACACTTCAGTCCTGGAAAGAGTAAGGCAAAAAGATTTAAAATACAAAAGACATCATGCTACTTTACTTGATAATACCTCAGAATATAAATTCAATCTTAATGAAAATGGAAAAGGGGTTTAAATAAAAACACTTGCTAAATACATGCTAAGCTCTTACTCCCGCTCCATCATGTATTTCACTAAACATCCTGTCCAATTATCATTTACTATTGCTAATATTTTTGTGATTTATTCAGTTGCTACTATATTTAAAGCATTTTTCCCATCCATGCTCTAAATACCCCCTTATTAAGTTCAATCAGCTCATTCCTAAATCAATAGCTCCTAGGAAATGCTAGGAAACAGTATCACAGCAACCAAGAGGAGCTGTCCAGCAACACTCACAGAACATTAAAGTGGGGTTATGGCAGCTGTGTAACCAAACAATTCAGTGTGTTCTGTTCATTTGCCCTCCTTCCTTTAAACTTTTAAGCAAATGTGCTAAACGCAAAGCTAACCATAGACATTTATGTCTCTAAAAAATAGTTGTGACACTTTATATTTATTTTCTGTGATACTTTAACACAATTGTTATTGTCATAGTTCCTTTAAGACATTGGTGAGCCACTATATTTCCCCTCTTCACTAAAGAACATATATTAGAATGAATCATTTGAACAGACACCATGACCTTCAGGTACTTTTCTTTAATTCACACATCCAGTCCATAAAGTAAGGCACACCAATAATAGAATTTAGAATATCGATACCAATACAACTGTGAAAAATTACACTTTGTTAAACTAATCTGTTCACTATCTACACCTCTCCAACATTCTCCACTTATTACACACACACACACACACACACACACACAGTCACCACTAAGTCACATGTCCAAAGCAGTGCCTATTTATGTTTTGATGTAAAATATTCATCAGCATGAAGCATCTAGTGGTTGTGAGTTATTTATTCAAATTTTATTTAAATATATTGTTTCTAAATAGCATAATACTAAATAAGCTTTGTATTACTGTTTTAAAATTCTTTAAATTTCAATAGCTTTAGGAGTACAAGTTGTTTTGGGTTACATGGGTGAACTGTATAATAATGAAGTCTCAGCTTTCAGTGTACCCATCACCTGAATAGTGTACATTGTACTCAATAGATAATTTTTCATTCCTAACCTCCCTCCCACCCTCTCCCACCTCCTGAGTCTCCAATATCCTTTACATCTCCCTGTTTGCCTTTGCATACTCATAGCTTAGCTCCCTCTTATTAGTGAGGACATACAGTATTTTGTTTTCTGCTTTTGAGTTACTTCACTTAGGATAATTTCCATCAAAAGTCGCTGCAAAAGACATTATTTCATTCTTTTTTATGGCTGAGTTGTAGTCTATGGTATATACACACACACACACAAACATACACACCATATATATATGTGTGTATATATATACGTGTGTGTATATATACGTGTGTGCATATATATATATACATGTGTGCATATATATATATGCACATACACATACACACATGTTTTATTCATTTATCGGTTGATGGGCACTTATGTTGATGCTGTATCTTTGCAATGTGAACTGTGCTGACATAAACATACATGTGCAGGTATCTTTTTGATAACCCAATAGTGGGATTGCTGGATCAAATGGCAGTTCCATTTTTAGTTCTTTGAGAACTCTCCATACTGTTTTCCATAGACATTGTAATAATTTAAATTCCCATCAGCAGGGTATAAGCATTTGCTTTTCACCATATCCACACCAACATCTATTGTTTTTTGACTTTTTAATGGTGACCATTCTGGCTGGGGTAAGCTGATATCTCACTGTTATTTTAATTTGCATTTCCCTGGTGATTAGCGGTGTTGAACATTTTTTCATATATTTGTTAGCCATTTGTATGTCTTCTTTTGAGAAGTGTTTGTTCATGTCATTTGCCCACTTTTTAATGGGATTATTTGCTTTTTTCTTGCTGATTCTCTTGAGTTCCTTGTAGATTCTGGATACATCCTTTTTTGGATGTATACTTTGCAAATATTTTCTGCCATTCTATAGGTTATCTGTTTATTCTATTATTTCTTTGTGCAGAGATATAGATGACACAAACATATGGAAAAACATCCATGCTCATAGATTGGAAGAATCAATATTGTGAAAATGACCATGCTGCCCAAAGCATTCTACAGATTCAGTGCAATTCCTATCAAAATACATCATTTTTCACAGAATTAGAAAAAAAGTCCTAAAATTTTTATGGAATCAAAAAAGATCCTGAATAGCCAAAGTAATCCTAAGCAAAAAGCACAAATCTGGAAGCATCACATTACCCAACTTCAAATTATTCTATAAATACAGGGCTACAGTAACCAAAATGGCATGGTACTGGTATAAAAGTAGACACATAGACCAATGAAACAGATTAGAGAATCCAGAAATAAAGCTACATACTTACAACCAACTGATCGCCGACAAAGCACACAAAAACACACACTGGGGTAAGGATACTCTATTCAATAAATGGTGCTTGGAAAAGTGGATAGCTATGCGTAGAAGAAACTGGATCCTCCTCTCACATTATACAAAAATTAACTCAAGATGAATTAAAGACTTAACTCTAAGCCCTAAAACAAGAAAAATTCTAGAAGAAAACCTACAAAGACAAACTATTCTCAACATTCCCTAGGTAAAACATTTATGACTAAGACCCCAAAAGCAAATGCAACAAAAACAAAAATAAATAAATATATTATTAATGTTACGAACTTTTCGTTAAATCACAACTGTCCTCCCATAATTATCTAAATGTGCAAATTTTTACCATATAATCATTGTCAGTAAAACTAAAGTTTTAAATTGCTAATCGTTCAAATGGAAGTTGATTTTATACTTGTAAAATATTTGATACATAAATGACAACTTTTACTTAACTTCAAATACAGATATGGGAGCAAAAATGGGTACTATTCCTATATAACTGAATATTTAACAAAGAACAAATTCTATATCAATCATATAGAAATTATTCTCTTCTATCAATAATTTTTCTTAACTGATGAAGCATCATTTCTAAAAACATTTTTAATACTGGTATCCTAAGGGAAATACAATCTTAAAATAAAATACTGTTTTGTTATCAACACTGAACCAAGCATAACAGCTCACTTTCCTATTTATTCCAGTGGTGATCAACATTAATAAATATACTTTGTCATCAATATCTATGTGATACGGAAGAGCCATATATTCTAACTTGATGGGGATTCTATAGAGCTATATAGATAAAATCTAGTGCTTTAGAACATGTTTCAAGGCACTTTCCTTGCAAAAAGAGAACTCATGGGCAACCATTCATCTAGGTTTCTACTGACAATGAAATCTTTCTAGCATTCTCCAGTTCCAATCTTAGAAATTTGATTATACTGGCTTTGCAATCTTAGGCATTACTTTGTCTCCTGTACCTCCATTTTCTTATATGAAAGGCAGGACTAATAATAATATATCTCCTCATAACGTTGTTGTGGAGCATAAATTAGTTAACCTGTGTAAAGCCCTTAGACAAATCTCTGGCACATAGGAAATACTATATAAAGACTTAGGGACTATCTCTCCTACTACTGAAGGAGGTAAAGCCAGTTGCCTTATGCAAACAAGCAAAACAATCAAAATACATTTGCAACCCATAAAGGAATAGCCAAATGAACTAGGGTGCAGAGACCATTTAAAAGCCATAATAAAGAAATGCATCTCTTTCTGCTCTGTCAAGAGTGATTTGACTGCTCTCCTTCTTTTAATGACCCAGACTAGATTCTAGATGGTCACACAGCAGGTAGTATCTGGTGACGGTCCAGCCAAAGAATTCAGGAAAAGACAAAAGTTCCAGCCCTCACTCTGTCACTAACTTGCTGATTGACTTTGGAGAAGACATTTAACCTTACAGAGTCTCAATATTGTTCTCTGAAAATAGAAAATGAATAGCATAGGGAAAGTGGGTCTAAAAATCTTAAACTCTTATATAACACCAATATTTTATGACCGTACTTATTTACACCTTATGGAAATCTACAATTACAAAATAGGAAAACTCATTTAATGTTAACTCAATTGCTGAACTATGGTTATTCTTCACTTTCATATTTTAAGGGGCTAAAGGTAGGAAAAAGAGTAACTCTTCCAACACACAATCTCAAACCATTTGTCACTAGACATTTCATCAGAATCTCCTTGGACACTCTATTTCCAAGAGAAGCTTAGCAACTGACACAACCAACTAAAGAACATGAATCTGCTGAGTGAAGACAAACATAAAGCACTCAACAATTAAATATATGTTAGTTTCACATGCATTCATCATCTCATATAATCCCACTGCAACTGTGGGAGTTAGTTGTCACTATCTCCATTTCATATATAACAAAATGAGGCTGAAAAAGATAAAGTGACTGACTTATGTAACAGTCTCTGGACTAGTCAAGCAAAGGTACCATTTTTAATGGCACCTTACTCATGAAAGGTGCCATAAAAAAAAATGGGTATGTGAACAATTCTCCCACCCCACAAATTTCTAGCAATTGTGAAAAAAATAGAATTCTAATACAGCAGAAAGAAGCTGTTAATGAATTAATAACTGAAAACTAGGATTCTGATCGGTATTATCCTAATAGCCTTTAAAACACAGTTGGTGTTTTTGAAACGAATTCTACCTACCTATTTTCTGAGGGGACATGCAGTCAAATAAAATTCAGTATCATGTGCCTTGCATCTAAAATAAATAATCTCACCTTACAGCTTTATCTAAATTCTGTATTAAGTAAGGCTCTGAGTACATAATCTGATACTTTCTTTTTGAAGCACTACTGGCTCCTTATAAAAATGATTACATAATAGTTCTTAGCAAGGAATTATGCAGATATTCACTAAATGATTAACAAGCTATAAAAATTTACTTTGGTTAAAAGTAAAAGGTACAAATCATAATAATAATATATACCTAGGTGATATAGTTAAGACACAAAGTGACACCGTACTTCAAATCTTGCATGATGAAAAACACTGGCAAAATTGAGGATTTGTTAATGATAATGGCTTCAAACATCTGCTAAATGTTCCCATTTATTCCAGTTCAGCTGGCAGTACGATAGGACTGACAGCGAACAAACAGCAAACTAAATAGGACCTAAGATGAATAAGTAACATACAACATACTCAGACTCTCATATTTCATTTCGCACCAGTCCACTATATCACTGCATTTGACATATAATTCAACTATATTTATATTAACCATCCTCAACATAGAACCTTTGTGCTGCCAATTACAATATAAGTTGCCATTAGTGATTAGACATGATTTCATATTTTGTCTTTTTCAAAAAAAACTGATGTTCATTGAGTTAATTATACTACAATATTCTGTGACAGAACAAATCTGGTTGTTAGCAGGCAGTAGTCTTGTCTCATGTTTATTTTATACTTTCCCATTACAATGTACTTGAGTCCTATGGAAAGGGGCAGCAAATGAGGTTGAAGAAGGAAAACAATTACCCATAATAAGGAGGTTTATTAGATTTTTCACCACAAGGAAGATTGTACTTTGCTTTTGTCTCCTCCTACCCCTTTAATTATCCCCTTTTATCCACTCTGCCAATTCGTCTCTAAAAGGCAAGACATCTGTTACCCACAAGACATCTGTTACCCACATCAACTAAAGGATGTGCACATTCCTAACCAACCAGAAAATAAATATTCATCCATATTTACATGTGATGGCTAGCACACCCTGGTGTCCAGAAATATAAAAACCATCTGACTACAAAAAAGAACCAAATTCGTTGATCTGCATTTATGTGCTATTCTTATTAGAAAGCCAAATATTTATTTGGCAAATATTAGGTGCTTTGAATTAGACAGTATTTTCAACATGTTGGTTACATATTACTATGTTCCCTATGTTTGGGGTCTATATGCTAAAATTAACCAGTGCTTAACATAAACATCTGACATAAACTCTTTCTTCTTTTCCAGACATCAGTTTATTCAGTTTCTCTAGTTTTAGACCAGGCTATGAAACGCAAAATATTTTTTTTAATTCAGAAAACCGTCTCGGATTTGACCTGCTGAATATGTAATCTTTTCATCATTTGCAGGCTTCTGAGTTAACAAAGGGAACAATTCAAGCTTTTCAGTGTGCTGAATATGAAAAGTACAGCAGCAGGAAAGAAGCCAGGAAAACTAGCACTAGTAAATCTGAAGGAAAGCCAGACAGGGTCAAAGAAAATCAGGCAAAGATCTAGCTTCCTTTTCTATTCCTTGTCAAAATTTTATTTTCTTGCCATGTGGTCATTTCAAAGCATTCGCCTTTCTTAATGGTAAGGAAAAATAGAACAAAGAATGAAAATAGCATTAATAAAATATGGTCAATATAAATGTAAACTTTTAGGTCAAATGAGCTTTCAATAAAGATTCAGCTGGTAGAAATACTCCTTCTCAGGCTGCAACCAAAAATTTCAGAACTCCACAAATAAGGGAAGACACCCATCACAAAGAAAAACTTTGCACAAAGTAGCAATTACGTTCCCCATTAAAGAAGGTTCAGAGCTGAGAAGGAATGAAACCAGCAGGGATTCTGTCCAGGAGAACTGCTTAAACTTTCAGCTGTACTGCTCAATTTAGTTAGAGTTCAGCACATTGTAAATTATTCGTACTAACCATTTGGAATTTTCTCAGTCCAAAGGCAACATTGATTGAAACTCGAGGTTTTAGCTCACCTGACCACCAGCCACCTGAGACTTTAGACAAGTTCCCCAATCTCTCCAGATCTTATCTTCCTCACCTGTAAAATGAGGAGGTCAAGAAGCAGGCTAGAAGACTTCTAAAGACCCCTCCAGTTCTCTAGTCCTCTGCTACTCTGAACTTGTGTCACAGTTCTCAATATAAGTGACTTAAGGATTACCTATGATAGATGAAAAGAGAGAGCTGGGGTTAGGGATGTGAACAGGATTGGTCTGTGCCCCCAAATTCACACGCTGCTGTTTCAGAGGGTGAGAGAATTCTACTGGTTTCTAAATCAGCAAAACTTCTCCAATTAATGTTAAAGATTGTTTATCTTGTACTATATGTACTACACGAGAATTGAATGTTCTTTCCAATATCAGCATGAAATTTGGGGGCGATGGGGGGAATGTGATGGAGGCCTGAAAATGTTCATAGCCTCTCTGAGTTATGTGAGACATCTAGAGACTGTTGCTGAGTCCCTCAATCTTAGTATCCACAGGATCACAGAAACGGTATGCAAGACCAAAAGCAACTCAAAAGAGCACCACACTTCAGCAATCTGAATACTCTACATTCTACTAAGTAGATATGAAAACGTTTCCCAAAAATTTTTCAATGGCTGACAGCAATTAGAGCTTAAAACTGACTAGAATGATGTTATTTATTTACTTATTGCCTCAAAACTTTGAATACATATGGAAAGGACACGTATGATGGCACAATGTCACAAAGCTTTTACTGCAATTTTAAAACTTAACGGGAAAATTTCTATTTAGCATTTTTGCTTATCAGCGTGGTGATTAACTGAAAGTTTCACCTTTCAAAGAAGGCTTTTTCCAGAAATACCATTAATAACCTTTGCTGCTAAGCTCCTCCAGTGTGGGACAATTAGTAATCAACCATAAAGGGATACAATATAATCAAAATGGTTCGTGACAAAATTATTTGTGTGGATTCTCTTAAAACATCCCTTTGAAGGGATGAAAATGCAGGATTCTTAGATAGGAAGATGGCAGCCTCCTCCTTCCTGCCTTTGGAAGTCAAGGCATGAGTGGGCAACAGGCTAGCAGGGGTGGCAGTTGGTGATAACTGCTCTTGGGTATATAGCAGTGTTTCCACGGCTTAATCTTTGTTTCCTTAAGGAGGATACAGCCTATCTGGAGTCCTCTGGCCCAGTTTAGACTTTGCAGCCATGTAGCGGAAAAAACAGACCCTATTTGAAGGGTCAAAGAAAAGAGTATTCCCAATCACAGGACACGTTTCCTCTGCCACTCCTCACATACAATTCTTGCTTGGTTTGAAAGGTTATTTTCTTACCCTGGCAGCCTAAATGGTTCCTCATCAAACTGTTCCCCAGTAGTTGGGGTTTCTTAATCTACTGTCTTCTGCTTTGGAGAATATTGGTGTTTAATGGATTCCAATTACATTTAGAATAAAGCAAAATCCACAATCATTATCATGACCTGATAGGCTAATAGTCTGGGTTCATCCCACTCATCCAACCTCATCTCTCATAACTCAGCCTTCCGGAGCACTTGTCTCCTTTTCGCAGCTGTGATATAACAAGTTTCCCACCTCATGGCCTTTACTCATCTTGTTCCCTTTACCTGTAGTGCTCTCCCCTTTCTTCTCATTCTCCAGGTCTTAGCTCAAATGTCACCACCTCAGAGAAATCTTCAGTGACTACCCTTGCTCAAGGATCTGCTCCCCATCCTTCCTGCTACGTATCACAATCTATAATTCGCTTTTTAAAATTGTATTAGCCCCACTAGAATGAAAATTTCATGAGGGCAGGGCCTTTCTCCTGTTTTATCTACTATCACTTCCCCAACATTTAGAATAGGGTCTGGCAGTGTGGTAAAATTCAATAAAGATGTATTGAATTACAAATTGTAGAAAACTGCAAAGTACAGAAGAAACTTTTGTCCATGCTATTTATCTCTTGGATGAATTTTAAAGTTCATTCTCAGTTTGAAAGAGGTTTTTATAAAGATAGAATAGAATAGAATAGAATAGAACAGAATAGAAATATAGAATAGATATAGAAATCCTTTGTCATATGTGTTACATATAGCTTTTCCCACTTTCATATTTATTTGCTTTTTCCCTAACACATTACCTTCATTATTTGGGGGGTAGGGGGCGGAAAGATACTTACCCCTTGTCAAAAAGAAGTCAGGTAATACACATAAAGAAGGAAGTAAAATAAAATACATCACCCTTAATCCCAAATCCCCCAAACCACTACTGTATACAACCTCTCCAAATATTACTTTGTGGAGTTTCACACTAGATATGCATAGTGATGTTCTCATTAAAATCCTAATAACATGATAGACATAAACTGTGTCTATCAATATTTTACTCTGCAATTTATTTTGCTTTAAAGCTTAGAAAATCTCCCATCCAGATATTTTCTAGTCAATATTTTCTTCCAGTTTCTGATCTGTTTCTTAGACACTTAAATATATATGCAATTTTGACATGGATCATCCAAATCATAGATAATATACAAATCTCCTTGACAGTAGTAAGTGAATTACTTTATGGCAAGTCTTTAGATAAATTTTTAAAATCATTTTTTAAAGAGTACTTTACTATATGCCAAACTCTTTGGCAAAGAGTCAAAGCAGGGAGGGAGGGAGAGAGGAGAGAGAAAAGGTATGTACTAAAGCAACTTGACCGTGTAGGTTAAAGGATGTTAGGACAGTGTGGTAAACCGAGCCAGGGACACATGTAGGAGCTGTGAGCTGCGTTGGGACACAGAAGTGAAGCACTACTGAATCCGGCTGGTGCTGAGGGTAAGAGATGCGGGCAGGGGCGGGAAGGTTTCTTGGAGGTGAATCTTGAGAAGCATACCTGTTCACCCTTCCTGCCGTTTGGAGGACCAGTCCCAGCCCATCCTCTCAGTAGTCCTCCAAGACGGTCCAGAGAGCACCCACCAGCCTGAGGAAACCGCGGCAGTCCTCCCCCACCAGGCAGTGTGGAAATACCTCCTGCTGCGAGGCGGCACCGCATGGACACTAACTGCCCCCACTTTGTCAACGGGTTTGGTAACACTCACTGCCCCAATGGAACTCCATTCCCGGTCCCCAGGCCGCTGCCCACCCCAACAATGACCTTGGCACCCCGACCCACCCCCCTGGAGCTCCCCTTGCCTGGACTTGCAGGTTGGAGCTCGGAGCCCTACCCCAGAGCAGCGGTCAGCGGCTTCCGCCTCCCCTTCGTCTGATGAATTTGCGAACGGGCACCCTGGGGTCGCCGGGACGCCCTAGCTGTCCGCTGGACCTTGGTGCAGTGAATTCGGCCCCAACGACAGCTCCCGCGGGGCTCAGCCACCTGCCCGAGGGCAGCGCAACGTCCTCCGACGGCTTCCCGGCGCACCAGGGTACCATCTAGTGGCAGCAGAGGCAGGACGCAGGCTATTTTTTACAGAATGACCTCCACTCAGGATTAGCATTTCTCAAGCATTTTTAAAACCTGTGTGTCTTTAAAATAACCATAAAATGTCACACTCTCAATTTTGTTATTTGAAATTTTAAAATAAAATGCCTTGTCTAGAAGCAAATCAATGCGGTGATGATTTGATGACGCTTTTTCATTTGGAAATAGTGGCCCTCCACTCTCCAGCACCCTTGAAGATCACCATTTTAGCCTGGGAGGACTTGCTAGACCGATATTTATTGAGAGAAATCTCTTGTTTGAACCAAAAGATTCCACCTATCCAAATACTGCCAGTGAAGTCTTTCCAAATTGTAAGAAGAAATGAGAAACTGATAAGCCCTTAATGTGTATTATAATTTGCATATTCTTGGGAGGCCGAGACGGGGGGATCACGAGGTCAGGGGATCGAGACCATCCTGGCTAACACGGTGAAACACTGTCTAAAAATACAAACCCTACTAAAAATACAAAAAAGTAGCCGGGCATGGCGGCGGGCGCCTGTAGTCCCAGCTACTCGGGAGGCTGAGGCAGGAGAATGGCGTGAACCCGGTAGGCGGAGCTTGCAGTGAGCCGAGATTGCGCCACTGAACTTCAGCCTGGGCGACAGAGCAAGACTCTGTCTCAAAATAATAATAACAATTATTATTATTATTTTATAATTATTTGCATATTCACGTAAGTCCTGTTGGTCTTATAGCTGTTATATTTACGCTCACATAAAATCATACCTGATAATGGTGGTTACCAGATTTGGAAATTACACTGACCAGTAAAATTTCAAAAATAATTTGGGGACCCAACCAAGGGTTACATCAAATTTTTGTGTTGTCAAGGAAGAACATTGAAAAAAAAAATCGGTGGCTCATGCCTGTAATCCCAGCACTTTGGGAGGCCGAAGCGGGCAGATCATGAGGTCAGGAGATCCAGACCATCCTGGCTAACATGGTGAAACCCCATCTCTACTAAAAATACAAAAAATTAGCCGGGCATGGTGGCGGGCGCCTGTAGTCCCAGCTACTCGGGAGGCTGAGGCAGGAGAATGGCGTGAACCCAAGAGGCAGAGCTTGCAGTGAGCCAATACTGCACCACTGCACTCCAGCCTGGGCAACAGAGCGAGACTCCATCTAAAAAAAAAAAAAAAAAAGCATCCTCTATTACCATCATTTCAAAAAAGAAGTCAATTCACATGATTTAATCATTTCACACTGTATACATATCAAAACAACACATTATACCTCACAAATATATACAATTATGATTTGTTAATTAAAATATTTATTAAAAGAAAACAATAAAATAGCTCACATTAAAAAAAGAAAAAAGAGCATTATAATACCAATTAAGAAAGTAAAGACATAAATCCCAGAATTAAGGTCTGACTTTACCAAACTCAAGGATATCTTTTAAAAAATTTCAAATGTGGATAAATATAATTGCATTTTATAATGTTACATTTCTTTTATTTCTTTTAATGGTCTTTTTTTTTTTTTTTTTTTTTTAATGAAGTCTCACTCTGTCGCCCATACTGGAGTACAGTGGCACAACCTCGCCTCACTGCAACCTCCACCTCCTGGTTTCAAGTGATTCTCCTGCCTCAGCCTTCCGAGTAGCTGGGATTACAGGCGCTCACCACCAAGCTCGGCTAATTTTGTATTTTTAGTAGAGGTAGGGTTTCCACCATGTTGGCCAGGCTGGTCTCGAACTCCTGACCTCAAATGATCCATCAATCTCGGCCTCCCAAAGTGCTGGGACTGCAGGCGTGAGTCACCCGCCCAGCTTTAACAGCCTTTTTCTAATAAAAATTATTAATCTAGGGGTTGACTGCATCAGAAAGTGGAGCTGAGTGTCCAACCTGTTATTATTCCAACCTATTGTGTTCACAATGAATGGCCATACTCCACATGGAAATGCTGTCTCAAGTGGAAGGGGCAATTTTCTGTAGTGCTAATTTTACTCAATATGGAATATTCTGGAAACTGAAAAAAGCTGAATAGTCCGGGCACAGTGGCTCACGCCTGTAATCCCAGCACTTTGGGAGGCCAAGGCAGGCGGATCATGAGATCAGGAGACTGAGACCATCCTGGCTAACACAGTGAAACCCCGTCTCTACTAAAAATACAAAAACTTAGCTGGGCGTGGTGGTGGGCACCTGTAGTTCTGGCTACTCGGGAGGCTAAGGCAGGAGAAGGGCGTGAACCCGAGAGGCGAAGCTTGCAGTGAGCCGAGATGGCGCCAATGCACTCCAGCCTGAGTTCAAAAACAAACAAAAAAAAGCTGAATAATAATAGCCACCCACTCCAAGCAACAGAGAAAGCTAATAATGGCCGACCAGGTGTCTAGCTAACAAGGCACATCTCTGCCCAGGGAACAGAGCTGCTGAGCTTTCCTGGCTCAACAAACTCACTCTAGATAGATGTTCACCTACCAGAAATTCACTTGGCAATGCCTCCATCAGTACTGGAGCACAAATCTTAACAGTGTATTTGATCAGCCTGCACACGTTGGTCTATTTTACAGAACTTGGAAGATAGTATGCATTTTCTAAATTAGTACAGTCTTGTGTTCAATATATTGCTTGTCAAGTCTATGATTTACTTGATGATTAACTCCTGATCAAGAATACACCATACACTTTTAACACTGTTTCTACAGGAAATGATTACCAATTATAATCAACTCCTGAAGGATACTATTTCCAGCAATATCTTGCAGTGGTAAGCAGGGATTGCTACTCTGTAGCATGGAGAAGTGAACCTGTGTAAAGAAAAAACACCACAGGATCCCTAATCCAGTCCAGGGCATTTAGGGAACAAGTTAGGAGACTTGGGGTTCTAATCCTAGTTCTAGTAATATGGCCTCTGGGTCTTATGTGTTCAACTGATCTGTTTAAGAAAGAATTCAATTAAATGATCTCTAATGTGCCTTTCAGTTGTAACATTCTATAACCCTAAAAGCAGAAGGCATCAATGGCCACCATCCAGTATCAGAAAGAGCAACAGGAGTGACAGCATACCCAGAAAACCAAGTTGTTGCCCTAGAATCACAGTTAGGGAAGAAAACTGTTCAGAAGAATAATGTATTCTGATAAAGACTGACATGAATAATCAGAGTTCATATTTTGAAGGTCTGTTCAGTCAGTGAGATCTAGTTTTGTGTTTTCAAACTCTATTAAAGTAGAGAACATAGAAACCAAATGAGAGAAGAGCAGAGTTCAGTGATGAAAGGAGTATATGGCATAATAAATCTATTTGGGAAATATGCCATGAAATGCAAAAAAACAATTAACCACAAAAAATATTAAGTTCCAAACTAAAAGCTAAGAAAGCTCTGACTTGTTAAGCAGAAGCAATTAAAAGTAACTAGTAAGTAATCAACAATTAATAGTCATATATGCAGTTACAGGATTGAAGAGATACAAAAACAGAACTGTCTGTCTCAAGTTTAGAATGAAAGTAGCAAAGAAAATTGAAAAGGTAAAGTCCTCAAGGGTTCTCAGGGGCTCACTCGTCAGAAATTTTTACCACAATCCACAGCTGCATATTTATATATGATCAGATATGGTAAAGAATAGATAATTCTCAATCTAGAAATAAAAGGAAACTATCCTAAGAAGCTGATCTAGCTAAAAAATAGAGTGGCAAGCTCAGAGTTGAACAGGGAAGAGGAGGACAAGTGATTTGGAAGGATCTTTTTGTTTCATTAAGGCTGATCCTAGCTGAGCATCTTTCCAACATTGACCATGAGGCTCAAAAGTTTAGCCTGGATAATATGAAGAACTCATATACTGTGCAAACATAAAAAGGGCAGCATCACCTACCACTCCCTTCAAAGAAGATGGGTGGGAAAGGGAGCTGATGAATGGGGAGCACATTTTAAAAATCCACAATGCTTTTTTAAAATATAATTCTTAGACTTCTAGGAATTATCATAACTATTTCAGAAGGTACGTTACTGGCCAGGCGCAGTGGCTTGCACCTGTAATTCCAGCACTTTGGGAGGCTGAGGTGGGTGGATCACTTGAGGTCAGGAGTTCGAGACCAGCCTAGCCAACATGGTGAAACCCCATCTCTACTAAAAATATAAAATTAGCCAGGCATGGTGGCAGGCTTCTGTAATCCCAGTTACTCAGGAGGCTGAGGCACGAGAATCACTTGAACCTGGGAGGCAGAGGTTGCAGTGAGCCGAGATTGCACCACTGCACTCCAGCCTGGGTGATAAAAAAAGACAGTCTCAAAAAATAAAAATAAAAATAAACTAAAAAAAGAAGGTAGGTTACCTGGCTTCTCCTGGTTCCTTTTATCTATCAAGATACTGTTAAGTAACGTAATTGCCTGTTTCTTTTTTGCAGCTGCCCAAATATATTTCAAGACATAAAAGTATAAAAGTAAGGAAACATAAGAAAGAAGTTATAGGACCTCCAAAAAGTCTCAAAGAATTCATATTAGCCAGAAGAAAAGGAAAGTCTAAGGTAGGTCGTCTAAGTCTTATTGCTTCTTTAATAGTGATATAAAACAAAACAAAACAAAACAAAAATATAGTAAAGAAACAAACGAAAACCTTGTTTTTAGCTGTGTCTGAGTTTAACATTGTTGGAATTCAGCAAGGTGCAGTAAAAAAGATCCTGCACTTTGGAAGATGCCTATCTGTAGTTCTAATCCTGAGTCACCCCTAACCCTGCTGTGCAGCCTGAGAGGTTACCACACCTCTCTAAATCTGTCCATGCACTGATGAAGTAGGGATAATAATTCCTATCTCACAGGATTATTATGAAAATTTTAAAAACAGATATTCTAGATAACACATTTAACACACAACAGATGTTTAAGAAAAAAAAAAAAGGAAAAAAAAGAACACCCAAAAATTAAGCTCCTGCTATTACAAGTTATGGGCTATTCAGAGCTCAACATTTAAGGCACAAACCACACTCCTTAAAAATAGCTTTCAGTGTTTCTCACAACTTTCTGGTTCTGATTAACGTTTTCCTTGGTAGTGACACTGCCACACTAAGGTGATAAAATCAGCAGCTCCAAATCAAGATAGATATTTTTGTTAAAATAAAAAAATGGTATCCATACATGAACGGGTAGATGTATCTGGAACATTAACTCCCATATTGGTTACTACACTAATTTTTCCTTTTCAATCAATTATTTCTTGGGCCTGATAATTTCAACAGAAAAATGAACAAAGTAGATGAACAGAGAAAGAAAAGCTGTCAATAAACATGAAAAGTTTAAATCTCACTAATAATCAAAACAGAAAATTAATGCAAAGACATAACTTTCACTTGCCAAATTAGAAATGATGTTGTAAGTTATAACACCCAGAAATGGTTGGGGGGTTGGTCAATGAAATTTCATCTTCATACACAGTTGGTGGAGTATCAGTTGGTACAAACTCTTAGATGTACAATCTGAAATATTTATCTCAAGTCGTAAAAATATTTATGATATTTGTGGTTGTATTTCTACTTCTACATGAAATAAACACAAAAGTTTCTTTAAAACTTCCATTACAGAGTTATTATTCACTAAAGTAAAAAACAGAAATAGACTAAACACCCCCAAATCAAGTAATATCCTCCTTTTTAGTAATATTTAGATTGGAACTTGCTCACTATAAATATGAAAAGTAAAATAATTAAACATACAGGATATGTGCTCAATTTTTATACATGCATTGAAATAAATAGGATGAAACACATTCAAATATTAATAGTGGTTATCTCTGAGGTATGGGAATAAAGATGATTTTTACATTTTTCAACACCTTTTCCTAATTTCCAATAAAGACTATGTTAATATTCTGTAATCAGGGATATTATTTATGAATATTATTTTGTTAAAGTTCACTTCTTGTTCTGTCAAAGTATTTAGTTCACAGGGAGTAGCTAAACATATCATAGAGACAGCTTCAGTCAGTTTTTCAGCAAAGGCCTCTAACATAATCCTGATGGTGGGATCTGGGTAAACACCCCCAGGTTCGACTGCCATACTATACACCATAGCTAAAGCAAATCTGTTTTCAAGTCCAAAAATTGGAATTTATGGTCTGAAACAGGCGAGCATACTTGAAAGCAGGGCTGTCCCTGGAAATTCAAATACATCGTCATCATAAAATGACTCCTACTCTACATGGAAACTTACCTGATCTCTGGGACATAAATAAGACTAGCCTAGTTTGATGATCTTTCCATAACTTTTCCTCTTACCTTTTAATTGTTGAGAGAGGGTTACAACAGACACAGTGACTTTCCCTGACTGAAGAAGATAATCAAGAAAATGCTGACTGCCCACTATGTGCATGGCACTGTACTCAACAAGGGGTACCTCTAATCTGACTCAGCAAAGTAGGTTTGTTAACACATTAATGAGCCTCTGTAGAAACTGCAGATGCAAGCAAAATTCTCCATAAGCAAGCTTAATTCTATAGTAAAGAGAGAAAAGGAGCCCAAGTAGCCCATAAGTGTTCTCCTGTAGGTGATAAATGACCTTTCAAGTCTAACCAAGTGCTTTCACCTAAAAGAACAGGTGAGCAAATGTTGCATTTACAATGAGCTTTATCTGTGTATGGACAATGTCCCTGACTGCAATTTCCTTTGCTAAGAGAAGAAATCACTATTCCATGTTAACAAATTAAACATAACCTAATTTATCCTAACTTGATTTCATTTCTATCTACTTAATATCATTTTGCAGAATGAAGATTATACAGACAAAAAACATTTTAATATGTACAGAAATTCCTTACTTTCAAAGAAGTTATAAAACATGGGTAAATTTTAATTATTTATAATTTTAAAATATTTCTATTTAATTAATGTTATAAGTGCACATGGCAAAAAAAAAATAGTATAGGAAGAATTTAAAAGAAAAGCATCCATCTAGTGACCCACATCTCCCCACTCTCACTTCCCAGAGGTACCCACTTTTAACTATTGTTGTTATTATTTAGGACATTATGTTAGGACATTAATTCTAAAAATATATCTGATTAACCAATTTGAAACATAATCTGTTGACTTCCTGATCTGTATGACTTCTTAGTTTATCTATAGGCTCTCCAATTTGGGGAGGAGAGCCGGGTTTATTGAACTGTAATTTACATATAGCAATTATTACAGTAACTATTTTAATGTAGTTGTATGAGTTTTGACAACTACAATTCCATAATCCCTCCTGCCAAACTTATACTACTTTTCAGACAATTTCTCTCTCTGTCCCAACTGCTGGCAAGCACTGATATTTTCTGTTCCTATACTTTTGCCTTCTTCAGAATGTCAAACAAAGGCAGTCTTCTGAGTCTGGCTTTTTGCATTTGGTTTAAGGCATTTGAGATTTATTCACCATGTTGCATACATCAGTAGCTTTTTTGAATGCATATACAACCGTTTGTTTATCCATTCATCAGTTAAAGGACATTTGGATTTTTCCCGTTTTTCTGGATTAGAAATAAATCTGTAATAAGCATTAATATACTGTTTTTATGTAAAGTAAGTTTTATTTCTCTTTGCTAAATATCTAGGAGTGGGATTACTATTTTGTATAGAAGGTGTATATTTAACTTTACATAGAATTGCCAAAGTGTTTTCCAAAGGGCTTGTATCATTTTACATTTCCACCAGTAATGTATGAGAGTTCCAGTTACTTACATATTTCATCCACTTCTTACTGAGTTGTTTCCTTATTATCGAGTTCTGAGTATTCTTTATATTTTTTGGAGACAAGTGCTTTATAAGATATGTGCTTTGAAAACATTATCTCCTGGCCTGCATCTTGTCTTCTCATTCTCTTAACGGCATCTTTCAAGGAACAGAAGTTTGTAATTTTGATGAAGTCTAATTTATTCAGTATTTTTCTTTTACAGATCATGCTTTTAGAACCCTCATCTAAGAAATGTTGCCTAACCTAAGATCAAAATGTTTTCTATGTTTTCTTTTAGAAGTTTTCATAGTTTTAGATTTTATTCTTAGGTCCATTTTAGTTAATACTTGTAAACATGCAAGGGATTTTGATTTTTATTTATTTATTTATTTATTTATTTATTTATTTATTTATTTATTTTTGCTTATGAATGTATCCAGTGTAATTTGTTGAAAAGGCTATTCTTTCTCCATTAAATTGCCTTTATAATTTTGTCAAAAAAATCAATTGACATATATATGTATGTAGGTCTATTTCTGGTTTCTCTATTCTATTCTGTTGATCAATGTGCCTCTCCTTTTGTCAATACCTCACTGTCTTAATTATTGTAGATTTATAATGAATCTTGAAATAGGTACTACGAGGATTCCAACTTTGTTCTTATTTTACAAAATTGACTTGGGTATTCTCATTCCTTTGCCTTTCCCTGTAAATTTTAGAATCACCTTGGTGAATTCTACATAAACTCCTGCTGAGATTTTGACTGAAACTTTGCAATCTATAGACCAATTTAGAGAAAATTAATAAATTGACAACACTGAGCAATTGATTCTGTGAATATAGTACAATACGCCCTCAATATCCGCGGGGAATTTGTTCCATGTCTCCTGAGGATATTGAAATCCATGGATGTTCAAGTCTCTTATATAAAATGGCATAACATTTGCTTATAACCTATGGACATCCTCCCCTACACTTCATTTTACTTTTATTTAAATATTTATTGATACATAATGTCTTATAAGGCACATATCAGCGTTGGTTATACAAACAGAATGTATAATAGTCAAGTCGGGGTATCTACTACCTTGAGATTTATCATTTCTACGTGTTGGTAACATTTCAAGTCCCCTCTTCTAGTTACTTTGAAATATACAATATATTGTTGGAAAGTACAGTACACCTAATCTGCTATCAAACATTAGAACTTATTTCTTCTAAATAATTATATGTTTGCACCCATTAACAAACCCCTCTTCAGCACCCCCTCCCACTTTCCCTCCTTCCCAGCTTTTGAATGAGAACATATGGTATTTGTCTTTCCGTACCTGGCTTATTTCACTTGACAAAATGACCTCCAGTTCCATCATGTTGTTGCAAATAACATGGTTACATTCTGTTTTATGGCTGAACATATTCCATCATGTATGTATATCACATTTTCTTTATCCATTCATCCACTGATGGACACTTACGCTGATTCCACAATGTAGGTTTTGAGTAGTGCTGTGATAAACATGTGAGTGCAGGTATCCCTTTGATATAGTGATTCATTTCCTTTGGATAAATACCCAGTAGTGGGACTGCTGGATTGAAGAGTAGTTCTAATTTTAGTTTTTTAAGGAAACTCCATGCTGTTTTCCATAGTGATTGTACTTGTTTACATTCCCACCCACAGTGTATAAGAGTTCACTTTTCTCTAGATACTTCGCCAATATCTGTTGTTTTTTGTCTTTTTACTAATAGCCATTCTAACTGGGATGAGATGATATTTCATGGTGGTTTTGATTTGCATTTCTCTGATGATTAGTGATGTTGAGTATTTTTTTCATATACCTGTTGGCCATTTGTACGTCTTCTTTTGAGAAATGTCTATTCATAATCTTTCCCCGTTTTTAATAGGATTATTTGTTTGTTTGTTTGTTTTTACTGTTGAGTTTGGGTTCATTTTATATTCTGGATATTAGTCTCCTGTCAAATAAGAAATTACTAATATTTTCTTTCATTCAACAGGTTGTCTCTTCACTCTGTTGATTGCTTCTTTTGCTATACAGAAGCTTTTTTTAGTTTAATATAGTCCCATTTGTCTATTTTTCTTTTTGTTGCTTTTTCTTTCACAGTCTTAGCCATAAAATCCTTGCCAAGACCAATGTCATAAAGTGTTTCCCCTGTGTTTTCTTCTAGTAGTTTTATAGTTTCTGGCTTTACACTTAAATCTGTAATCCATCTTGAGTTGATTTTGTATGTAGTGAGGACTAGGGGTCCAGTTTCATTCTTCTGCATATAATTATCCACTTTTCCCAGCATCATTCATTAAAAAGGGTGTCTTTTCCCCCAATGTGTATTCACGGCAGCTTTTTTGAAGATCAGTTGCTGTAAATACTTGGATTTATTTCTGAGTTCTCTCTTCTGTTTCATTGGTCTATGCATCTATTTTTATACCAATACCATGCTGCTTGGTCACTATAGCCTTCCAATATGTTTTGAAGTCAGTTAGGATGATGTCTCCAGCTTTGCTCTTTTTTGCTTAGAATTGTTTTGGTTATCTGGGCTCTTTTTTGGTTCCATATGAATTTTAGGATTCTTTTTTTATATTTCTGTGAAAAATGACATTTGGTCACTATAGCCTTCCAATATGTTTTGAAGTCAGTCAGGATAATGTCTCCAGCTTTGCTCTTTTTGCTTAGAATTGTTTTGGTTATCTAGGCTCTTTTTTGATTCCATATGAATTTTAGGATTTTTTTTCTGTGAAAAATGATATTAGTATTTTGATAGAAATTGCATTGAATCTATAGATACCTTTAGGTAGTACGGTCATTTTAACAATACTAACTCTTCAGATCTATGAGCATGGAATGTCTTTTCATTTGTTCGTGTCCTTTTCAATTTTTTTCATCATTGTTTTCTGGTTTTTCTTGTATAGATGTGTCACATTCTTAGTTAAGTTTGTGTATGTATTTTTGTAGCTATTTTAAATGAGATTGCTTTCCTGATTTTTGCTTAGCTAATTCATTACTGAAGTATATAAATGCTACATATTTTTGAATGTCAGTTTTGTATCTTGCACCTTTACTGAATTGAACAGTTCTAGGAGTTTTTTTGGTGGAGGCTTTTGATTTTTCTAAATATAAGATCATGTCCCCTGCAAAGAGGGATGATTTTATTTCCTCATTTCCAATTTAAATGCCTTTTACTTCTTTCTCTGGTCTGACTGCTCTGGCTGGGTCTTCCAGTGCTATGTTGAAAAGGAGTGGTGAGAGTCAGCATTGTTGTCTTGTTCCAGTTCTTAGAGGAAAGGCTTTCAATTTTTCCCCATTTAGTATGATATTAGCTGTCGGTTTGTCACATATTACTTTTATTATTTTGAGGTATATGCCTTCTATGCCTAGATTATTGAGAGTTTTTTTATCAAAATGAGTTGCTAAATTTTGTCAAATAGTTTTTCTGCATCTATTGAAATAATCATATGATCTTTGTTCTTCATTCTGTTGATGTGAAGTATAACATTTATCAATTTGTGTATGTTGAACCATACTTGCATCCTTGACATAAATCCCACCTGATCATTATATGTTATCTTTTTGATGTGCTGTTAGATTCAGTTTGTTAGTATTTTGTGAAGGATTTTTGCATCTTTGTCCATCAGAGATATTGGCGTGTAGATTTCTTTTTTGGTTGTGTCATTGTCTAGGACTATCAGGGTATTGCTGGCCTTAAAAAATGAGTTTAGGAGAATTTCCTGCTCTTCAATTTTTTCTAATAGTTTTAGGATAATTGGTATTAGATCTTCTTTATATGTTTGGTAGAATTCCACAGTGAATACATCTAGTCCTGAGCTTTTTCTCGCTAGAAGACTTGTCATTACGACTCAGTCTCACTACTAGTTATTGGTCTGTTCAGGTTTTCTATTTCTTTCTGATTCAATCTTGGTAGGCTGTATGTTTCCAGGAATTTATCCGTTTCCTCTATGTTTTTCAATTTGTTACTTTATAGTTGTTCATAACAGTCTCTGATGGTCTTTTGTATTTTTGTGGTATCAATTATAGTATCTCCTTTTTCACTTCTGATTTTATTTGTGTCTTCTCTCTTTTCTTTTTTTTAGTCTAGTTAACAGTTTATCACTTTTGTTTATCTTTTCAAAGAGCCAATTTTTCATCTCATTGATTCTTTGAATTTTTTGTTGTTGTTATTTAGTTCATTTAGTTCTGCTGTGATCTTTATTATTTCTTTTCTTCTGGTAATCTGGGGTATGGTTTGTTTTTGAGGTTCATTGAGGTGCCTTGTTAAGTTATTTGAAATCGGGTGTGGTTTTTTTAGTGTGGGCATTTATTGCTATTTAGTGTGGGTATATAGTGCTAACTTCTCTATTAGCACTGCTTTTGCTATATCCCACAGGTTTTGATATGCTGTGTTTCCATTTTCATTGGTTTCAAAACTTTTTTTAAAATTTCCATCTTTATTTCTTCCTTGACTCAATGGTTGTTTAGGGGCATGTTGTTTAATTCCCATGAATTTGTATAGTTTCCAAATTTCCTCTTGGTATTGATTTCTAGTTTTATTCCACTGTGATCTGAGTAGATATTTGATATAATTTTAATTTTATAAAATTTGTTGAGACTTGTTTTGCAACCTAACACATGATCTCTCCTGAAGAATGTTCCATATGTTGATGCAGAGGATGAATATTCTGCAGTTGTTGGATAGAATGCTCTGTATATGTTTGTTAGGTCCATTTGGCCTAAGGTCCAGTTTAAATCCAATGTTGCTTTGTTCATTTTCTGTCTAGATAAACTGTCTAATGCTGAAAGTGGGATGTTGAAGTCTCTCACTATTATTGCATTGCAGTCTCATTCTTTCTCTAGAACTAGTAATACCTGCTTCATGAATCAAGGTACATACGTACTTAGAATTGTTATCTCTGCTTGCTATATAACAACATTCTTTGTCTTCCTTTTTACTGTTCTTGATTTAAGGTCTCTATTATCTGATACAAGTATAACGACTCCTGTTCACTTTTGGTTTCTATTTGTGTGAAATATCTTTTTTCATCCCTTTACTTTCAGTGTATGTGTCTTTACCGGTAAAGTGCATTTCTTGTAGGCAGTGTATAGTTGGATAATTTTTTGTATCTATTCAGCCAGTCTATATGTTTCAAGTAGAGAATTTAATCCATTTCTATTTAAGGTCATTATTGATATGTGAGGTTTTGTTCCTGTCATATCGTTAATTGTTTTCTAGTTGTTTATAAATTCTTTGTTCCTTCCTTTTTCTCTTAATATTTGTCCTTGTGGTTTAGTGGTTCTGTAGTGGTCCTATTTGAGTTATTTCTCTTCCAAATATGTGTGTGTTTGTCATGTCAGTGAGTTTTATACTTTCATGTGTTTTCATGATGGTAATCTTTTTCATGATGGTTGTCTTTTTGCTTCCAGGTTTAGGACTCCCTTGAGCATTTCTTATAGTGGCGATCAATTCCCTCAGCATTTGCTTGTCTAAGAAACACGTTATTTCTCCTTCATTTATGAAGGATATTCTCACTGGATATAGTTTTCTTGTGTATCAGTTTTCTTCTTTCAGCATTTTAAATATATCATTCCATTCTCTTATGGCCTATAAGGTTTTTGTTGAGAATTCAGCCTTTAAAAAGATGGGAGTTCCTTTATAGGTTATGACATACTTTTGCTGTTTCTAGAATTCTCTTTTCTCTTTGACTTTAGACAGCTTGATTATAATGTACCATGAAGAAGACGTTTTTGAATTGTATCTGTTTGGGGATCATTGGGCCCTGTATTTGAATGTCTAAATCTCTTGCTAGAGTTGGGAAAGTTTTCATCTATTACTTCACTAGATAAGTTTTTAAACCCTTTTGGTGTCTCTTTGCCTTCTGGGATACTAATAATTTGTATATTTGGTCCCTTTATTGTGTCCCATATATTATGAAGATTTCGTTCATTCTTTTTTATTATTTTATATTTGTTTCTTTCTGACCAGACTTTTTTGAAAGACCTGTATTCAAGTTCTGAGATTATTTTTTCTGCTTGATCTAGTCTTTTGCTGAAGCTTTCAAATGTATGTTGTACTTCATTCAGTAAATTCCTCAGTTCCAGGATTTATTATTATATCTTTGGTAAATTTCTCATTCATATCCTGAATTGTTTTACTGATTTCTTTGCACTATTTTTCAAAGTTCTGTTGTATCTCACTGAGATTCTTTAAACTCAACAATTTGATTTCTTTATCTGGGATCTGTAGAATTCCTTTTAGATTGGGATATATTGATAGATAATTATTATGTTCCCTTGAAGGCGTCATATGTCCTTGCCTTTTAATGTTTCTTGTGTTCTTACATTGATATCTGCACATCTGATTTAACAGTTACTTCTTCCAATTTTTCAAATTTCCTTTTGTAGGAGAGGACTTTTTCCTAAAGATGTATCTATGGCATTGGTTGGGTAGGGCCCTTCCTCTTTGATTTTGGGTGCATGCAGTAGTGTAGTCTCTGTATGACTTTTTTGTGGTAAATAGCATCAGTGGTATCTATGATTTCCTCAGTGAGTTACAGTATGGTTATGAGTGGAGGCTGTGGTGAAGTTGTGCTGATGACAGGAATTCCAGGTGGGCCAGTCTTTAGGCACGAGTGGTGGCAGCAGTGGGCTGAGCGTGCCTGTTGTTAGACTCCAGGGTGGCATATGTTGACTGTGATGTGAGTGGGTCCAGATGGGTCCATTCCTGGGCCTCCGGTAGCTGCTTGGGATGCTAGCAGGTGGGTGGGTGGGTTCTTGGGCCCCTGGGCAATAGGCTTGTTGTGGGCAATGGCAATAGCAGTTGTGGGACAACTTTCTGGATCCTGAGCAGTGTGTGCTGGTGTTGGCAGTATCTGTGATGGGCTAGGTAGGCCAGTCCCCAGGCTCCTAGGTGGCATGTGTGGGTGTATTTTGTCAGGGGTGTTGACAGCAAGCTGGGTGGGCCAGCTCTTCAACTTCCTGAGGGAAGTGCACACATGCCAGAGGTGGTGAAATGGGCAGGGTGATCTCCAGGTTCTCAGGCAGAATGCTTGGGCTCTGTGGATGCAGTGCCAGGGTAGACAGGTCTGACCTTGGTCCCCTGGTGATATGCAGGGCATGGGCTGTAGTAGACAAGGTGAGGTAATCTGTGGTGAAGGGTGTGGAGAACACGACTCCAGGACTCATTCTAGAGCACAGCATTCACGCTATTGGGATACATGGAGCTGCTTTTAGCAGTCCCCTGTGGTTAGCTCTCGGGGTCTGAGAAGTGCACACTTTGTCTCTGGCAATAGCAGTGGCCAGAGAAATGTGTGGGGAGCCTGTATTCAGGTCACACACTGGAGTGCAGAGGCTGTGCTCCTGGTGTGGGCAGAGTTGGTGACCACAATCCCAAACACGGAGCTCTTAGGTTCTAGGTAGCACTTACTTCAGCTCCTGGCTGCAGGAGTGACTGCAATGTTTTGGGGGTTAGTGGGAGGGATCCTGCCCTCCTTGCATGGGCCCCAAAACAGAGGCTACATTGAGAGTGGGGGCTCAGTCACCACTCACAGCCCCAGATAGGCAGCTCCAGACAGGCAGCCCACTCCAGCCTCTGGCAGCACAAGGGCAGCTGTGGTGCAGTGGTATGAGTGAGGGACAGGATCCCACTTTTCTATGTGCTAGCCTGAGCACAAGGGCTACACTGCCAGCAGGAACAGGGTTGCTACTCCCAGTCCATCAGCGCTCAGGCTCACCCACCTCAGGTCCCGGTGGCAGCAACTGCTGCAGAAGTGTGTGGAGTTGGGAACGGGTCCCACTCTCTGATTGCAAGCCCAACAACAGAGTCCATGCCACTGCTGGGGACAGGGTTACTTCTCACTGCCCCAGACAGGTCACTTTCAGGCTCTGGAAAGTATACACTCCGGTTTCCTTTGTCCCAGGAGCCACCTCCTTGGTGTGCTGCACAGTTTCTTCCCCAGAGAGTAGTACTCCATGTGGACTAGAGTACTAAGGACCACACAACACCTTTGGGTCCAGCCAGCACTGTGCCACTGTAGCCCTCTAGCTAGACACTGGGGAATGTCAGTGGAGGCTTCCAGAATGTAGAACTATAGGGCCTATGGTTACCAGGGCAGGATGAATCCAACTGACAGCAGAAATCTCACAATTATGCTGTTTTGCAGCTGCTTAGGTCTCAGGGAGGTGCGTGACCCAGTACAAGTTCCCTGTCTAGTGTAATGTCCCCGCAGAGTCTCTAGATCATTGTCCATGTTAGTCTAAGGGTTCATACAGGTAGAGGAGCTCTCCCATGGCAACAGTCTAGTGGGAATGTGGACTGCTAAGGGTCTCTCACTTACCCATTCCCTGCAATAGGAAGCCCCTCTGGGGTCCCAGCCAATCTCAGCCACTGGCTGCTCACTTCCTTTTTCTTCCTTGTCTCGGTTGTTTCCTATGACTTTTCTGTTGATCTCTAGTGATCTCTCCTAGATGTTCTATTCAAGATGTGATTATCTCTTTGCAATTTTGGTTCTTCTTTCTGGGGAGGGTGAGTGTCTAATGTCCCTAGTCAGCCATCTTAACACCTCTATACTTTAAATAATCTCTAGATTACTTGTAATACCTAATGCTACATAAATAGTTTTAATACTGTATTGGGTTTTTACTTGCATTATTTTTATTGCTGTATTGTTAATTTTTGTTGGTTTTTTTCCCCAAATATTTTCAATCTGCAGTTGATTGAATCTGCAGATTTGAAACCCACAGATATGGAGGGCCAACTGTATAGGATTTCATTCATTTAGGTTTACTTTAAATTATTTCAACTGTGTTTTATAGTTGAGTGTTGTCATCTTGTTTTAAATGCATCTGCTGATATTGTCATATGGTTTTTCTTTAGTCTGCTGAAATGGTAAATGGAAATATCAGATTTTTGAATATTGAACTAGCCTTGCATTCCTAGGACAAACTCCACAAGAAAATAATGTATTATCCTGTTGTTATATTTTTGTTCAATTTGATAACATTTTGTTGAGGATTTTTGCATCTCTATGAGAGATACTGGTCTGTAGTTTTCTTTCATTGTGATGTCTTTACCTAGTTTAGCTTTCAGTGTATACTGGTTCCATAAAATGAACTGAAAGATGTTCCCTCCACTTGCACATTCTGGAAGTTTATGTAGAATAGACATTATTTCTTCCTAAAAATTTTGATATAATTCACCAGTGAAGTCATGTGAGATGAGAGACTTTTTTGTTGGAAGTTTTCAAGCTTTGCTGCAAAATGAACATCTTTAATCTCTTTAGGACTATTCAGGTTATCTATTATTTCTTGATTAGTCTTTGGAAGTTTATATCTTTCAAGGAATTTGCTCATTTTACCTAAATATTTTAATTGTGAATAAAATGCAATATTCTTTTATTTTTAGTTTTATGTCTGTAGGGTGGAGAGCAATGTCCTTCTTTCATTTATAACATCAGTAATTTGTATATTCCCTCTATTTTCTTTGTAAATCTAGCTAAGGTGAACCACTTTGACCTATGAGTATTTAGAAGTTTGTTGCTTAATAAGTTCCTGTTGTTGATTTCTAGTTTGTTTCCATTATATTCAGAGAACATATTCTGCATACTTTAATTTTTAAAAAATTTATTTGGTTTGTTCTATGCACCCACAATATGGTCTATCTTGGCTAATATTCTACATGCACTTTAAAATATGTGTATTCTGCTGTTAGTTGGAATGTTACGTAAATGTCAATTAGACCAAGTTAGTTAAAATTATTTTTTAGATTTTGTATATCCTTACTAAAGTTTGGTTTACTTATTCTATCAGATATGAGAGAGGAGTTTGAAGACTCAAAATATAATTAAAGATGTGTCTATTTCCCTTTCAGTTCTATCTGTTGTTGTTTCATGCATTTTGAAGCTCTTTGGCTAGAAGCATACACAACATTATGATATCTTGTCAGTGAAGTGATATCTCTATCACTATGGAATATCCCTGGCAGCATCTTATCTTTTGATGTCTATTTTGTTTGTTATTAATATAGCCACCCCAGCTTTCTTATAATTAGTGTTTGTATAATTTTTTCCATAGTTTTACTTTCAATCTATTTGTCTCTTTATATTTAAAGTGCATTTCATATATTAAAGTGGATTTCTTATGATAGCATATAGATCTTGCTTTTTTATCCAGTCTGACAATCTCAGTCTTCTCATCAATATACTTAAACCATTTACATTTAATGCAACTATTGGTATAACTGAATTGAAATCTACCATATTGTTCATTGTTTTCTCTTCATTGTTTTTGATCCCTTGGATATTTTATCCTCATGCTTTTGGATTAATTGAATGTTTTTATTCCATTTTATTTACATTATTAGCTTATTATTTTTACCATTTTAAAAATATTTTTGAGAGATGTCCTTGCAGCTGGGCACAGTGGTTCATACCTATAATACTTTAGGAGGCGAAGGCAGGAGGATCACTTGAGGCCAGGAGTTTAAGACCAGCCTGAGCACTGTAGTGACACCCTGTCTCTACAAGTAACAATCACACGAAAAAAAATACACAAAAAAGTAGCCAGGCGAGGTGCATGCTTCTGAGTTTTTGTGGGTTTTGTCTGTTTGTTTTGAGACAGGATTTCACTTTGTCAGCCAGGTTGGAGTGCAGTGAGATGATCATAGCTCACTGCAGCCTTGACCTCCAGAGCTTAAGCAATCCCTCCCACCTCAGCCTCCCCAGTATCTGCGACTACAGGTGTCTACAACCATACGTGGCTAATGTTTTTCATTTTTTGTAAAGACGGGGTCTTGCTATGTTGCCTAGGTTGGTCTCAAACTCCTAGGCACAAGTAATCCTTCCACCTTGGTCTCCTAAAGTGCTGGGATTACATAAGTTCTTATTTATTGGAAAATGCATATTTCTTTTTCAGTAAAAAAACAAAAAAAAAACTTCATGTAGTATGGAATACTGGGTTGGCAATTTTTTACTCACTGCATTTAAAGTTGTCACTTTATTGCATTATGGCTGTTCTTGTAAAAATACTAAAAATTTAAAAAATAAAATCACTTCATTGGTTTGTGTTTTGCAGTTTCTGCTAAGAAGTCTGCTGCAATTCTTAACTTTGTTCCTCTTTATGTAAGAGGTATTTTTTAATGCAAGCTGCCTTCAAGATTTTCTATTCATCTTTGAATGTCATCAGTTAGAATGTGATGGATGTTGTCTATTGATGTAAGGTTTGGAAGTAGAGCAATTTGTCTGGATTGGGCTCTCCAAGTTTCTGTCCTTGGTGGTTTGATGTCTTTCATTATATCTGGAAATTATTAACCAACATCTCTTCAACTATTTCTTTTGTCCCATTCTCCCTTTTTTTCCTTCTAGCATTCCATTTACACATATGTTAATATATTACTTGATATTACCATATACCTCTTGGATGTTCTATTGAGTCTTTTTGCTCCTCCCTCTTTATTACCTTTGGACACTTCCCTCTTTTGTGTAATGGCTTTAAACAAGTATAAGTACACCATTAAAAGGTAATTTCTAGTGATCCATTTTCAAATTTATGATTCTTTCTTTGGCTGTCTCAGGTCAATTGATGAGCACACCAAAGGCATTCTTCATTTGTTTTTCATATTTAGCCTTTCCTTTTGACATTTTCTTACACTCTCTACCCTTCTAATGAAATGCTACATCTGTTCAGGCATATTTTCCACCTTTTCCACTACAGCTTTTAGTCATAGTTATTTTAAATTTCTTGCCTAATAGTTCTAAAATCTGCATCATATCTAAATCAGGTTCTATTGAGTGCTCTGTCACTTGTGAGTAGGGTTTTTTCTTAAGTATCTCCTCATTATTATTGGTTGATATAAATATAATTATACTATTGGTAAATTTAATCATACTATCATAAGGTCTTTACACTAAACCTGGAGGTGTCAGGGTAAAGAGAGAAGCATGAAGTAAGAAGATTGAAGTGTCAGATATGAAGAGTAATGAATGAAATGACACAGTATTGATTCAAAAGGAACATTAAGAAAGAATACAGTTAAACATAGAGCAACCACTTATAAATAATAATTAGAAGAGAGAGTTAAGAAAGTCAAAGTAAAATGAAATACTCAAAAAATTACTAGTCAAACAGAGGGCAAAAAAAGAGGAACAGCAGAATGATAAAAAGAAAAATAAATAGGCTTCAAATTACTATACTAATTGTTAATGAACTAAACACCTTAATAACTGTCCAAGTGTTAAAAGGTAAAAGTTAAGAACTAACTATATGCTGTGTACAAAGGCTGCACTTTTGTTATAAAGAAGCTGATAGAAAGTAAAGGAAAGGGAAAAAATACACGCAAATACTAAACATAAGAAAACTGGCATGGTTATATTACTATTAGAGAAGATTTCAAGACAAACAGTATTACTGAGATAAAGAGGGACATCTTTTATTAATGAAATAGTCATTGCATCAGGAAGGCATGGAAATTGTAAATGTGTACGTGCCTAAGTGTTTCAAAATATATAAAATAGAAACTAATGAAACTAAAGGGAGAAACAAATACATGAGTATAGCTGCACACTTATCTCAGTAAGAAATACAGATGATGAGAACAACACTATCAACAAACCTCATCTAACTGGCATCTACAAAACAATACACCCAAGAGCCAAAACTAATCTATGGTGGAATAAAGAACAGCAGATGCCTTTGGGTGTACCGCATTGAGATACGACTAGGTAGACATGAGGGAGCTCACTGTGATGATGCTTATCTTTAATATCTTGAAAAAGATTAGGTGAATGTATTTCTCAAAATTTCATGAGTACACACAAAAGACTTGTGAATGTCATTATATATAAATATTTTATCCAAAGAGAAAAGTGTTGAACTCTGTGTAATAATAGGCATGCTGAAGTATTTCAAATGAAGTATACTGCTATCTGTAATTTACTTGGAGTTGCATCAGAAAATAACATATATTAATGGACAGAAGGATAGATAAATGGATACATATGTGATAAGGCAAATATGATAAAATAATGATGGTATAATACAATTGGTCAGTATATGGGTGATAACTAAAATTCTTTTAATTCTGGTGTATATTTGAAGTTTAAAAATAAAACTTGGGAGGAAAAGTAAAGCAAAATCAAACTTTCCCCAAACAAAAATGAATTAGAATGTGTTGCTATCAGAACTGAACTACAAAAATTGAAGGAAGATCTTCAGGCTGAAAGAAAATGACAACAGATATAAACTTGGATTTATACCAAGTAATGAAGAGTACTAAAAGTGATAAATAGGTGGGTAAATGTAAAATAATACATTCATTTTTAAAACTTCTTTAAAGGTAACTAAATACTTAAAGCCAAAATAATAACTCTAAGTTTCAAGGTTTATAAAATAGTTAGAAGTAAAACATGAGATTAATAGCACAAAAGACAAAGAGAGGGAAATGGAGGCATGTGATGGTAAGGTTCTTAAATAAACTATGGTAATCAAAGGTATTATAAATTTTGGAACAATCACCAAAAATAAAGAGGCATAGCTTAGAAACTAATAGTGAAAATAATATATAAAGCTAATATTTGGTCAATTTAACCAAATGAAGGCAAAAGGAGGAAATGAAAGAGGATATATAAAAATAAGATGACAGATTTATTACATACAACCATATTGGTAAATACATTAAGTGTATATGTTGTAAATGCTCCAGTTAAAAGACAAGTATGCAAGACAGGATTAAAAAAAAGCAGGACCCAAACATATGCTCTCTATATAAGAAACACAATTTAAATATAAAGATATATATGAGTTAAGCATAAGAGAATGGAAAATTTATAACATAGACATTCAGCACAAGAAAACTGGAATAACAGAGTAACTATATCAATAGTTTAAAAAAGTAGATATATAAATATTAACCATAAGAAAGGTGGGATAGTTATATTAATATCAACAGAGTGGACCTCAAGGCAAAGCATATTGCCAGTAATAAAGATAAGCATGTCATAAAAACAAATATTACCAAGGATAAAGTAGGAGTTTTCCCAATCATAAGTATGAATCAAGAGGACATAATAATTCTAATTGTGTATGTACCTAAAAACAAAATTTTCAAATATACGAAGCAACAATTAGAAAAAAACAAAAAAAAGGAAATACATAAATCCACAAGTAAATTAGAGATGTCAACAATCCTTTCTCAATAGCTGGTGAAACAAGAAGACAGAATTAGTAAAGATAGAAAAGACTTCAATAACACTGTCTAGCAACTTGACCTAAATGACACTTACAGAACACTCCACTCATCCAAAGGGAATACATAGTATTTTCAAGTACATATGTAGTATTCACAAGGTCAGACATATGCCAGGCTATAAAACAAACACAAATGAATTCAAAATAAATGAAATCATACAGATTACGTTATTTCATCCCAAATGGATTTAAAGTAGAATTCTATACGAAAAAAAACTCTGAAAAGTACTAAAATATTTGGCAGTTAAATAACAGACATCCAAATAACACACAGGCGGCTCCAAAAAATTACAAAGGAAACTAGGAAGTACTTTTAATTCAGTATGAATAAAAACACAATATCACAATTTCTGGATGAGCTGAAGCAGTTGCTGAGAAGGAAACTTAGAAGTTAAATACTTATATTAGAAAAGAAGAGCGGTCTTAAATTAATAATTTAATATGGGTCAGCAAACTGTGGCCCACTGACTATAAATAAGGTTTTATTGAAATGCAGCAACACCTATCTGTTTATATATTGTCCATGGCTGCTTTCATACTACAAAGGCAGGGTTAAGTGGATGCAACAGTGACTATTCGTTTTACAAGCCTAAAATAGGATAAACTTTGACCCTTTGAGAAAATGTTGCCAACACTTGGTATAATGTACCCGCTAAAGAACTTGGAATAAAAAGCAATAAATTAAACCTAAAGAAAGTAGAGGAAGAAAATAATGAAGAGAAGAAAATAACTGAAAACAAATAGAGAAAATAAATAAAACTAAAAGCTATTTATTTGCAAGAAATCAATAAAATTGATAAACCTCCAGCTAGACTCATCACGGTAAAAGGAGAGAAAATTCAAATTCCCTATGTCAGAAATATTAAAGGGGCCATCACTACAAATCTTATAAATATTAAAAGGATAATAAGGAAATATGGCAAAAAAAAAAAAAAAAAAAAAAAAAAACCTTCATGGTAATGGCAATATCCAAAACATAGTTGAGTAAAAGCCATTCTGGGGAACATCATCTTGATTTGGCACAATAACTCTCTATACTTCTAAAGGAGTCCAGTTGTTTTAATGAAGTCAATTTTCTTCTCTCTACAAAAGGGAATGCCTTTTAATATAACATAGCTAAAGAGTAGCTGCAGGAAATAAATATTTTCAAAAAGAGTTTCATTCAGTTACACATTTATTATTCTATAAGGAATCTTCTGCTAATTATATAATTATTCTGTATTCAACCTGTCAAGTTTTGTGTAATGTCTATTTTCTGGAAATACAAATGACAGATTGCAAGTAGAATTTAAGTGAGAATGCAATCTCACCATGACTATCAGAGCAGGCAAATGTCCACAGAGTAGAATTTTTACTCTTGGAGAATGAAAATGGGGATGATAGAGAAAAAAAAATACACTTCCAGGGGAGTAGGCCAGGAAAATGTCATCAGATAAAGTTGTGAGACGTGATTAGTTAATACTGTTAAATATATTTTGGCTGTGTTGTAAAACAATCTTGTTTTTTTAAAGCTGAATTAATCTGGATTACCAGTTTCTGAATTAACATCGCTTGGATATGTATGCATTTTAAAAAACTAAATATTTGTTGTTTTTAATTATTATTTTTAATTGACACATAATTGTATATATTTATGGGATACAATGTGATGTTTTGATACATGTATACAATGTCCAATGATCACATCAGGAGAATTAGCATATCCACCACCTCAAACATTTATCATTTCTTTATGTTGAGAACATTCAAAATCTGGTCTTCTAGCTATTTGAACACATCCACATCCTGAAGAGTTAGATTTTTTTCTAGTCCTGTTTTTGATCATAGAGTCTTTATTTCAGTCAATTATGGAGTTGCACAAAAAAAGGTATAAGGTGCTTAATCAACATGCAGAGATGTAGCATCCATCCCTGTCTTTTTACTAACCATGAGATAAGAAAGACAAAATAGATTGGGAGAAAATGTGTGTTTCACTTTCAAAATGGGAGCATCCTAATGATTTTCTTGAAGTGAAAAGTTTAATGAAAAAGTGGATTGATCTAATTTGGGATGTTTAAGTCATTGGCAAATTTAAATTGTTTTAAAAAAATAATAATAAGCCAAGCTCTTGAGTCATACTGAGTGATTCACCCATGAATTCTTGAGATTAATTTAAAACAGCTCCAAAGAAACAGTATCTTTGCATGCCTACTCTCTAAAAGACAGAAGAGAACAACAGAAAGGAGAAGTTATTCCAGAGGAAAAAAAGTGAAGAATCAGGACAGAGCAGGGCCGTGTTAGCCTGGCTGGCCAATCAGAGTAGTGAATTCAAGGGACACAGGATGAGGCAACGGTAGGCCCTGAGAAGTAGCCAAGTGCTGGCTTCTATGGAAATAAGGTCTTCCTTATCTGTTTCATACTCCCACTCACCTCCTCCATCCTTTTACTTTCTACTGGATCCCTAAGTAGGAGGAGTAGTGATTTGTATTGTTCGGGTTTCAGGGAACCAAGTGGCCCACATGCTTTAGGGATCCAACTTTCAAATAACAAGAAAAACACAGGGCTCATGGTCATGGCCATGTCTCCCATCTTTTCCATAGCAAGTGTGGGAAAGGTACAACCTGCTTCCTTGGTAGAAGAGATCCCGCCACCTCTTTCTAGACTTTCTACTTTTTCCCTCACTTAACAGTTGCCCCTGAAATTATTGCCTGGAACTCCTGCTCGAGTTTCCATGAGAGCTGAAGTAATGTGAGGTATTGTAAATAGAGGTCCCTTTCTCCACAACCTCTATGGCTTCATTTTGCCAGGACTGAATAGCCTTTCAGTGGTTTCCTGGAGTTAGGATCCAGGGTTCGGGTTTATCACAGCTCCCCTGCCTTTATGCTTGGGCTCTTTAGTTGTTGAAAAGAAGAGTGTATTCAAGTCTGCCATGCTACTGGGTGCAAAAGCTCCAGGTAATAAGAAAAAGTTACTTTGCCTTGTTTCACCTCCTTTTTCTAGATGTCACCTCTTAAATGAAGATGAGACTCAGAAGATAGTGTTTGGGTATTCCTAGGTCCCATTAGCAAAAGAGTCATTTCTGTATCATTTATGAACATGCCGTAATTTCTTAAACATACTACCCCAATTTCTTAAACAATGTAAGGATAAATCTTGAGATTTTGACTATTGACTGTGAAAAATGTATGACCTAGAAGATCAAAGCAATGGAAAACCAAGAAGAAACCTCACAGATACAAATGATAAGGTGTAACTAATGACATTCTTCACAGAAATAGGAAAAAAAATCCTAAAATATATATGGAACCACAAGAGGCCCAGCATAGCCAAAGCTATCCTAAGGAAAAAGGACAAAACTGGAAGAATCACATTATCTGACTTCAAATTATACTAGAGAGCTACAGTAACCAAAACAGCATGATACTGACATAAAAACAGACACATAGACCAACAGAACAGAATAGAGAACCCGGAAACAAATCCACCTACCTATAGTGAACTCATCTTTGACACAGGTGCCAAGAACATACACTGGGGAAAGGATAGTCTCTTCAATAAATGGTCCTGGGAAAACTGGATGTCCATATGCAGAAGAATGTAACTAGACCCCTATCTCTTACAATATACAAAAAAAATCAAATCAAAATGAATTAAAGACCTCAAACTATGAAACTACTACAAGAAAACATTGGGGAAAATCTCCAGGACATTGGTTTGTGCAAAAATTTCCTGAGTAATATCCCACAAGCACAGACACCCAAAGGAAACATGGACAAATGGGATCATATCAACTTAAAAAGCTTCTGCACAGTAAAGGATACAATCAACAAAGTGAAAAGACAATCCACAGAATGGGAGAAAATATTTGCAAACTACCTCTCTCATAAGGAATTAATATCCAGAATATATAAGGAGTTAAAACAACTCTGTAGGGAAAAAAATCTAATAATCCAATTTTTAAAAAGGGCAAAAGATTTGAGTAGTCATTTCTCAAAAGATGACATACAAATGGCAAACAGCACATGAAAAGGTGCTCAACATCACTGATCATCAAAGAAATGCAAATAAAAACTACAAAGATATCATCTCGCCCCAGTTAAAATGGCTTACATTCCAAAGACAGGCAATAATGAATGCTGGCAAGGATGTGGAGAAAAGGGAACACTTGGGGGGCGGAGCAAGATGGCCGAATAGGAACAGCTCCAGTCTCCAACTCCCAGCGCGAGCGACACAGAAGACCGGTGATTTCTGCATTTTCAACTGAAGTACTGGGTTTATCTCACTGGGGAGTGCCGGACGATCGGTGCTGGTCAGCTGCTGCAGCCCGACCAGCGAGAGCTGAAGCAGGGCGAGGCATTGCCTCACCTGGGAAGCGCAAGGGGGAAGGGAATCCCTTTTCCTAGCCAGGGGAACTGAGACACACAACACCTGGAAAATCGGGTAACTCCCACCCCAATACTGCGCTTTAAGCAAACAGGCACACCAGGAGATCATATCCCACACCTGGCCGGGAGGGTCCCACACCCACGGAGCCTCCCTCATTGCTAGCACAGCAGTCTGTGATCTACCGGCAAGGCAGCAGCGAGGCTGGGGGAGGGGCGCCCGCCATTGCAGAGGCTTAGGTAGGTAAACAAAGCTGCTGGGAAGCTCGAACTGGGTGGAGCTCACAGCAGCTCAAGGAAACCTGCCTGTCTCTGTAGACTCCACCTCTGGGGACAGGGCAATAACAAACACAGCCGAAACCTCTGCAGACGCAAACGACTCTGTCTGACAGCTTTGAAGAGAGCAGTGGATCTCCCAACACGGAGGTTGAGATCTGAGAAGGGACAGACTCCCTGCTCAAGTGGGTCCCTGACCCGAGTAGCCTAACTGGGAGACATCCCCCACTAGGGGCAGTCTGACACCCCACACCTCACAGGGTGGAGTACACCCCTGAGAGGAAGTTTCCAAAGCAAGAATCAGACAGGTACACTCGCTGTTCAGAAATATTCTATCTTCTGCTGCCTCTGCTGCTGATACCCAGCCAAACAGGGTCTGGAGTGGACCTCAAGCAATCTCCAACAGACCTACAGCTGAGGGTCCTGACTGTTAGAAGGAAAACTATCAAACAGGAAGGACACCTACACCAAAACCCCATCAGTACATCACCATCATCAAAGACCAGAGGCAGATAAAACCACAAAGATGGGGAAAAAGCAGGGCAGAAAAGCTGGAAATTCAAAAAATAAGAGCGCATCTCCCCCGGCAAAGGAGCGCAGCTCATCGCCAGCAACAGATCAAAGCTGGACAGAGAATGACTTTGACGAGATGAGAGAAGAAGGCTTCAGTCCATCAAATTTCTCAGAGCTAAAGGAGGAATTACGTACCCAGTGCAAAGAAACTAAAAATCTTGAAAAAAAAGTGGAAGAATTGATGGCTAGAGTAATTAATGCAGAGAAGGTCATAAACGAAATGAAAGAGATGAAAACCATGACACGAGAAATACGTGACAAATGCACAAGCTTCAGCAACCGACTCGATCAACTGGAAGAAAGAGTATCTGCGATTGAGGATCAAATGAATGAAATGAAGCGAGAAGAGAAACCAAAAGAAAAAAGAAGAAAAAGAAATGAACAAAGCCTGCAAGAAGTATGGGATTATGTAAAAAGACCAAATCTACGTCTGATTGGGGTGCCTGAAAGTGAGGGGGAAAATGGAACCAAGTTGGAAAACACTCTTCAGGATATCATCCAGGAGAACTTCCCCAACCTAGTAGGGCAGGCCAACATTCAAATCCAGGAAATACAGAGAACGCCACAAAGATATTCCTCGAGAAGAGCAACGCCAAGACACATAATTGCCAGATTCACCAAAGTTGAAATGAAGGAAAAAATCTTAAGGGCAGCCAGAGAGAAAGGTCGGGTTACCCACAAAGGGAAGCCCATCAGACTAACAGCAGATCTCTCGGCAGAAACTCTCCAAGCCAGAAGAGAGTGGGGGCCAATATTCAACATTCTTAAAGAAAAGAATTTTAAACCCAGAATTTCATATCCAGCCAAACTAAGTTTCATAAGTGAAGGAGAAATAAAATTCTTTACAGATAAGCAAATGCTTAGAGATTTTGTCACCACTAGGCCTGCCTTACAAGAGACCCTGAAGGAAGCACTCAACATGGAAAGGAACAACCGGTACCAGCCATTGCAAAAACATGCCAAAATGTAAAGACCATTGAGGCTAGGAAGAAACTGCATCAACTAACGAGCAAAATAACCAGTTAATATCATAATGGCAGGATCAAGTTCACATATAACAATCTTAACCTTAAATGTAAATGGACTAAATGCTCCAATTAAAAGACACAGACTGGCAAACTGGATAAAGAGTCAAGACCCATCAGTCTGCTGTATTCAGGAGACCCATCTCACACGCAGAGACATACATAGGCTCAAAATAAAGGGATGGAGGAAGATTTACCAAGCAAATGGAGAACAAAAAAAAGCAGGGGTTGCAATACTAGTCTCTGATAAAACAGACTTTAAACCATCAAAGATCAAAAGAGACAAAGAAGGCCATTACATAATGGTAAAGGGATCAATTCAACAGGAAGAGCTAACTATCCTAAATATATATGCACCCAATACAGGAGCACCCAGATTCATAAAGCAAGTCCTTAGAGACTTACAAAGAGACTTAGACTCCCATACAATAATAATGGGAGACTTCAACACTCCACTGTCAACATTAGACAGATCAACGAGACAGAAAGTTAACAAGGATATCCAGGAATTGAACTCATCTCTGCAGCAAGCAGACCTAATAGACATCTATAGAACTCTCCACCCCAAATCAACAGAATATACATTCTTCTCAGCACCACATCGTACTTACTCCAAAATTGATCACGTAATTGGAAGTAAAGCACTCCTCAGCAAATGTACAAGAACAGAAATTATAACAAACTGTCTCTCAGACCACAGTGCAATCAAACTAGAACTCAGGACTAAGAAACTCAATCAAAACCGCTCAACTACATGGAAACCGAACAACCTGCTCCTGAATGACTACTGGGTACATAACGAAATGAAGGAAGAAATAAAGATGTTCTTTGAAACCAATGAGAACAAAGATACAACATACCAGAATCTCTGGGACACATTTAAAGCAGTGTGTAGAGGGAAATTTATAGCACTAAATGCCCACAAGAGAAAGCAGGAAAGATCTAAAATTGACACTCTAACATTGCAATTAAAAGAACTAGAGAAGCAAGAGCAAACACATTCGAAAGCTAGCAGAAGGCAAGAAATAACTAAGATCAGAGCAGAACTGAAGGAGATAGAGACACAAAAAACTCTCCAAAAAATCAATGAATCCAGGAGTTGGTTTTTTGAAAAGATCGACAAAATTGACAGACCACTAGCAAGACTAATAAAGAAGAAAAGAGAGAAGAATCAAATCGACGCAATTAAAAATGATAAAGGGGATATCACCACCGACCCCACAGAAATACAAACTACCATCAGAGAATACTATAAACACCTCTACGCAAATAAACTGGAGAATCTAGAAGAAATGGATAATTTCCTGGACACTTACACTCTTTCAAGACTAAACCAGGAAGAAGTTGAATCCCTGAATAGACCAATAGCAGGCTCCGAAATTGAGGCAATAATTAATAGCCTACCAACCAAAAAAAGTCCAGGACCAGATGGATTCACAGCTGAATTCTACCAGAGGTACAAGGAGGAGTTGGTACCATTCCTTCTGAAACTATTCCAATCAATAGAAAAAGAGGGAATCCTCCCTAACTCATTTTATGAGGCCAACATCATCCTGATACCAAAGCCTGGCAGAGACACAACAAAAAAAGAGAATTTTAGACCAATATCCCTGATGAACATCGATGCAAAAATCCTCAATAAAATACTGGCAAACCGGATTCAGCAACACATCAAAAAGCTTATCCACCATGATCAAGTGGGCTTCATCCCTGGGATGCAAGGCTGGTTCAACATTCGCAAATCAATAAACATAATCCAGCATATAAACAGAACCAAAGACAAGAACCACATGATTATCTCAATAGATGCAGAAAAGGCTTTTGACAAAATTCAACAGCCCTTCATGCTAAAAACGCTCAATAAATTCGGAATTGATGGAACGTACCTCAAAATAATAAGAGCTATTTATGACAAACCCACAGCCAATATCATACTGAATGGGCAAAAACTGGAAAAATTCCCTTTGAAAACTGGCACAAGACAGGGATGCCCTCTCTCACCACTCCTATTCAACATAGTGTGGGAAGTTCTGGCTAGGGCAATTAGGCAAGAGAAAGAAATCAAGGGTATTCAGTTAGGAAAAGAAGAAGTCAAATTGTCCCTGTTTGCAGATGACATGATTGTATATTTAGAAAACCCCATTGTCTCAGCCCAAAATCTCCTTAAGCTGATAAGAAACTTCAGCAAAGTCTCAGGATACAAAATTAATGTGCAAAAATCACAAGCATTCTTATACACCAATAACAGACAAACAGAGAGCCAAATCAGGAATGAACTTCCATTCACAATTGCTTCAAAGAGAATAAAATACCTAGGAATCCAACTTACAAGGGATGTAAAGGACCTCTTCAAGGAGAACTACAAACCACTGCTCAGTGAAATAAAAGAGGACACAAACAAATGGAAGAACATACCATGCTCATGGAGAGGAAGAATCAATATCGTGAAAATGGCCATACTGCCCAAGGTAATTTATAGATTCAATGCCATCCCCATCAAGCTACCAATGAGTTTCTTCACAGAATTGGAAAAAAAATGCTTTAAAGTTCATATGGAACCAAAAAAGAGCCCGCATCTCCAAGACAATCCTAAGTCAAAAGAACAAAGCTGGAGGCATCATGCTACCTGACTTCAAACTATACTACAAGGCTACAGTAACCAAAACAGCATGGTACTGGTACCAAAACAGAGATATAGACCAATGGAACAGAACAGAGTCCTCAGAAATAATACCACACATCTACAGCCATCTGATCTTTGACAAACCTGAGAAAAACAAGAAATGGGGAAAGGATTCCCTATTTAATAAATGGTGCTGGGAAAATTGGCTAGCCATAAGTAGAAAGCTGAAACTGGACCCTTTCCTTACTCCTTATACGAAAATTAATTCAAGATGGATTAGAGACTTAAATGTTAGACCTAATACCATAAAAATCCTAGAGGAAAACCTAGGTAGTACCATTCAGGACATAGGCATGGGCAAAGACTTCATGTCTAAAACACCAAAAGCAACGGCAGCAAAAGCCAAAATTGACAAATGGGATCTCATTAAACTAAAGAGCTTCTGCACAGCAAAAGAAACTACCATCAGAGTGAACAGGCAACCTACAGAATGGGAGAAAATTTTTGCAATCTACTCATCTGACAAAGGGCTAATATCCAGAACCTACAAAGAACTCAAACAAGTTTACAAGAAAAAAGCAAACAACCCCATCAAAAAGTTGGCAAAGGATATGAACAGACATTTCTCAAAAGAAGACATTCATACAGCCAACAGACACATGAAAAAATGCTCATCATCACTGGCCATCAGAGAAATGCAAATCAAAACCACAATGAGATACCATCTCACACCAGTTAGAATGGCGATCATTAAAAAGTCAGGAAACAACAGGTGCTGGAGAGGATGTGGAGAAATAGGAACACTTTTACACTGTTGGTGGGATTGTAAACTAGTTCAACCATTATGGAAAACAGTATAGCGATTCCTCAAGGATCTAGAACTAGATGTACCATACGACCCAGCCATCCCATTACTGGGTATATACCCAAAGGATTATAAATTATGCTGCTATAAAGACACATGCACACGTATGTTTATTGCAGCACTATTCACAATAGCAAAGACTTGGAATCAACCCAAATGTCCATCAGTGACAGATTGGATTAAGAAAATGTGGCACATATACACCATGGAATACTATGCAGCCATCAAAAAGGATGAGTTTGTGTCCTTTGTAGGGACATGGATGCAGCTGGAAACCATCATTCTTAGCAAACTATCACAAGAACAGAAAACCAAACACCGCATGTTCTCACTCCTAGGTGGGAACTGAACAATGAGATCACTTGGACTCAGGAAGGGGAACATCACACACCGGGGCCTATCATGGGGAGGGGGGCGGGGGGAGGGATTGCATTGGGAGTTATACCTGATGTAAATGACGAGTTGATGGGGTGCAGCACACCAACATGGCACAAGTATACATATGTAACAAACCTGCACATTATGCACATGTACCCTACAACTTAAAGTATAATAATAATAAATAAATAAATAAATAAATAAAAAGAAAAGGGAACACTTGTACACTGTTGGCAGGATTGTAAATTAGTACAAACACTAAGAAGAACCCTTTGGAGGTTCCTCAGAAAATTAAAACTTGAGCTACCATATGATCCAGCAATCCCACTGATGGATATAACCCAAAAGAAAGAAAATCAGTATATGGAAGAGATCTGCACTTCCATGTTTGTTGCAGCACTGTTTACAATAGCCAAGATTTGGAAGCAACCTGAGTGTCCATCAACAGATGAATGCATAATGAAAATGTGGTACATATACACAATGGAGAACTATTCAGCCATAAAAAGAATGAGATCCAGTCATTTGCAACAACATGGATGGAAGTGGAGATCATTATGTTAACTGAAATAAGCCAAGAACAGAACGATAAGCATCACCTGTTCTCACTTACTTGTGGGATCTTAAAATCAAGAAAAGTAGACTCATGGTCAGAGAGAGTAGAAGAACTGTTATCAGAGGCTGTGAAGGGTAGCAGGAGGTTGGCATGGAGGTGGGGACAGTTAATGGTACAAAAATAAAGAAAAAATGAATAGGACCTGCTACTTGATAGCACAATACGGTGGCTATAGTCAGTAATAACTTAATTGCATATTTTAAAATAAAGCATGTAATTGGATTGTTTGTAAGTCAAAGGATAAAATGTTTGAGGGGATGGATACCCTATTTTCCATGACGTGCTTATTTTACACTGCATGCCTGTATCAAAATATGTCATGTACCCCATACATATATGTATCTACGATGTACCCACAAAATTTTTTAAAATAATTTAAAATTGTTTAATGATAAGGTATAATACATAGTACACTCCTTATGCTTAGAATTTTTCCTTTGTTTTGTTCTGTTTACGAATTATACTTGAAAATTCTCTTGTTCTATTATTTATTAAAATAAACTCTTCATATACATGTTGACATAATCTGTTTGAGCTTTGTAATGATCCACGCCTGCAGTTGTCCATTTAGAGGACACTACAGATCTCAAATTGAAGATAACATTAATCATTTGGTAGCCACATTTACAGGTCAAGACTAAGCTAGAGCAGGAACTAAACAGCTTCAGGATGATATTTATGTATCCAAGCCCCTTCCCCCAAAAACATGTCATTGCTCTCTTAGAAACATGCTCTAAAACTTCAAACTACATTGGAGTAACAGGTCCCATAGGGCTCAGCAGCCTCCCTATTCCTGCCTCTATCCAATCTCCTCTCCTCTTAACCTTATTTATGGCAAGAGATGCAAGTACTGCCAAGAAAAGTACAACAAAGTGGGTCTTGGCCATTGCCTGAAAGCATTTCCCCTAAAAGAGAAACATGAAAGTTTATTCAAAAGGAAACTACTCCAAAACTGCATCTGAAAATAACCAGTTTCAAAATACAGCAAACTTGGGAAAAACCAACTGCTTTCATGCAACAATCAAGGGAATCAAGAGTTATTCTTGTTTTTTTCACCCATATTTTCATGTCTAGATACTCATGTAGGATTAGGAAAAGCTAGGCAGCCTTTCAGGTTCACACAGAAGAGAGATATCCTGTGCAAAGAGTTGGGAGTGACACATCCAGAGACGCATATGAAGACAGTAACAGAGCTAGAACAGGAGAGGTTTTTAGAGATGAGGGCTAGAAAATAGGTCTTCACTTCTCTTTTTAATAAAAGAGCCAGAAATATATGCATCAGCAACAGTTTATCTCACAACAGGATTTCATTTATGTTGGTTTGCAAGATAAAATTACAGAACACCCAGTTAAATTGGAATTAAACAGCAATTAATTTTTAATATATTTGTGTTCCATGTCATACTTGTGACACACTTACACTAAAGAGGTATTCATTGTTTATCTCAAATTCAATCTAACAAGGTATTCTCTGCCTTATTTGCTAAGTCTGTGGCTCTATTTAATGCGTCTTTGAAAAGTTATCGGTAAATGCCCTTGGCTCTCAATTTTTTATCATCAGTCCAGATTTATCCCCTGAACTTCAGACCCAGAAAACCAGCTGCTTACTTGACATCTCCATTTCAGCATCTTAGAGGTATTTTAAACTCAACATATCCAAAACAGAGCTCCTGTATCTGTCACCACCAACCCTTCTCTCCCCACACCAGCTTTTCCTGCAGTCTGTCCCACCCCAATTAAGGGTCCATTCTTCCATTGCTTGGGTAAGTCATCCTTAGCTACTCACTTTCACAGCTCAAAGTCCTTTATTTTTTGTATGAGTTTACCAATTCAGAGGAAATCTCTAATCATAGCTTCTCCTGGGCCAGAGAGGTCTTCCTTGGAACCAGGGAGCCTCTTGCCACACCTGTGTCAATCAACCAATAAATGACTATGCTTAAAGAAGGGCAAAGGTGGCAACATCTTTTGCATTTATAAACTCAGTCAGCCCTGAGCTTTCACTTTCACTTCCAGCAACACTGTGGAAAACTCTTAGTGGAAACTGCTAACTATTGTTTGCGGTAGTGGTGCAGGGGTGCAGGGGGATGGGGGGATGAATTTCATTACTTGAAACCTTCACTCTCACCCTGGTTATTAAGGAGATACTTATTCCATTTTTAGAGTAACAACATACAGCTTTCTGGACTATAATGCTTTCTGGACCAGAGGACAAAGGAGTTTCAAGAAATTAGAAGAGAATGCACAATATGTAAATCCATGAAACATCTAAATCATAGCTTCAAAGTAGAGAACTCCAGGACATTTTCTGCCACTTCTTTTTTGGGTACACATGATGAATGTTGTGAAGCCATGTCAGGTCTCCCTTATCAGACATCAAGGCATCCAGTACCTACATAATCAGAGCAACTCAGAGCAGCCTGATTTTTTCGTTTCTTTTGTTTTTAGAGATGGTGCCTCACTGTTACCCAGGCTGGAGTGTAGTGGTGCAATCATGGCTCACTGCAATCTTGAACTCCTCATCTCAAGCAATCCTCCTGTCTCAGCCTCCCAAGCAGCTAGGACCACAGGTGTGTGCCACCAGACCTGGCTAGTTGTTCTTAAATTTTTTGTAGAGACGGAGTCTCACTGTGTTGCCTAAGCTGGTCTTGAACTTGCTGGCCTCAAGCAATCCTCATGCCTTGGCCTCCCAAAGTACTGGGATTAGAGGCGTGAGCTACTGCACCTGGCTAGCCTGATTTTTTTTAATTCCAGTCTAGACCAATAAATAGTTTTTCTAAGTCTCCACCAGCTGTTATCTTCTGAGATTCTCAAAAAGGAGCAATGGACATCCCTAAGGTGACAACAATGTGGGGAATGAGCAACCAAAGTAAAAAAGGTTTCCTGGTTTATCATGTGTTCAGATATTTAAAGTTCTAGGCCTGCTCTGCAGAGTCAAATGAAAGGTGGTGCCTTCTGTCACACCGTTTCACTAACTATGTCATTACATCAAGAACGACTTCTCATGTAACATTCCAACAATGGCAAGTACATGTCATAAATGACCAATATGATTAACAGTGTAATTTGTAAAAGTGACCAGGTAAAAATACAGTTGGCTAAGCATGTGATAAAACAAATTGAAAAAATGAAAAGCAAAACAAAACTACCTTGAATCTTTCTACCAATAGCCAGAGATTTTTATAAAGTTAAGAATAAATACTGTAAGTAGCAATATACATTGTTAATGTGGGACACAGAGGGGTAAAAATTTCTTAAGAAGATTTGAAAATGATTGCACCTGACATAGAAAAGGTTTTTGTAAAAGTTCAACTTCAATAAATACGTCTCTACTATATTATTCCATATCATGCATTTTCCTTAGACTTCAAATTTTAAGTGAGCGACTTTGAATGGATTATCTTTTTTTATTTTTTGCATATTTCAATGTCAAAAGTTTCCACGCCTTTTCAAGAACATGAGGCATGTTGCTATGCTCAAGGTCTCTGAAATTTTCTAAAGATTCTGGATATACAACAAAATATACCCTTGAAGCTACATTAAAAAAAATTGAATCTGTTTTTAAAATGTGTGCAGCCAAGTTATCAGCTCCTCCAAATAAAAAGAGTTGTACAGACAGCCTGCAGAGGCAGTTTCACCCCATCAAAACTGTGATATCTTAAAGACTTTTCTATGTAAATTCTATTAAATTGTCAAGAGCACTTTCAGTATCCCAAGTTAGCAGAGTTTTCACCCATTTTTTAAAGACTTTCCCATAGTTGGTTTTCTCCCACTTATAAATTTATTAACTCTAAACGCAAATATTTCACTTTATCCCATTATCTTTCTGACAGTCTTGGGCTGTTTTCCTAAAAGATAACTGAAATGCTTTAATCCTCAGATTTTGTCAATAATCAAATTTGTATTTGAATATTGTATTTAGTGATTCTCTTAGGCCATCTGAAACACTGAAATCTGTACATGACAGCAATCACATCATTCAAATCATTCTGTTGCACATGTCACTAAGAGGAAAACGACCCACCATGAATATAGCTATTAATGTCAAACAGATTGTCATCTGGGAAAACAAAATGCATCAAAATCAGCTTCGGACAAAACACAGCTCTATGGGAAAACACCATATTTTTATGTGCAAATGACTTCAATGTCTGATAGAAATTTTAAAAGAATGAGTTAGCAAAGAATCTGTTCCTCCTCTGCATAATCCAGGACAATGTAATGAAAACACTTTTCTAGGTAAAGGGCTTTTAGTCACAGCATATTATGATTTTATCAAAGATGCATTTGCCCCACTTTCTAGTAAACATTATAAAGAAACGTCTGGCTTCTAGATTGGGTAGAGGGCTCTATTTAGCCTATCAAGGCACAGACCTGTTATAAACTCTGGGGCGCTTGCCAGAATTTTTTTCCCCAGGAACTCTGAGTAAAGATCGTACCTCGAAAGCAATGTGCGTTGCAAACCACACAGATTCAAGCTCCCACTCTCGCCTCCATAGCTTGGCATCTGCGGCTTTTGGGGTATTCCCCGCCTCCTAAAACTCAGACTAAATCACCACCTCCCACCACCACCATGCCACCATCCTTCAGCAGCTCTCAGGGGCTTAGCACAGAGCGCGTCCGACGCACACCTGCAGCCCTCCCGGTCCCTGCAGGGTGAACCCAGCTCCCAGCCATGCGCGCACCCACAAACGCTCTCCTATTTTCTCCGCTGCAAACTGCCCACAAATTAGTCACCCACCTCACCCCTACTACTTATTCCCCCACGTCCCTGCCGCCTTTTCCCTCTTCCGGTGGCTTCGTCCCCAACACACCTGTCTACCCCTACGGCTGCCAGATGTCAGGTGCCCACGCTGCACCCTATCCCGCGCCCCCTCAATCCGACTGGCTCTTCCCGGTCCGCCCCGATGGTCAGTTTGCTCGGAGTACCCGCTGTCCCCCCCCTCCCCCGCCGTGCCCACTCGCAGACCTCCCCCCAGCTCCCACCGTCGCGGACGCCGGGAGAGAAACCAGCAACGTACCTGCCGAGAGCTCGGCGGCCGCGGCGAGCAGCAGGAGAGCCTGGCGGAGCGCTGAGCGGAGCGCCCGGGTCATCGCCACCAGGCGGCCGCGCCGGGGCTGCGAGGCCCCAGAGCAGAGCGAGGCAGCCGGGGCAGCACGGCCCGCTTTGAAGTTCCCGGGCCGCGGGAGGGGAGCGCGGCACCGACACCCTTTTGAAGTGCGCGGTTGGCTCTAGTCAGTGTGGGCGCCCCCCTCCCCGGCCGCCCCCATCCCACGCCCCCCGCGGCTGGCGGTGCGCGGCGCTCCTGCCACTGGCCCCGCAGCCGGGCGGGGAGGGGGTGGTGGGGCGAGCGGCAGAGCCCGCCCCTGCCGCGCCTCCGCCCCCTGCGCCCTCTCGCAGCCGCCCGGGCCTGCTGCTGCAGGGCAGGCGGGCAAAGGCGGCCCCGTACCCAGCGGTGAGAGCCCAGAGCTGGGGCGAAGAAAGAGGGGAGGTGGGGAAGCGTCGCGGAACCTCCGGGACTAGATACTCCGGAAGGGGGCTCCGCACGAGAGGGAAAGCCCCACTGAGACTTTAGGGAAACTTCAACTACGCGGCGATTGCACCCTGGTGATCCGCTCTATAGCCTCCCGCAGAAGAGCCAGCCCCCTAGCTCTCCTGACGTTTATTGTCCAGGGTCCTTAAGTCCAACCAGGCTGCGCTGTGAGAGCCCCGCGGGCTTTCTACTCGCTTGTCCCACCACTACGTCCTAGCCGTTTGCGCCTCTGGGGAAGGGCGCCCTCTCTGTTCATCCCTGGAAATGACCAGTTGTCCGACTGCCTTCTGGACCTATAAGCTTTGGTTTAACAAACTTCATCTCTTCTCGGGTGCCTTTTGGGAACTCTCCCCTCTATGAATGGCGACCAAAGTTGGACCACCTGCGCCAGGTGATGTGGCCATCTACAATGTGTGACCCAGGTCTGGTAGTAAAAGACCTCACTTATGGAAGATATTTCGGCAGCTACAATTTCAGCAATTGAAGAACTAGGGGAACTTACACACACACACACACACACACACACACACACACACACACACACACGGATTAAGGGAAAGGGAAGAATTGTTTAAAGTAATATATGAGAAATTTGTTTGAGTATTGTTTAATCCCCAGAGGCTGTCAAATAGGTATGTTTCCCATGTGGATTGTGCCTAAGGACAACGGCAACATTACCAATTAACAGAAATTAACCTAAATTCAATTCACCTATGGAGTCAGAACATTAGAGTGAATGGGATTATTTCAACCTGAACAACGCGAAAAAGCAAGAATACAGTACTGGTATTATTACTACTGTTGGGGGTTCCTTGAGAAGTGATACCATCATAAAAATTGCTTTAGAGTAAAACATTGCTTGCTGCTTCATCTAGCTCAGCACTAAATTATATGCTAGGTGTTCTTTCTAAGTTCTATGAAAGACTTATGGTGAAATGTTGTATATAATTGACTTTATTATCAAAGGATCACAATATTGGAAGTGAGATGGTCATTGGACTTTGAGATGTGGGTGGCATCCTGAGGATCCCTTCTGCCACCACCTTGGATAAGTCAAAATATTCCTAAGCACAAAAAAACTTTGTTCTCATTTTATCCTGGATCCAAACAAACAAAAAACTGGAGATGTGGGACAAATCTGAGCCCTTTCAGACACCCACAAAACAGATGCTTTTTTAAAAAGGCAAGAAAATGCTAGGACACATTATATTTTGTCTGGTTTGGCTTGCTCATTATTTGATAACTGCACCTTAAATTGTGATCTGCCAATAGATCATGATACCAGGAGCCTAAGAGCATAATGTAGTGAACTTTCTGGGTCTGCTTCCTCAAAAGTAAATGGAACTTAATTCCTCCCTATTTCCCAGAATTTTGACCAGGATCAAAAAGGGAAGTGATTGAGAGAGCATTGTTAAACCATACACATTACAACAATGGCAGGGATTTACTCCCCACATACTTATTTTGTCTCAAATTTAGTAAGCAACATCCTCTGCAAGTTGTAAAGCTCTCATTTGCAAAAAATAAAAAATAAAAAATAAAAATAAAAAAGCTTCTTATTCCAAGAAGTCGAATTTTGAATAATTTCAATATTCTACACAAACTCAATGCTTAGTCTAATGGTGCATTATCAGCACGGTAGCCACTAGCCACATGTGGGTGGATATTGAGCCCTTGAAATGTTGTCTAGACTGAATCGACATATGCTGTAAATAAAAAATACATGCTAGGTCCAAAGATTTAGTACAAAAATAAGAATGTATCAAATACATTACTAATAATTTTATGTTGCTTAAATGTTGCAATGATAGTATTTTGGACATATTGAGTTGAATAAAATATGTTATTAAATCAATATTACCTATTTCTTTTTACTTTTTAGTGTGACTACTAGAAAATTTTAAATTACACACGTGGCCCACATTACATCTCTACTGGACAGTACTGGTCTAAAGAATCCTCATCAGATGGCAAGGATCCTTACCTTGTCTTAAGAACAGTATGTGTGTGTGTGTATGTGTGTGTGTGTGTGTGTATATATATATATGTAGTTACGTATCTTGTCAGTCAGCATATGGTCAGCCAATAAAGGAATCAGGATCTTTTAAATTCTTGGTTGAAAGTTCTGTAAAACATCAAGAAAGGTTAGTACATCAAAAACCTAAGTACTTTATTTGTAGGAATATTTTAAACTAGGTCTTTAAATACCATTTTCCCCATCCGCTTGTGCATGTTCCAATGTCAGTACTATGAAAGCTTTGCAGTAAGGTGTTAACTACTCTCAGTGTATTGAATCCTAATAGCTAGCAAACTATACTCTTAGGAAATTATAAATATTCCTTATATGCTTGAGTTCTTAATGCCACATTCATGGCAACAAAGAAAATATCTTAATCCTTATAATGTGTCCCAATTATACTTTATTTACACACACACACACACACACAGTGGAAATTAATCCAGTCTTAATCCAGTATCTTTTAAAATGAACCATTAATAAAAAATACTCTTTGGATCATATTTAGTTGTTCATGTTATTTAATATAAACAATATAAATGCATTATTCAAGATGTGATATAACACATCTTTCTTTCATATTTTTGCACATAACAGAAAAAGATTTACATGCAAGATTCTTTTATTTCACTGGAAAGAATTTACATGCAAATGTGTTTTTCAAGATTTAACAACCCCCCGCCACCTTAATCATCTATTTGTACATATTCATTGCCATAGCAACATTACATCATGACTCCTGTATTCTCATAAACCAAAAGAAAACAACAACAAATAATTGAGGGGTTCATAGCCCATCAGTAAAACAGATTTTGTCTGAGTAAATCTTATATAAGCAAGGAATCCAGGTATAGGAAATGTAAATTGTAAAGATTTGATACATTGCAGAATAACACCCCAAGTTAATAAGGCAGAGAAATGTGTGTAATAATTGAACTTTGAAAAAGACTATCTGTTGGGTGTGGTTTTTTGTTTGGGATTTTTTTTATCATGCAGGTTCCTTTTATTATTACGCTTTCCAGAATCTCCAAACCCATGCATCTTAATTTCTCATTTCATCTTGGAACATGAATTTATCATGGAATGAGCATATGGTGAGGAGGCATGCTACAATAATTTGCTATGCACTATCAAGGCCTAATCTTTTCTCATTTTACTGCATTTTTCCTTCCCCAAACTCATATTACCCCTAAAGAAGTGCATGGCACACTCAGCTCCACTCATCTCATCTCATCTCTTAATCCCAGAAATCTTTGCTTTGGGAAATCTTGGTTTCACTTCTATTCTTTTTCTCTTTTTTTTTTTTTTTTTTTTTTTTCAATTCTTAATTTCCATTCCATGAAAATACTCATGTGTTTCAGGACCTTTATTGAACATTTGCAATATGTGTCCTCAATGCATCCACCTCATGAGGCAGCTCTGGTTTCATAAAGAAGAAAAATATGGAGCCCTCTGTGGACATGGTTAACGAGGAGATATCAAACTGTTTCTTAGCTCAACTGATGCTGCTAAATCTTAAAGTCTATTTTCAGTACTTACATTATCTGTTTTCACCACCTTCCAAAGTGGTTACACTCCTTCACTAATTTTCTTTTCTTTATTTTTAAATTATTTTTATAGATTCAAGGGATGTAAGTGCAGTTTCGTTACATGCATATAATACATAGTGGTCAAGTCTGTGGTTTTAGTGTATCCAGCACCTGAACAGTGAATACTGTACCCAATGGTACTTTTTCAACCCTTACCACCTGGCTCCTTCATCTGCCCCTCTTTTGGAGTCTCCAGTGTCTATTTTTCCTATCTTCATGTCCATGTGTACCCTTTGTTTAGTTCCTACTTACATGTGAAGACATGCAGTATTTGATTATCTGTTTCTGAGTTATTTCACTTAAGATAATGACCTCCAGCTCCATCCATGTTGCTGCAAAGGATATAATTTCATCCTTTTTATGGCTGATTAGTATTCCCTGATGTATATATACCACATTTTCTTTATCCAACCATCTGTTGATGGACACTTAGACTGAATCCATGACTTTGCTATTGTTAATAGTGCTGTGATAAATATACAAGTTCAGGTATCTTTTTGAAATAATGATTTGTCCTCCTTTGGGTACATACCCAGTAGTGAGATTGCTGGGTTGAATGGTAGTTCTATTTTTAGTTCTTTCAGAAACCTTCATATTGCTTTCCATATAAATTTACATTCCCACCAACAGTGTATAAGTGTTCCCCTTTCTCCACATCTTTACCAACATCTGTTGATTTTGACTTTTTAATAATGGCCATTCTGACTGGTATAAAATGGTATCTCATTGCTTACTGATTTTCATAGCCTTTTAATACTATTGATAGGGTATTTTCCCATAACTCAAATTTTGTCTGTTTTTTCTTTCACTGATCAATGTCAGTATGCTGGGATGATAAGCTATATTCTATACAGGCCCTATAAAAGGCAGGTCAGAGATTCAGTTCCAAGTAAGCAAGTCACACCACTTGGATGATTTTCTTAGAATGGTCCCATAATTACACCCTACCCGAATGAGGTCACAAGGATGTAAGAGAATTAGATGGCAGAGTATAAGTCTATTACTTCCTGGGAAGACTCAAAGAAGATAGTTATTAAAAACCCCAGACAAAAACGTGAGGGTTCTGATGATCTTGACTGAAGTAAATGAGTAGTTTAAAGCTGCTGTGTCAAAGGTGGCAGCCACTAGCCACTTGTGGCTATTGAATACTTGAATGTCACTTGTCTAATTTGATGTATACTGTGAGTATGAAATACAAACTAGATTTCAAAGACTTAATACCAACAAAAAGAAACTTAAGTTATCTCAATAATGTTTATATTAATTACATGTTGAAATGATATTTTTGATATATTGGGTCAAATAGAATATATTATTATTAAAATTAATTTTACTTTTTTACTTTTTAATACAGCTATTAGATCATATGTGTTGCTTTCATTATATTATATTTCTACTGGATAATGCTCATCTAATGAATCCTTATTCAATATTAAGGATTATTTTTCCTGTACTTGAAATGTACCAGCAGCAAGACTATATGAGTCCATTCTCACATTGTTGTAAAGAAAATTACCCAAGACTGGGTAATTTATAAAGAAAAGAGGTTTAATTGACTCACAGCTCTGCATGGCAAGGGAGGCCTCAGGAAACTTATAATCATAGCAAGGCCAGGCGCAGTGGCTCACGCCTGTAATCCCAGGACTTCGGGAGGCCGAAGTGGGGGGATCACGAGGTCAGTAGATCAAGACCAGCCTGGCCAACACAGTGAAACCCTGTCTCTGCTAAAAATACAAAAAATTAGCTGGGCATGGTGGCAGGCGCCTGTAATCCCAGCTACTCTGGAGGCTGAGGCAGGAGGATCACTTAAACCCAGGAGTCAGAGGTTGCAATGAGCCGAGATCACGCCATTGCCAGGGTGGCAGTGCAAAACTCTGTCTCAAAAAAAAAAAAAAAAAAAATTCATGGCAGAAGGCACCTCTTCACAGGGTGGCAGGAGAGAGAATGAGTGCCAGCAGGGGAAATGCCAGACACTTATAAAACCATCAGATCTTGTGAGACTCACTCACTATCAAGAAAACAACATGGGGGAAACTGCCCCCATGATTCAATTATCTCCCACCAAGTCCCTCCCGCAATGTATGAGGATTATGGGATTACAATTCAAGATGAGATTTCAGTGGGGACATGATGCCAAGCCATATCAAAGGTCTTTCTTCCAATCACATTGCTCCAAATGCAGTTATCTGTTACTCTTTTCATTTCTTCAATAGTAATTCATATTCTGTCAATAATCAAGTCACATTTATTTTTGTTTTATGTTGTCTATTATCACGTTAGCTGTTATTACCATAGTTGGAGCCAGAATAATTTCATACCTGAATTGTCGTAATTACCAACTAAATCAACTCTGTATCTTCATGTTATCCCAATCTTAATGTATCCTCGAGGTTGCCATGAGGACAACTTTCTATTAGCATGACTCTTACTATGTTATTCCTTGCTCTCCAGTCTTTGATGATCACCCTTGCCTATGGAATCAAGGCAAAATTTTCTAGCACAAAGGTTCTCAAATTTTGTATATCATTATCCCTTTTCACACTTCAGAAATTTTAAGGATCCCAAAGAGTTTATGTTTAAGTGGGCTACATCTATCAATATTTGCTATATTAGAAACTAAAACTGAGAAATTTTTAAAACACAGGAATATATGCAAAGACATATTTCATTGACCTTCAGAGCAATGACATGATTATACATCATGCAGCCTCTGAAAAATTTCAGTGTATACTTGTGTGAGACCAAGAGAGGAAAAGGCAAATAACATCTCGGTATTACTTACAGAAGTAGTTTTCACTTTGTGGACCCCAAAAAGGTCTTGAGCACCTTCAGGTGTATCTGGGCCACATCTTGTGAACCACTGCCCTAGCTCATTTCCATACATTCTTCCTAGATGATATCCTCCACTCCCACAACTACAGCTTTGATTTCTGTTATGTGCTTAAGACACCCAAATCTCTGTCTCTAGCCTCGATCTTTCTTCTCAACTGCAAATCTGTATATCCTATCATCTTTACCTAAATAGCCCAAAAGTAGTCAAACCGAACATTTGTCAAGCAGAACCCTGATCCCCAAACCTGCTCCTCCTCCTGTCTCTTTTATTTCAGTAATTGTCACTACTGAAGCCAATTACCTTATTTTTCTCCTTATCACTTTCCTCTCCCTCATCCCTCATATCCAGTTAATCAGCAGTTTCTATGGATTCTAGTCTCTATAAAAGTCTCTCCAGTTTTTTCACTTCTCTCCACCTCACGGCCACCAGCCTAGTTCCATAAAGGAGCCTTGCTCTATTACCCAGGCTGGAGTGCAGTGGCACTATCCAGCCTAGTTCCATGAAACAGTCTTGCTCTATTGCCCAGGCTGGAGTGCAGTGGCACCCTCAGGGCTCACTGCCTTGACCTCCTGGGCTCAAGCGATGCCCCTGCCTCAGCCTCCCAATTAGCTGGGATCAGAGGCGTGCAACACCACACCCAGCTAATTCTCCCTTTCCTGAGGCTCGCTCCCTTCTGACCCATTCCAGAGCCATAAGCCAGAGAGATCTTCTTTTAGCACAAATGTGAGCATATCACTAAAAACCATCTAAAATATAATGCCTGATCTAACACTGGCATTATTTATTATTTAACCTCTCTAAACTCTAGTTTCCTTTTCTGTCAAATGAAGGTAATATTTGTAGCTGCTTCCTCTGCTTGACGTTAAGATTAAATGGCATAGCATGGAGATGCCAAAGAGCATCTGGCACATGATGAGCATCAATCCACTTTAGCATGTTGAGTTATGAGGGTGGTGTTCATGATCCTGAGGCCACTAAAGATCAACTTAAAAAAAAAAAAAACCCTTGTACCCCTAACTCCCAACTTGATCATTACATATTCTACACATGTTACAAACACTCATACGCAACCCATAAATATGTAAAATATCATGTCTCAATAAAATAAAAACAATAACAAAAACATAAAACCTTCCATGGCTTCAGGTAAAATTGCAAACCTCCTTTTCTGGCTTAAAGGTACTTTAACATCCAGCAAAATGGGAAAAATCATATTTTCCCACACAAAAAACATTTGATAATGAGGTGAGATTATGGGGAATCCTTTTTGAATTAAAAAAAATTTGGACAAATACAAGAAACAGGTTCTTAATTACTTACGTGAGAAAAAAGAGTAGAATACTAAATATAATTAAAATTTACAAGTATTTACTTAGGTGGTTGATAAATGTCTTTGAAAAATACTAGAATCTCTGTTTTCCTTTTCTGATGATAAGAGTTTATGTACAGATATTGGTTTCCACAAATGACCCATTTCCAAATGAAAGGGACCACAATAATTGTGTTTGTTCTCTTCTATTTTCCTGTTTCTGTTTTGTCCAGCAGAAACTTGGTTCCCCATGTTTTTCAAAACAAAATGTAAAAACTGAAACACATTATACATATGACACCTAGTAGGAAAAGAAACTGAAAAAAAAACCCAACAATGATAGAAAACACTACCACCTGAGGTTCCAGTGGTGCAAATTTGAGAATGAGGAGGAAGATGCTAAAAGATCTCAATACAAATTCAAATCTAATAGTACACTGTTGGATTATCATGTGACCCAATAGCTTTTCCCATTCTACTGCCAAAAAGGATACCTTTCTTCTAATGAGAGCCCCAAAATGTGTCTCTGCTCTTAGGAATTAATAAGTTTATAATAAGTCATTATCAAACCACCCATTTTTATTTAGATGAGTCCTACATTAAAACGATGAACTACTATAGACAGCACACTCTGACATTTTGGAAGATGAGTATGTTATTTACTTGCTCCCCTGTCTTTATCTATTGTGTAGAGATGTAAAATAACTCTGATACCTATCGGCATTAATTCTCTGAGAATCAAGTTTTTCTTAAGAAACTCTGCTGTGTTTGGGAGAAAACATCACCCAATACTTGATCCATCACTCAAAGCCAAGTTAGCTCAAAGTTTATCATCCCCTATACCTCAGCTACACAGGGCCAAAGGACTTGGGGCAAATCTAGTTAAAAGAAAATATGCCTCACCCTATGCAAAAAAGTTAAGTAACCCTAGCCCATCTTTGATTCTTTCCAGCCTTTCTTATTTCGTATTTTTTTACTCCTTCCTCCCACACAATGGCCTCCTAATCTCTCACACATTCCTCCCATTCGAACAAGAAATGTTCAGAAATCATATATTTGTTGACTATTTATATTTCACAGTAAACAAGATTCTGTCAGACTATTACTATAGCCAGCTATTTGTACATTGTGTCTATAAGCTTGTTTTGAAGAAGGAAAATTTATTCTTAAAAGACTTTCAGGAAATAGCAATCCCATTAGAGAGAAATCTGAGGTCTATGGAGAAACTTGAAATCTCACTGTCAAGAAGACTCCAAAGGCATTACTATAAGAAGACCAGAATCTGCCTTAATCGAGTATAATATCTTCTGAGGTTTCAATGCAGAGAATATTGTCCTGTGGGGGAGAGGCAGATAAATAGACTTCTCGATAATTCATTCTGCCACCAGTACATGAGCCCAGAGTGGGGACGTGAGAGACCACAAGTAGAAGAAAATGTTCACCCTCTAATACTCCAGCTCCAATGTGGTACAAAATTGTTTTCTAAATTCCTAGTATTAGAGTTAACACGGGGCTGGAACATGTCAACAAACTCCGTTTAAAGCTCACAGATAATAAAGAGGGAAACAAAACCAGATAGGAACACATAACCAGGAAATATAGTTCATAAAATATAATTTTCTCATGTTTTATCTTGTGTTCTCCTAGACAGGCATCTCCTCCCCTGCTCCAGGCTCATTCTCCTGTGGCCCAGGCAGCAGAGGCAGCCTCTAACATGAATTGGAGGCAAATTCCTGAGAGCAACAGGCATTCCCTCTTGCCTCCTTAAAGCCCACCTTCTAAATGCTCATCCTTTTCCAAGAATCTACCTCTTCACCACATGATTGGGCCCAAAAATATCCAACTCTCTCAAGTGAGACCCCTCACTCTCCATCACCCAACATGTGTGGCCTTACCACTTCATAGAAGAACCATATCAGAATAAAAGAAAAGAGCACAAAAAGAGGCTCAGGCATACATACTCCCCGGCCCCCACTACGACACTCCCCATCCCCACTGTAGCAAAGAACTCAATCCATTGCAGCACTAGATTTATGTCTTTGTTGATGACTGACAGTCAAGTTTGCATGCAAAAGCACCAGAGATGAGTTGCCCCTTAAGAAGGTGGCCTGTTCCATCACCCTGCTGCAGCTGTCCCTTAAGAGTCCAAACCTAGAAAACAAGGTAGGAGCTGAGAATTGGACAACCGGCTGTCATCTGCTTCTTCAAAGTCCTGGAACATATGCTATAGCAATGATACACCTGTCAAACTCTTATGTCTTTAGGAAAAATGAAACGGAGAAAGAGGATTTTCCATATTCTTTTATAAACTTCAGAAGTCAAATTATTTGACAAGCCATATTTGACCTCATGTCAAATTATTTGACAGAGGCAGAGAGAAAAATTATGGTTTTCTGTATTGATTTGATTAAGATTATTTCCATAAAGTCTCAAAGTCTTACATAAGTTTTCAGGGTCTTTATACATCTTTAGAGTATATTGAAACTGTATTGCTAATATCTTTCTTTTCTTCATTAATTCCATAAATGAAGATATATTACTGTGTGAAGAGAATGGTTTCTTGACACACACATCAAACAGATTTAGGTTGTAGTGTCCCCTTTTGTTAACAAAATTTTTAAAAATTGACATAATTTTTCAGACATAGTTCTTGAATGTCTCCCACATGGAATGTGTTATCATAGCCCTGTCATCTACAAGGAGAAATGTCTGGTCCTGTTTCAAGGGAGTGGGCTTATTTTTCTTAATATATTGAATTATTGCCATCTCTACCATGTGATAACTGTGTAACTATGGTCAGTTTACTCCTTGGGTCTTTTTACTTTCCCATGAATTTACAGTGAATAATTATAAGAATTACATTAGAATTAGTATTCCTTGAATTACTTAAAGGCCTTGTAAATTGCAAGCTCTCAATAAATATAAATGCTCATCCTCTTACTTCTTGGTTTTTACTAAAATTTGTGCTTAGAATTAATTTTCCTATAATTAAATAATAGGTAAAAGTTAACTTTTAATAATTTCCACAAGGTAAAATCATATAACTATTTAGAGTGAGATTTTCTAACTAATTCAAATGGGTCATCTTTTATTACCTAATTTGTTTATTAATTTTTTCAACACCTACTATGTGAAATGCAATATGCCAGGCACTGGGTATATAGAGTGAAAAAGAGATGCCATTCACTGTTCATGGAATTTAGGTCAAACAAAAAAGAAATATCTTAAACAAGTAGTTACATGATTTATTAAATTACAATAAGTATTACCAAGAGCAAATACAGGGTACTATAAAAACCATAATGGACTGAATCTGTCAGAGATGGCGTGAAAGATTTTTCTTAGGAAGTGAGTCAAATATATCTTGACAGTAGAACAGACATTAGTTAGGCATCAGGAGTGTGTGTGTGTGTGTGTGTGTGTGTGTGTGTGTGTGTGTGTGTGTAAATGAGTCAAGGAAAGAAGGCAGTTGGTTCTAGAGGAAGCTAAATAAGGCCAATGTGGCAAGATATGAAAAGTGCTAGAGATGACTCCAAAAAAGTATTCAGATCAGGCAGGCAGCTTTTAGGCCATGTTAAGGATTTGAGTCTTAATTTTTAAAGTAATGGGAAGTCATTGAAGAATTTCAAGCAAGGAAATGATATAATTAGATGGAAATGTTAAAAATGTCACTCTAGCTTCTGTATGGAGAGTGGGCTGTGGCTAGGCAAGAGTGAAATCTAGGCCACTAGCTGGGAGGATTATGCAGTCATCTGGGGAAAAAAAGATGTTAACAGAAACCAGTATGAGCAGGGGTGATGGAGAAAATAGAATTATGTTAAGGGAGGAGGAGGAGGTAGGAATAGAGTAGAATGATTCAAGGTATCCCCCAGGATTCTAATGTCTGCACTAGGTGGACAAAGATGCCATTCACTCAAGAGGGAACACTGAGACGGGTCAGGTTGGATGCGTACAAATTCCTTTTCCAACCTTAAGTTTGAAAGGACTGTAGATGCCAAGTAGAGTTAAGTCAGTAGGTAGCTATATAGATCTAGGGCTTAGAGGATTGGTTGTGGCTGGAAGTAAAACTTTGAGAGTCCTCTTATACAGAAGGTAATTAAAGCCAAGATTATGGGTAAGATTTTCTGGATACATGTTTTTAGACTAGATATTCAATGAAACTGTCTTGAAGTGCTCCCTGATTTTTCAGTCTTCTAGCAAAGCTCACAATTGGTTCAACCTGACTTAAAACATTACCAAGATTCTTGCTATGGCACCAAGGTTTAGACTCTTAACCAATTACTTATGGTAACTGCATAAGACAATTTAAAACTCTTTCCTAAGAAAAATATTGACTGTATGTGTAGATACCACTGTATTGGCCAATACCTGTGCCAGCGTGTTGATTTTTTCACTAAGAGAGACTTCAATTTCATGTACTCAAGGGTACATAACTGAAAGAGAACTCTGTCCCTTTAATGCTGGAGTTTAAACCTTATTACTTTCATTCTATTCACAACACAAAATAGCTACAATACAGCTACTTCCTAGAAAATCCAATCATGAAAGAAATAAATCTATTTTTGCTTGAGAATAGTATTTGTCTGGGAGGAGGGAAGCAAGATACATTCCTCTATTAGTTAAATAATCAGCAAGAAAAGTGGCGGTGATTGAAGATATTATTTTAGTCTATTATGTTGCCCTAACTGGGGATTGTTTCCTTGCATCATTGAAGGTTAAGTTATTAAAGAACAAACTTCTGCAAATTTCAAAAGCTCTGCCTCTTTTGAAGCATGGCATGGTAGAAGAGAAAGAGGAAGAAAAAGTTAAAATTTTAATTTGTATTTCTATTTGTTCCACAAAGAATTTGAGATGCTTTATAAGAATACATGGAATAAAATATATGTATGTATATTCAGAACAAAAGAAAATACAAATTGGAGTAGATGACTATGACTGAGGGGGAAGTGAAAATGCAACACGTAGGCCAAAGACTCCTACATAGGTACTAAAGTTGGATTGCAGATTTGAGTCTGAAATTTTGGCCTTTGAGTAAAGAGAAACACCATTGTATTCTTTATTATGTATAAGGATTTTTTTTCTTCTAAACACAATTTATTACTTGGAATTTTGTTTTGAAGACACTGAAAGATACGATAAGAAACATACTCAAAAACTTCCTAAAGTAAATACAGTAGTAGATTTTGTATACCTTTTTCTGGTAGAGTTTCTTAATTCCAGACTCAAACTTGATTCCAAAACAACTTAATAATAACAATTCTGTGAGGTGAGAGGAGTAGAAAGAAGAGGCTCAGTGTGACCCAATGATGTGACTCTGTAATAGACTAACTTAACTCTGAGCTAAACCCCAGAAGAGCTAGATGACTGATTCTTTGTTGTTTTAGATGAGATCTTCTAAGGAATCTGATGAAAGCTGTGGATCCCCAGAAACACACTCATATACACATATAGAACATAGCATATAAATGCAGATGATTCACAAATCCCTTAGAGCCCAGGTTGAAACATGTGATGTCAAGTGTCTATAAAAAGTAATTTAGAAGTAGTATAAGGGAGTACTTAAGAGTATATGCTAGGCATCCAACAGATCTCAGTCTGATTTTGGGTTTTGCCATTTGCTAACTGTAGAGCTTTAAGCAAGCTATTGAACTTCCCTAAGCCTCAGTTTTCTCATCCTTAAAATGAGGGTCAGTAATATTGTTTATCTCATTGGGTAGAAGTGAGTATTAAATGAGATAATGCCTATGAAGTGCTTTGCATAATGTCTTTAACATAGTAAGGACTTAATAGTAGCTATCAGTTATTGTTAGCTTTATGCATTCATAATTAATTGAAGCTATTGTTACTGGCTATTAGTTACGCTGTCTCCATTTCCCTACATGACCAAGAACATTAGAGAAGGGGTTATCAATTCACAAAACACTGTGCATATACATATATGTAAATGTAAACTACTTCTCTAGGAAGAATATGTATAATCTCTTTCTGATTTTCAATGAGGCCCATGATTAAAAAATGTAATGACACAATGGAAAGAGGCAAACGTAAGTTGGCTGTGTTCTTCATGAAGGTACTGACTCATAGCCACTGTTCCCCACTCTCAATTTAGAGAGAACATTCATGTGCTCAGGGCACCCATTTATCTTCTATGTTGTTCCCCTAAGAAATAATAGTGGCCTCATTGGTTGTTAATGGCCCTAAGCGTTTATTGTTCTGATTCCATTTCTGGACACTCCGTTGTTGACTTTAATGCTCCTGACTCACCCCTTAAGTCCTTGGTTGAGTCAAAGATATGTTAATATTAGAAATGATAGAAAATCTCCCAGGTAAGTTACTGAGCTATGCAAAATTACTTTAAAATCCCTCCCAAAATGCCAGTAGTCACCAATGCTTCCTCTGTTTTTGTCTGCTATCTCTCTTCTCCTATTCCCTGAGTTATTTTTTCCCCACACCTTTATTGACCTTATTTTGGCCTAACCTCAACTCCCCATTTTTGTCCTTTTTAAAGCTGGCATTTGCAATAAGAATATTCCTTTTTGTTGTAGTTCACCAGACAACCAATCAGAGTAAATCTTCAAATCTTTACTCTTCTTTACAGTGTTCATTGCATCATAAAGATTCTATTTGGTTTGTTATTGAACATACAGCATGGATTCTTTTACTCTTTTCCCAATTCAGAACCATTTTGGACACCTATATGAGTCTCCCTGCACAGAGCCAAGAAGGTACTCTTTTGACATAAACATCATAAAGCTTTAGGAATTGAAAACTTTTCAAAAGCCTTACAAAACTAGGGTTAGAATCAAGATGAGAACTGAGGATCTAGAGGTCAGTGAGCTTTATTTACTGGAGCTTTGCTTTGCTAATGTGTTTACATATTACGTGGCTCCAATAAAAGCCATCTCAGGATAACACCATTGCTATTTTTTTCTTTGTTTCAGTGTCATAATTTCTGTTTTTAACATTTAATGTAAATATAGCCATGAATTTTTCAGCTCAAGTAATTTAATTAAAATAATCAAATAATGTAATTAAAATAAACCAAATAATTTAATTAAATATAAATTTAATATTTGGACAATATCCTCACAGCAAATAAATCAAACCCCTTATGAGTGCCTATGGTAAAGAATAAATATAGCACACACCATATGCTAGCGGCACTCTATGATGCTGTCATACATTATCTCATTTTACCTCAATCACATTCTCCTGAGGATAGTTATCCTTCCCGTCTTGCAGGTGATATAAACTAAGGGCCAGAGGATTTGGGTGACTTGCCCTTGCTCAGTGAGTGCAAAGTTTTAATTTTTAACTCAAGTTTGTCTGACTATAAAGCCCTTGCTTCTCTGACTAATCAAGAAGGAGCCAATTAATTTCATCAGAAACAATGAAGGAACTTTACAAAATTATGTATTCTGAGCTCTTCAAGCTTCTAGTTCAGTAGATCTGGGTGGAACCTGGACCTGGAATACTTGTAAGAGCTCAATTAATAGTATCTATTGTTAGTTATTAGTTATGCTGCTTTAGTTTTTCTAATAGGACAAAGAACATTAGAGAAGAAGTTATTAATATTCAAAGCATGTTGTAAATATGCAAATGTGCATCTCTCTGGGAAGCATTCCATAACCTTGTTCAAATTCTTAGTGAGGCTTTTAAACCCAGAAGGTTAAAAACCACTGGATAGAGGTAAACACAAGTTGGTTTGCTCTATTTTTTAATGAAGGTTTCTACTTACATCTGACCACACCTCATTCACCATTTGAGAACAGCAATGTGCTTAGGGCAGGCATGTTTATTTTATATATTGTACTCTAAGCTGTATAGGTCACTAAATGTCTCTTAGCTTTTTTACTGTTCAAATTACAAATACCTTGGGCCATTCTATTTTTCACATTTGTGCTATTCATCCATCCGTAGCCCCTTGGAATTTCTAAAGCCCATGTGACTCAGAGTCATAGCCAGGTTTGAGAAGAACTAGAATTTATTTAATATCTTGGTATAATAATAATCCTACTTATTAACTAAAATCTCTTTATTAACTGGCACCAGTTAATGGCCTGAAATAATGGAAATTTTTCAAAATACATCCCATTTGTGCACAGATACTAGAGCCGTCTTTAAATAGAATATGTCTTAACACCACAACTGAATTCATAGTAGTTATCATTCCTGTGCATCTTCTATGCTCCAAGTTGTTTATGAACATGAATCTCTAATCTTTAGAAATGCCATCTTTGGTATGAGATGGCACTCAACATCCTAGCACTAGGACCTGTTCTTTGAATTGATTTCTAGATATGATGTAGCACACACTATTGGTTATTTCCTCAACACTCACTACCCTCTCCTTTCTGATGTGTTGGTTACAATGCATTCAGCTCCATGGAATAAACTGCCATTGGTCCAATTCATTCCCTTTTGCCAATGGTTAGGCTTACGACACAGTTTTGTCCAATGATATATAAAGGGAGGGCAGCTAAGGCTTCAGGGTTAGTCTTAGGTCCCTGATATGAGACTAATGCTCAAGGAGAAAGGTTCTCTTTGCCCCCACTCTCTGCCTTCCTGCCAGGGACATTCTCAGGAGGAAGTAATATTTAGAGCAAGGCAGCCATTCTGAGACCATAAGAAGAGGCAATGCTGACCCACTGAGCATGGCAGAAGAAAAAGAAAAGAAAAAGCTTCGTTCTTTATGACAGTGTTGATCTACCAAACCAACACTGAGAGTGCCCACTTCTAGTTTTCTGCAATAAATAATATGTAACTATATAGGTTAATCTGCTTGCTTTCAATCAAAAGCATCTTAATTGATGCAAATAATGACAAACTATTTTGAAATATGCACATAGCTATTCACAGACATGCCACTTCTCCCCAAAATTGTGACCAACAAGACAGGCTGAATGAGGAATGTAGAATAGCCAGTGGACATATCGGAATAAAAAGGTCTTCTTAGAAATGGGATTGACAGCCCAGGAAAGAAAGTATTTTTCTTCCTAGCCCAATGCTTTAATTAGACCAACACCTACTAGATGAAAATTTACATTATTCAAGTCTCAAAACCTTTCCAGAAATCCAAGTTTAGAAACCTAGAAGTAATGGTTCAGAGTCCTGATTCCAAACATCCTTTTTTCATGTGTGCTCTCTCTTTCTCTTTCTACCTTCTCTCTCTCTCTCTCTCTCTCTACCTTCTCTCTCTCTCTCTCTCTCTCTCTCACACACACACACACACACACACACACACACACCCCACACAAACTTCTTAGGGAAGACGGTGAGACCATATCTTGGTGGGACCCAAATATTATTTGAGCATAGATCCTACGCTATGGGTCATGATCAGAACAGAAACTGCACATGTGTCACCTCTATCCACTTGCCTGTGCCCAAGATAGACATTACTAAAAGATCACCAACTGCTTTTTCCCCTCTACCTGGGGAACAGTCTGACACTCCTCCTCAAATCAGTGTTCCAGGCAACCACCATTAAAAGATGCGAATTTGCCTTTCGGATAGATCGTATCTACCATCCCAATAATAGCTGATTGAAAGCTAGCCAGAAGCTATGGTTGAGTTCTCTACACAGACATTGGGGAAGCTTGTTAAAAATACTGTTTTGAATTTAGTACATTTGAGTGGGGCCTGAGATTCTATATTTTTAATAACATTTATAGGTTGCAAAATGGTGCCCACCATTGGTTTTCACATACGTTTTATAGGATTGACTAAGTTATTTTTATATTTTATATTTACACTATCCAATATCTAAAAATTGAGGGGAAATTATATAAAATCAAAAAATTTTTAATGTGCCGCTCTTTAAAAATTAGAAAATCTACAACACTGGGCTCTGTTCCAACATGATAACAACCAACTGGAGCGAAACAGAGCTGCCTTCTTCGGTTGGGGCATGCACTTACCGTTTTGTCTTAGTCCTCTTCCTTCCCTGATGCCTCCCTGACACTGCAGATGAATATCACTGAGGTTTACCATCGTGTTTGCTCTGTTGTTTCCTTATACAAATAGTTGTTAAAAACAGGAAAACAAATGACAGACCCAAAGGGTCAGTCTAAAAGACAGAAAATTTAGTGATATTAGGGCATCAATCTCTTTCTCATGAAATTTCAAGAAGGAAGATTAACAAGGTCCTAGAGCAAGGGCTTTGCCAAACAACTGTAAGTCCGTTTCACAATTTCAGTGACAGCAGGGAAACTTTATACTGCCACTGTTTTTCTTACGTGTTAAAGAGCAAAAGCTCTGTAGGATTACAGCAGAGAAAGTCCATTCCAGACTGTGGCACTACTTGCTGCATAGCAGAATTTAGTATGATGGGGTCGGGTGCAGTTTATCAGCAAAAATCACCTCATTATAACTTATGTCCCACTCTAATGAGGAGCTAGGCATTATCTTAAAACGTGCTGCAGCAAAGCCAGCACCTATATTTGGTGGTTTGTGAACAATCCTGTTATATGCCCTGAATATTTGTAATTTCACAATTGATTCTCCAATTGTATTCTGAAAATATAAATTATCCTCGGCTAAATTTTAGAAGCAATCACTCCATTACACATCACAGCAAACAGTATTATGTAAGGTTAACCACGGTATCTTTTTTCCAGTTTATTTACGGAAGCACACATGAATACACTCTAGTTATAAACGTTTTTAACAACAAAGAGGTACAGAGAATAAAAAGTGAAAATCTCTCATATTCTTTTACCTCCCCACTGCCCTGCCCTCCTCGCTCCTCTACTCTCCTTATTAGAAGCATTCTAAATTAACACTTAGTTGTGTGTTTTTCCAGACATTTTTCTATGTTTATATATATATGACATGTACTTTTATCTGGAGGATTTCTCATCACTTATGACACTGTTACACTATACATTTCTCATCACATACATTTTGTTTTGTGACTTGCTTTTTTAAATAATAATATGCTTGGGAAATCTTGCCATATCAGAATTTACCACATGCTTTTTAACCATTATATAGCATTCCAAATCAACCATTCTTCTATGGATGAATATTTAGATTGTTTCTTCTTCTTTATGAAGTTGCAATTAATTCCCTCAATCATATATCTTACTGTAAACACAGGAGTATATAGAAGAGATATCTAGGAGTAACATCTGTCTGTTCAAAGTATACATATATTATTAACTTTTTACCTACTCCCAAATTGTATTCTACCTGCAATGTATGAATACCTAATTCCCCATGCTCTTGGTTATTGTAAATATTTAAAATATTTGCCTATCTGAAGGCCAAAAATATATCTCTGTTTTAATTTGCATTTAAACATTTTCACATTATTTATTAGCCATTTGTAATTCTTTGAATTTCTATTAGGCTGTCTTTTTCTTCTTAATTTGCATGAAATCCTTAGATATTAAGGTTGTTATCTTTTTATGTATTTATGTTGCAAAATTTTTTACCAGGTTGACAATTGTCTTTTAACTTTGTTCTTTGACATGAATTGCACAGAAATATTCTGAATTTTTAAATATTAAAATCTGTTGAGGCTTTCTTTTATAACTTCAGAATTTTTTAATTCCCAGGAAGGTTTTACCTACTTCTTGGTTATAAATATATTCTCCTTTATTTTCTATACCTGTTACCCACCAGGCCTGCTGGCCTGGATTTGGATCTCACAATTAGATGAATGTGAGTCTGCAGGCTTCTTGAAAAGCTTGGTGGACACTGGGCATAAGCAGGACCCTTCAAAGTCAAATGATAATGTGCAATGCACAATTAGCGAACAAGTCCTAACCAGCTCTAAAATTTTGTGGCTTTTGTAGTATGGCATGACTAGAGACAACACCTTAGACAATAACATTCCCACTAAGTGCACCGTTTTTTGTTCATTTGTTTTGTTTTGTTTTGTTTTTTAAGATAGCATTTTGCCATATTGTCCAGGCTGGTCTTGAACTCCTGGGCTCAAGAGATCCAGCCCCCGAGGAGGCGACCTCCCAACGTGCTAAGATTACAGGTGTGAACCACAATGCCTTGGCACTAACTGCACCTTTGACATCACTGAAATCCTCTCCAGATCAGCAGAGAAAGCTATCTTATTGAGACTCTGCTGGCAATTAATAACAACACGGTATTATCAATTATTATCAAAAACAACATTAATAATAATGGTGATGAAGATTACAGCTAATATTACCACGTACTTACTATATACCAGGCATTTAGCATGTATCATCTCACTTAATCCTCACAGCAACCTTACAATAGCAACATTACCACTACTATGGCCATTAGCTTCTACTGAGATTTCCTGAAGGTGCCTCAGCTAGTAAACAGAGTTATAATTGAAATCAAAGTCTATCTGACTTCAGAAGTCACAATTATAACCAAGGAATTATTCTCTCTCATACTAGACAGTTTGTGAAATAACCCTTTGGGAGTATCAAAAAAAACAACCAAGGGAGACTAACCGAATGGCTGATATAATCGAATCCGGTAAATAGGAGTTTGTGTAATGTAAGTTGATCATTAAATCAGTATAAGTAGATTTAAAACTTGGTATGTAAAAATAAACCAAATAGTTTTCATATGCATGTGAGAATTAACGGAGAAAAAAATTAGCTATAGAAGTACTAAAAAGATTAAGTGATTTTAAAAAACAATTTGGAAGAGGAAATAAACTTTCAATATCAAATAAAACTCAGAAAGCACTAAAAATAGATGATAAATTCTACTAGGTAAAAATGAAAACTTTTTTCATTGCAAAATAATTACAAAGCCAAATGATAAATGATAAATTTTGCTTGAAGGGGGCGGGGTAGGTGAATTTGCAATTAATATCACCAATAAAAGGTTATATGTGAAGAGTTTACATGACTCTTCAATGTCTAAGAAATGTCCAAGAATCAAATTTGGAAGAAAAGGAAAAAATATATATATATATATATAGAAAAGATAATACAAATAGTTCTTAAACACATGAATTATTTTTCAGCCTCACTGATAATTTTAAAATATAGAAAACAAAATCATAATGAGGTATCATTTTTTAATCTATCAATTTGGACATGATAAAAAGAGAGGGGGAGAGAGAAAGAGAAAAATTGTGCTGGACAATTGTAGGGAAAATGCTTTTATATATTCCTAGTGCAAGAGTATACTGTTACAACTTCTCCATACAAAAGGTTTAAAATCTGAAATTTTCCAAAACAAAATTGCATATAGGTTTTGATCCGCCAATTCCACATACATCTGATGCTACAGACATATGTTCATCTGTGAAAATGGCATATGTATAAGGTAATAGAGAAGATGGAAAACAAATTACTAAGGAGCTATTTAATATTTAATGGGTTAAATAAATTACACTATATCCATATACTAGAATACTTCATAATAGAAAGAAAAAAGGGATAGGCAGTTTAAACCAAATGATCTGTTATTAAGTAAAAGAGCAAGGCACATAGGAGTGTATAAATTATGGTAGCCTATGTGCAGAGACATTTTGCATACATATATATACACACTAAATAATCCCCAGAAGAACCCTTTAAAAGCTGAGTGGTTAGGAAATAGGAGTAGGAGGGAGATTCATTTCTTAACATATATGTGCATATCTTGAATTTTGAGTCAAGTATGGATTTCATCAAGTATAAAAATCAGTATTAACGTTATTGGGAGATCTACAGGAATCTTTTCACCAGGAATCATTTTATAGAAAATAATTTAGAAGATGATTTCAATATCTATAAACAAGGAAATTATTTTTTAAAAGATGATAGATGGAATAATATTTAGCTGTTAAAAATTTAATTTAATCTTTATATGTGGCTAAATTTAAGATTTAAAAAAACAGGTTACCATACAGAAAGTATAATCTGATCTCAATGTTTATAAAACAAAATTAAAAATGTGTCTGTAGATGCATATACACAGATAAGTTTGTGAAAGAGAGCATGGAATTTTCTACACTATGGATATGTAAGAAATAGGGAGTGGAGGTGGGCAATCACTTTTTTTTATTCACTTCTGTGTTGTTTGATTTTTACAAAGTAATGTGTTACATTCATGGTTAAAAATGTATGTTATTCATAATTTAAGTCATGGAGACACTATTTGTATTCAGAGGATGGATAAGTTAGGGATCCAGTGATTATATAATATTATTATTTTTGTCTGAGTTTCCATGGTATTTTCTACTTGATATACTCAATATACTCAAACATTAGGAAATACATATCAAATAACTGAAAAATATTTACTTGCTTACCATATGTTAAAGTTTATATGCTGAAATCAACCTATAGTCAACATTTAGACCTCAATGAAAAAGAGCTTAAAATAAAAGACACTTGATTTGGTCTCAAAACAACAACTGGGATTTCAAATTAAGTTAAGAAAACAGCCTCAATTCTAACTCTGAATTTTTTAGTATGTATTTATTCTTTTGAAGCTCTATGTCAGGCCAATTTACAGATGGTCTGGTGAGCCACAGGAAAATAACCCTGTTTAGCTCATGAATCATAAAGAGTTACTCTAAATAGTTATTAATGCAACTTCTCAAGGCATCTGCCTTAACGCAAGGGAATATTTTACCCATAAGTTTAAATCTTGCTCAAAAGCAAATAGGTAGATTGATGCTCTGCTTATAAGTGAAACTGTCTCATAATGAAGCCCTTTGGGTACTCCATAATCTAAATTCCTCACCACAAAGAAGGATTAAAATTAGTTCATTAAAACCAGATTCTGTTCTGTAATTAATAGAACTTATAAGAAGAAACATGTTCTTTAGTTTTCACAATTGAATACTATTGAGTACCCTAAAATACTAGGAGACCTTCCCTTCCATATTTTTTAGAATGTCAGCTATTAAGGTGAAGAAAGCTTATTTTCCACATATTCTTTAGTGTACTTGAATCTTTTTTTTTTTTTTTTTTTTTTTTTTTTTTTTTTTTTTTGAGAAAGAGTCTCTTCTGTCGCCGGGCTGGAGTGCAGTGGTGCAATCTTGGCTCACTGCAATCTCTGCCTCCCGGGTTCAAGTGATTCTCCTGCCTCAGCCTGCCGAGTAGCTGGGATTACAGGTGCACGCCACCACACTCAGCTAATTTTTATTATTATTATTATTTTTAGTAGAGACGGGGTTTCACCATGTTGGCGAGGATGGTCTTGATCTCCTGACCTTGTGGTCCGCCTGCCTCGGCCTCCTAAAGTGCTGGGATTACAGGAGTGAGCCACCACGCCCAGCCTACTTGAATCTTTAGTTGTATTCAACACATATTAACCAATAGCAATGTTTCAGTTTTCAAAACAAGCAACTTATTTGTCTTGTATATACCTAAGGAACTAATCATGAACTGGAATGGAATGGTGCAAGGATTGAAAAAGGCAAGCCAAGTCTCATTCAAAGTTACTCAAGCACTGTTCAACTTTGTTCTAGGGCTGTGAATATTTAAATTTATTGTTATTACATACTAGAAAGGTACACTATGATTTCGTGATATAACTCAATATTACTCAGTTATGAATGATATGAAGACAATAGGTATAAAAATACTGGACTACAACCCTTCAGAATTAAGGATGCTGGAGACAAAATGGCTTCCCTAAAAGGCTAAAAACGAATCATTATTCTACGCCATTTATGAAATATCTTGGTTAACAGGGCCTCACAGGTAGTAATGAATATAAAAATAGCCCTAGAATCCAATTTCATCAATAGACTGAGTCTCCACTCCTACCAAACATTATATTTGTGAAAGAGTGTAAAGCTTTGGTTTCTACCTATTTTCCCTTATGAAGTGGACATTCTGGTGGAGATTAGAATACCTAGACAATAGGGGATAAAGTATAATATTAGATCACTGGACTAAAAGTCAAAAAATGTGAATTCTAATCAAAATTCTATCAAGAATTGGTTGACTGTCAAAGGAAAGCCAGTTCTTTTCAATGGGCCTCAGTTTGCTCATTTTGCAAAATGAAGGACTAAAATTAAAATTGCCTAACGTCTCACCAGGTCAAAGGCAATACAGAATAATGTTTAAGAGACTGTCCTCAGTTATATATACTAGGTATAGACATTTTGGTAAATTGTCAAACTTTTTGCCTCAGTTTCATAAAAATAATCAGGATAATAATATTATCTACCTCACTGACTTATTGAAAACCACCAATGAGTTGATATGTGTTAAGTTGTTGACACGTGCTCAATAATAATAATGGTGTCTTTGTCTGTCTTGCGCTGCTATAACAGAATATCTAAGGCTGGGTAATTTAAAATGAACAGAAATTTATTGGCTTACAGCTCTAGAGGCTAGAAAGTCCAGTTTCAAGGTGCTGGCATTTGGCAAGGGCCTTCTTGCTGCATTATAACACGGCAGAAGACAAGAAAGTAAGAGAGAGCAAGAAGGTCAAAATTAATTATTTTATAACAGCATGAACCTCACCTATGGGGTGGAGCCCTCATGGCCTAATGTCTTCTTAGAGGTCCCACTTCTTAATACAATTACAATGGCAATTAAGTTTCAACGTGAGTTTTGGAGGGGACAAATATTCAAACCATAGCAGATGATAATGATGGAGAAGGTGATGATGGTTGTGATGAAGATAATTTTATGTACTCAATGTTATAATGGAAGACTGTAAGGTAAAGAAAATATTTGGATAATTTACAAACTACGTAACATTCTATAAAAGTACAAAATGTGATTAAACATGGTGGTCAAGAAAGAAAGTGAGTAAATAAACTTTGTTTTATATATCTAATGTATGTTTATCATTTTTAAGGCAACTTTTGCCTGAAGCGCTTAATCATTGGGTAAATAAATCTCCAATTCTATGAATTTCTTTAAATATAAAATTACATCAAATTTAAACATTTGACTGCATGTATAAGCATTGACCAACAGACAAGCTTTTTATTAGAAATAGAGATTTGAGAGTGAAACCAAATATATTATCTGTGATAACTAATACTGAGTGTCAACTTGATTGGATTGAAGGATGCAAAGTATTGATCCTGGGTGTGTCTGTGAGGGTGTTGCCAGAAAAGATTAACATTTGAGTCAGTGGGCTGGTGAGGGCAGACCCACCCTTAATCTGGTTGGGCACCATCTAATCAGCTGCCAGCGCAGCTAGAATATAATGCAGGCAGAAAAATGTGAAAAGACAAAACTGGCCTAGCCTCCCAGCCTGCATCTTTCTCCCATGCTGGATGCTTCCTGCCTTGGAACATCGGACTCCAAGTCCTTCAGTTTTGGGACTCAGACTGGCTCTCCTTGCCCTCAGCTTGCAGACAGCCTACTGCAGGACCTTGTGATCGTGTGAGTTAATACTTAGGAAACTCCCCTTTACATATATATTAGTATATATTAATTATTATATAGTTCTATTAGTTCTGTCCCTCTAGAGAACCATGACTAATACATTATCCCTTGTCTTGTTCTTATCCAGTGGTATTCCTCATACCATGCTTCACTCACCGTCTTAACCCAGAGACGGATATTTCTCAGTAATTTGGTCATAAAATGTTAATCTTTGAAGAGTGAGCCACTCATCCAAATGGATTACAAAAGCATGAGACGAGCGCATACAAACATGTAAATGCAAGTCAAGCAATCTGCATTGTATTTGCAGCTCTCTCCATTTTGTTACTTGCTCTGCTACTCTTGGTCAAATTCTCAGTTGCTCTGTGTCCAAATATGGGATTCTTAAAAGTGACTAAAGCACTATACATCCCTTTCCTATATCACTAAAAAAGATCAGAAATTTATAATTGATATCTCATCTTTAGCATCTTTAAATTCAAATATATACTTTTCCTTAGGTAACTAACATATTATAATTGTTTAAAATGTGAAAATGAAGCCCTTCTTTTTTACTGCCTCTTTTGTCCCCTCACAAACAGAAATACCATTGGATCATACTTTATAAATCCACTCTCAGAAATATTCCTAAAATATTCCTGCAATAAATATTCCCACATATTCCTACAATTAAAAAAACCCTTCACAAGTCAATGAAGTAACAATGTACCACCTGCAAAAGGAAGTATTTAATCCATAATTTCTCCGCCCAGGTGACCAGTAGCAGTTTCACCCCAGAGTTGAGTGTGCCCACTGGTTCCCCTATTGATTCACAGAGCCTCTTTCTCGTCACTCTTGCTGTTCTCTGGAGAAGCCTCCTCTAGCCACTGACATGATGCAACTTAGGCAGGCCCCAGGAAGTACTCCTTTGCCAAAAAAATGGTGTAACTCCAATTTGAGATTTTCCATTTGAAGTCCAGATCCTTCTTAAAGAATGGGGTATAAGACTAAAAGCCACTCTCTTTTAGTTTGTGGGAACTCTGTAGTTGGTACTTGACTGGACCTGTTATCAATGCACTAGAACCATTGTTAGTTGCACACACCAATGGAAAATGAGAGGGGATGAAACAAAGGGTAAGGGATGCAGTTGTTTTCAATAAAAGGTATGGTGGCTTTGAAAACAGATTTAAGCTCAATCACACCCTTCATAAGAAAGTCAAATCAAAATTGTCTGTTTTATGCTTCTTGTATTTCTAAAAATGCATTTTCAATACTATCTCCCAATTCAAGTGAACAGAACCAGCCCTCAACAAAATTATTAGTATTTTGGAGGGAAATCTAATCTCTTCTTTTGACTAATGCCCAAGGAAAAGTAGGTTTCTTTTTAAATTTGCTGTGAGCTACAAGCAGATACCCAAACACATTAAAATTTTGTGTGAGATAGGACTAAATTGGTTAAAACAAAGGCCTGAATTATTTTTCTGCAAATAAAGCACATGAGCTTTAGTTGATAGACCCAGTGACTTCTATTTTAGATGCTCAGAGGCTCATTTTTACTTACTGGATTGCTGTTATTTTTCAAAATTTGAGATTCTTGAATTAATGAGCTGTTGCACCTAATGAGCACATTTGTCATCACCCATACAGTTGTTCAGTCATCTCCGTCAGTCTATTACGTCTGCCATGAAGTATGAAGATGCAGAAAGCACGGGCTCTGCCTCAGCTCTTTCACACAAGTCCTGTGTGGCATAGGCCATGTGGCACTTCTACTACCAAGTAAAAGCAACAAAAGAGATTGAAAAAACAATTTGAGTTTGGAATAAAAAATGAAATCCATATCTTCCTGTTTGGCATAGAGTCCATGAGGCCCAAAACAGTGATGCATTTACCTTTGTATCCCCAACAAGGAATGCAGTGTTGGCATATTACACATTCATTGCCTTAGTCATTACTTGCTGAAAATAAATAAATAAATAAAGCCTTTAAACCCACTTATGAAACAATGCAGCATGGTGGAGTGACGGGAACAGCTTCCCTCTGTGAGTCTAGTTTCTTCATCCACAATTTGAGTGGAATAATGCCTATCCTACAAGGTAATGGTAAGGAGTTACTGAAATAACCTGTGCTGACACAGGACTTGGCCCATAGAAGGTACTCTGGAGCTATTTGTGGAAATAGAATCATAGATACTTTTAAGTGAGTTAATAGACAAGGAAGGAGCATGAGTTTCACCCATTCACAGAGTTTATTTGGATCAGAACAGCTCGCTACAGAAGGAGGAGGTAAACTTCCCTCCATATGGAGAACATTTATAGATAGCCCCATTCCCTAGATATGTAGACTGCATTTATAACAGTGAAGGATTTTGACAAGAGCAACATGAAACAATCCAGAATCTTAAATCTGTATAATTGTCCCATTCACCCTGTGCTCCATCAAGTCATTCAAGGGTAGTAAGGAATACCACTAAAATTTAGAATTGCAAATCTCCTTGGGTCAGCGTCTCCAGCCCTTCCCAGCTGAGAGACTACTTCAATGAATCTACATAACCAGCTTCATATTTCAAGGGCCTGAATACCCACTTTGGAACATTGAAGTCTCTTTTGTTTCTTTTAGACACAATTTTTATTTTAATTGATTCATTTGAAACTGCTTCAGAGATATGGTAAAGTGAAATAAAGAAAATTTTCAAAACCAATCAAAGGTATTATTTATTAGCTATAGAAATGGTTTTAGTAAGGGCAGAAAAAGGTGACATCAAAACCATGGTTTTTAATCCATTGCCATCTCCTGTTACAGTTATAAATTGAGACTGCATAGGACTATTATCCTCAGGTTCCAAATGATACAAAGTGTACTTTTACGTAAATTAATATGGTAATACATTTAGAGCATGTTTTCCTCTTTAATAAAGGAATCTGAGCCCAAGGTTAGTGAAATAAAAGACTTGAGCAAAACAACAGCAACAAAAACAGGCAAACAAAACCAACTTCTGTGTCTTCCTCACTGCAACAAAATGTTTTAGGGATGGAGCTAATGATGAGATTTATTAAATTTCCTAGGTGGACACACTGGGTCTGCCCATTTGCAAAAGAGTACTCTGTGTCCCTGACTTTAGGTTTTATTTTGTATTATTTTGGAAGGGTAAACAAATCTCCTCCTCTAAAGGGGAACATCATGTGCTGCTGGAAACGCTCTCTGCCTTCCCACATAACTAACTTACAGAATATTTCACAGCCCTTGCTGGTAATCACATGGAAGTTTTGTTTGATGGCAAACACTATCACACTGTTCCACTGCTCAACATGATTCTTACAGGGTTCCAGGAACTGTCCCCAGTGTAATGTCTCAAGAATAATAAAAAATAGCCTTCTTTTGCATGACATTTTAAAAAAAAGTTAGAGCCACCAAAACAGATTATGAATAGCAAATGACAGCTTTTTAGAAATTCAACCAAGCCTCTCTTCCTCAAAGCTCAGAAACAGTGAAGTGGACAGAGAGTGGGGGTATTTTTGTCGTTGCAATAAAATGGAGCACTGTGGTGTATAATAAAACAGCAACAACTTCTGACTAGCATCACTAATGCTCCACAGCCACTTCTGGGCTCAAAAAAGAAAAAAACATGCTCAGGGTTGGCCTCCTTGGCAAAGTACATGGCTGCCTAATGGTGTGAGTTGAGGCATACTTAGAGTCCTTCCATCCTCCAAAATATTCACTTTGCCACTTTCCATAATCCTAAGATTCCATCACCAAGGCTTTATTTCTTGTGGTTAAGACATATAGCCTGTTAACGCAGTGATACTCCTGAAGCCCATTAATGTTAGGCCACCATCCAAACTATTTGCACATCCTAGAGGCAATACATTATCAAGAGTGAGTTCTATTGGGGGCCCTCCTCAGTCTCCAAAGATACTTAGATCAATGTTTCTCCAACATCGACATGCATATGAATCACCCGAAGATCTTATTAAAATACAGATTCTAACTTATTATGTTTGGGGATGGACCTAAGATTTCTGTATTCAAAGGAGACTCCTTCAGTCTGATGCTGCTGGTCCACAGACCACACTTGGAGTAGCAAACTCCTAGACTCTTCCCAAGATCTCCTAGATAAGGACTCAAGACCAGGGGTCAGCAAACTTTTATTGTAAGGGGTCAGATAGTAAATATTTTGGTTTTGTAGGCCACAGGGTCTTTGTTGCAACCACTCAGCTCTGCCATTATAGCAAGAATGTATCCATAGACAGTATGTAAATGAATGGATATGCCTGTGTTCCAATAAACTTTATTTACAAAAATAGGCTGCAGGCCAGATTTTGTCCACAGGTCATGGTTTGCTAACCCCTGCTCTACCTATGCCTAATAAAGGTAAAGAAAAATACATTAGGAAGCCAGGAAGGCAATCAGAAATCAAGCTGGGTTTGAGTATCTTTATAGGAAATTTGGAATCCCCTTCAAAAGCCAAAATTTGGTGCTCTAGACAGACAAGACATGAAAGGTGGAGGTGCAAGAGTATCAGTCACTTACCCTACTTCACAATTTTACATAGAACTTGACTGTGCTCATCTTGGGCTTTCCCTAGGGACCCTAGGAAAGGGAAAGGAATAAAGCAAGTTTATATTCTGTGAGTTTATATGCCAACAACTCGCCTTTTGTTAATACAGACAAAATCACACAATGCTTTTTTTCAGTAGCCAGGAGAAAAGGTATGCCTGAAGGGCAAGGTCTGTGTACAAGTAACACAGATGGCCCACCCCTTTGTCTCACTGTTAAACACCCTGTACCTATCCACTCCACTACTGAGGTCTTACATGTGTTGATAATCTACTAGGCATTCTCATATGTCCAGATTTATTCATTTACTCATTAAATATTTCCTAAGCATCTATTTGATAACTGAGAGAGCAGTAATTCCTGAGGAAAACATGGAAAAGACATCCCTGATCTTTGCCCTCAGAGTCTATGGTATAGTGATGGCCTCAGACAAATATATGCACAGTTAAGCTTCAATGTGGAAAGAACCATGAGGGTAGAAATACTGGTGTCTGAGTGATGGTAGAACAGACATATAAGAGAACTGTGCCATGACCTGAATAATGACTTGCCATTAGGTAGCTTTGAAAGAAGATAAAAAATGACCCAGCAGGAGAGAAGAATATGGGCAATAGACTGGAAGCCAAAAAAAGGAGTATGTGTCAGGCATTTATGAGGCCAAAAACATATGAAAAAACATTTGTCATCGCTGATTATTAGAAAAATGCAAATCAAAATCACAATGAGATACCATCTCACACCAGTTAGAATGTTAATTATTAGAAAGTCAGGGAATGGCTGGGCGCGGTGGCTCATGCCTCTAATTCCAGCACTTTGGGAGGCCAAGGTGGGCAGATCACGAGGTCGGGAGATTGAGACCATCCTGGCTAACGCAGTCTCTACTAAACCCCATCTCTTCTAAAAATACATTAAAAATTAGCTGGGTGTGGTGGGGGGCGCCTGTAGTCCCAGTTACTCGGGAGGCTGAGGCAGGAGAATGGCATGAACCTGGGAGGCGGAGCTTACAGTGAGCCAAGATCGTACCACTGCACTCCAGCCTTGGCAACAGAGTGAGACTGCATCTCAAAATAATAGTAATAATAATAATAATAATAATAAAGTTAGGAAACAACAGATGCTGGCGAGGCTGTGGAGAAATAGGAACAATTTTACACTGTTGGTGGGAGTGTAAATTAGTTCAACCCTTGTGAAAGACAGTGTGGCGATTCCTCAAGGATCTAGAACTAGAAATACCATTTGATCCAACAGTCCCATTACTGGGTATATACCCAAAGGATTATAAATCATTCCATTATAAAGACACATGCACACGTATGTTTATTGCAGCACTATTTACAATAGGAAAGACTTGGAACCAATGCAAATGCCCATCAATGATAGACTGGATAAAGACAATGTAGCACATACACACCATGGAATACTATGCAGCCATAAAAAAGAATGAGATCATATCGTTTACAGGGACATGGATGATGCTGGAAGCCATCATTCTCAGCAAACTAACACAGGAACAGAAAACCAGACACCATATGTTCTCACTCATAAGTGGGAGTTGAACAATGAGAACACATGGACACAGGGAGGGGAATATCACACACCAGGGCCTGTTGTGGGGAAGGGGGCAAGGGTAGGGAGAGCATTAGAACAAATACCTAATGCATGTGAGGCTTAAAACCTAAATGACAGGTTAATGGGTGCAGCAAAGCACCATGGCACACGTATAACTATGTAACGAACCTACACGTTCTGCACATGTATCCCAGGACTTAAAGTAAAACTAAAAAAAAGAGTGTGTGTCAGAAGAACTGAAAGGCATTTGTTGATACTGGAGCAGAGTTCAGTTAGGGAATGGTGAGAGATAGGCCAAAAAGGTACATAAAATCCAGATGATAAAAGGCCTTATAAGTAGGGTAAGCATATAATCTATTGACCAGTCCCGGACACTTGTGAGAACTGTTAATAATTGTGCTGAAATAACAGGCATAAATTGAAAACCATATAAAGGAGATAGGTCTATGTGCAAAGGGCAATGGGAAGCTGTTGAGTATTCAGAGTGAGCGGTGACATGACGAGATGTGTGCCTCAAAATGATCATTGTGTCTGCAGTTGTAGCAAAGCTGGAGGGAGGAGATCACTAGGCAACTACTGCAATATCCAAGTGCTAGAGGATGGTTGCCTCAAATAGGGTAGTGACAACAAAGATGAAAGAAGTAGATAGAGTCGAGAGCTGCTTCAGGCTTAGATCAGCAGAACTCAGTATCGTTAGGCTGGCTGGCTGGGTGAGGTGGCAAGGGGAAAGAGGAAAGGAGGAGTAAGGATGAATTCTAGGTCTCCACCTTGAGCAAATGGATTCATAGTGGTGCCTTTCAATAAGATTAGGAAGCACGATGGTTGTTGTAGATAAGATGGAATAATTATGAATATAGTTTTATACATACTAAGTTTGAGAGGTCATGGAATATCCAGGTGGAAATACTCACAGGCAATTAGCTACATATCTGGATCTGAAGCACGTGAGAAAAGGTCAGGCTGTAGAAACGATTGGATTGTCATTGGCTTGTAGATGGTAATCACCTTTGTAACCACAAATTGCCCATGGAGAATGTGCAGTATGAGAAGAGAAAGTACCTTAAGACTGAGCAGATATGAATTTCACCAGCCCCAGACAAAGGCATGCAAAAATGTTAACTTTCTTTATTTTTGGAGGCATTGTATTACATTTTCACTGCCTCTCAGATGAATGTCCTTGGTAGAGTGAATTCCTTTATTGAAGTTATCATTAAGTGTATATTCTACAGCAGGTGTTTATGTAGACTGGCACATAGTAGGCTTTTTGTTGTATCTCTTATGCCAACAAATATCCAGACCACGTATTATTTACAGCAGTGGACCCAGTCATGATCAAATCAACACTGCTAACTGAGGCAGATTCCTCCCTATAAATCTCCTCAACAGGGCGCACCACAGCAGTACTCAGGCCAGGAAGACTGTTACCGTGTAGTTTCTCATTTCTGAGTTAGAGGCTGTGTTTGTCTTTAGCAAATCTGCTAACCTTTGGGACCCTATATTTCTGCAATGGGGAGACACTAATAAATAATTTTGTGATGCTAGTTATCTACTTAGATCCCTCTTACCCTCTTTTACTTTCTGTTTCACTTCTAGTCCCCCCTTCTCTTGTTCCTTTCTTGTGAAGATTTGACAGAATCAGTGCTACATTTCACCAACACTGGGCAATTTGTCATTATTGTCCAAACCAATAAAACATGAGTGTTGTGTATAATGACTCATATTTTAAAACATAATCCACGCTAATACCATTTATTAGGTGCTTAGTTTGCACCGGGTATTGACATGATGTAGCACAGAGTAGGCCTACGTTACCATTTGATGAGCTTCACACAAAACTCTCCCGGCCATTCTTACCAACCTAAAAGAGAGTTTTATCTTCAGTTCACAACCAGGGAAATTAAGGCATTGAAAGGTTATTTAACTTGTCAAAGTCACAAGTTAGAAATGGCAGAAACATGCCTGTGAGTCCCTGCTTAGGGCGTCTGTTACACCAAGTAAGTAGTTTTGTTGTTTGAGGTGTTTCTTTCTCAGTAACACTTACAGGAAACACTTAAAGGAACACTTAAGTAACACAGTAACACTTAAAGGAAACACTGAGAGTAACACTCTCAGAGGTAGTAAGTCCTTGTCTTCTAATAGTTTTTTTTTTTTCTGTTCAATTGAAAGTTTTTGGAGCTCTTGATACCAGGTGCTATGACTAAAACAGGAGATTGGCACACCATGAATCCAAAGGCTCCTCTGATCTAGCAAAGTCATTACTTTATAATGGCAACAAGGACAAGGTTAATCAAAGCATATCAGGTAGAACAGCAGAGAGAAAACGTTATACACAACTCACTTTTTAACAATCCATCCTTTATTAATTCAACAAATACTTAAGGAGTCTATTACCTACCAAGCACTATGCTTGGCACTGAGGTGCAACCGTGAACAAGAAACAGTCCCTGCCGTCAATGGGCTTCCAGCTCATTGAGGAAGATGGCAAGGAAACAGAGGACACAGCACAGAGTGGCAAGTTCTGTGACAGAATTAAATTTGTGTTGCTTTGGGAACATTTAAGAGGGGATACCCAGTCCAGTCTACGGGGAAGGAGAATAGTTCCTGATCTTGTCCCAGTAGTCTCAGAGACCACGTCCTTTGCCTCATTTCTGTAAGATCATTTGTTTTAGATCACTGCCTCAGTTAGCAGAAGTTTTAATCTGATCATGGCTGGGTCCACTGCTGGGAATAATACATGGTGCATATGTCCACTGCTATGTTCTCATAGAGGAAATCCAAATCCTTTTTATCTATTGGGCAATCGAGGGCACTGTGATACAGTTCTGAGTAAAAAGACTTTTTTTTAAGACTTCAAGTTTTGTGGATTTAACCTTTTTATAAAGATCATTTATAATATTGTTTTAAAATGTGAGGCAATAAAAATTACTTTATGTTGGATCTGAGGAGCCTTTGGTAAAACAGTTTCATATAAAAGAAAGTGGTAATCCTCTTCTAAAATAGCAGTAACTGAAAATGAAAGTGTTAATTTTACCTAGTTTAAGTTATCAGGGAACTGAGTAAGTAATATCAAAGCATTTTATAAATGATATCAAAGAAGAGTCAACAATGATCCAGTAATTTTATGTTGTAATATTGAGGGATAATTTTATTTTGTAACATTAAGGGTTATTAAACAGAATCATTCAGGAGACTTTACAAACCTTTCTTATCTGGAAATAATGTCATTTATAAAGGGACATTTTTATGTTTTTCCCTTTTTTATGTTGGTTAATATAACACAAAGAGATGTTTAGGAAAATGCTTACTGATGAGGTTTATTCTGTCTGTTTTGAAAGCACAGAGGTTGCATTCTAGATAACCTTGTTTATTAGCATGGCATATTTTAATCATTATTTGAGACTATACTGGGCCTGATTATTTTAGCTAAGTTCTTGGAGATTGTGTGGGACAGGAAAGCATGCATCGAAAAATTTCTAACCATGGTTATTTAAGCATGATCTGAAAACATCTAACGCAAAGGTAAGTTGCTATTTTCATCACAGTTGCCTATGCCCAGGGAATAAGCTGTATTTCTTTATAATTGAATTGGTTTTTCCCGCTTCTAACTGGAAACAAAACAGAAGGGGTACCATAAATTTGAATAAGCAGAACATACTGTTCTCAACATACTGCAATCAAAAGGAGGAATTTCAGTGTGTCTCTGTGTGTGTATGAGAGAGAGGCTGTGTTTCATGTGTTTCAAGGTCAGAACAGGTTTTTTTTCAACTTGGTCAGTAGAAAATGGACATCAAGTTTGAACAGATAAAGCACGGACAGCCTTTTGTTATTGAAATGCTTGTAGATTTTGTGCCAATTTTCCACCACTGTTTACTTGGTTGCTATTTAAAACTGTATCAGCTCTAATGGAAGAATAAATTATTTGTGATTAAAAAAAAGAAATGAGAAACTAAAGAGTAGAATTTGAGGTTTTCATTCTTTATGCATGAAGGAGTTCTCACCAAGAATGGGCAGAATAAGGCCGGGTGTGGTGGCTCACTCCTGTAATCCCAGCACTTTGGGAGGCCTAGGCAGGTGGATCACCTGAGGTCAGGAGTTCGAGACTAGCCTGACCAACATGGTGAAACCCCGTCTCTACAAAAAATACAAAACTTAGCCAGGAGTGGTGGCATGTGCCTGTAATCCCGGCTGCTCGGGAGGCTGAAGCAGGAGAATCGCTTGAACCTGGGAGGCAGAGGTTGCCTTGAGCTGAGACAGTGACACTGCACTCCAGCCTGAGCAATAGTACAGACTGCCTCAAAAAAAAAAAAAAAAAAGAATGGACAGAATAAGACTGTATATTTGACATGTAAACATTTGGATGTGTGCCTTGACAAATTCTTTACATTAAATCACGTGCAACCATTGACAGAGTTCCAATAGACTAGGCAACAGATGACACACAGATTCTGGAGGCAATTAAAATAGCAATTTACTAGGTATGGAACACTAGAACATGAAATGGAAACAACAACTGTGATATTGCTGCTAAAGAATTTGGCCCACCTTTTTCTTCCCTAATTACTCACATTTCAGAATGAAAGAGAGTTGCATCCAAAAGTACTTCAATACACCGAATCAGCAAGCTTCATTCCAAATCGCCTTTCAACCACTAGAGTGGGCTCCTTTGACGTACTGGCAGGGTAGCATCACTGATATAAAGATTAAACAGCTCCTCATTCCAAAATCTCTCCCCCAGATTATTTAGGGGTCTCAAAATATGAAAATATGCACTATTTATTCAACTTTATAAGAACTCTTTTAAGAAAACAATCAAAATAAGACAGAGTAGGTGCTTAAACATATATAGACTGAACAAATGCAATAATGAATAAATGACTGACTGAAAGAAAGAAAGAACGAAAGAAAGAATAAAATATTTTTGGCCAGAGTGAAGTATAACATAGTAAGGCAGAATATTAATTGTCCTAAGATCCATTTTACTCTCCTTCCTGTGCACATAGCCAAGATGTGGTCACAGCTAGACGAGACCATATGACCAAGTTTGGGCCAACTTCTGTGACATGCGCCACTCCCAGCTTATTTTTAACCTGAAGCCAAACTACTTTCTTGATTTTTGACTTTTCTTTTTCACATGGGCTGGAACTTTGATATGACAATGACCAAGGGCTGGTAAAGCTATAATTAGAAGAAATGTGGATTCCTGAATGTCTTTGTGGAGCAGAGCTGCCTAAACAACTTAGACTAACTATGAAACCATTATATGAGAGGGAGGGGAATCAACTAATATTTTATTTAGCCCACTATGTTCTGGGAGTCTCTGTTATACTAGCTAAGTCTTTACAATTTTACAGTAAGCAGCAGTATCAATGAAGAGAGGGAAGGAGTTGAGGAGCATTGATGACAATCTTGAACTTTTTCACAAGTAAGCATCTCTCTAAGGTTCAAAGGAGACATAATTGATTGCAGTCATTTTCTTCACATATTTTAAAGCTTGGATTAGAAATAGAATGGGTGAAGACATAAAATGTTTTGAAGGATTTTGAAGAATCAGCAGTATTTTTGTAGGAGACTTTAAGTAGGGAATAAAATAAAAGTTCAAGATTTGAACTTGGAGAATTGAGAAAGTAATTTTACCAAATGGGGAAAGTTGGGAAAGGAAGACAGCCAGTTTGTGGCTGTCTCAAATGTTAACTTGGAGATAGGACCAAAAAAAAAAAAAAGCCATGAGAAAGGATTTCAAGATTGAGTCCCTTAATACAGTAGTTTTCCATATTTTTAATACACTAACGTGCAAGAGCAATCCCAAGAGGGAAGAACTTAGTTGATCACAGACCATCTCCTCAGAGAAGTTGAACTTGATGTTCCTTTTTTTTTTTTTTTTTTTTTTTTGAGACAGAGTCTCACCCTGTCACCCAGGCTGGAGTGCAATGGCATGATCTCAGCTCACTGCAACCTCCACTTCCCGGGTTCAAATGATTCTTGTGCCTCAGCCTCCCGAGTAGCTGGGATTATAGGCAGCCACCACCACGCCCAGTTAATTTTTGTATCTTTAGTAGAGATAGGGTTTCACCCTGTTGGCCAGGCTGGTCTTGAACTCCTGACCTCATGATCTGCCCACCTCGGCCTCCCAAAGGGCTGGGATTACAGGCGTGAGCCACCGCGCTTGGCCAGATGTTCTCTTGTTATGTTATGGCCTCTATCAAAGTTCAGATTTCAGATGCTGTGGCAATACCAGTAAAGGGGTGTGGGTCCTGGCTTTGAAAATAGTTGGATTGATTTTAATATAGTCATATTTTAGGAGACTATTCTAACATTCAACAACCTCACTCCTGACCTTGAGAGAGCTATCCCTTTGTAAAAATTAGGCTGTGAGAGGTGAATGTAAGTATGGAAGTCCTGAGAAGACAACCAGGCAAGCTCCTTGATGGCCCAAAGTGGTATTGTAAAGCACCAGCTAAGGATGGACTTAGAACTTTCTGGAGTGATGAAAGTGTTCTGTATCTTGATCTAGGTGATGGTTACATGGGTATATACTGTGTGAAAAAAGTCATCAAGCTGCACACTTAAGAGCTATGCTTTTTGCTATATGTTAATTATACCTCAATTTTTTTTTCAAAAAGTAAGAAAAATGGAGGGGGGGCAGATTGCTTCTGGTGAATTAAAAAAGCATTTAAATAGATTTTATGTAATGACAAAATAAGCAAACCTCACAGTCTGTGATACCTTCTCCCATTCAAGTCTCACACTTGATTACTAGAATGTCTAAAGTCACAAGGGTCTGAAGTTTATCACACATAATGAGATAGAGCCTGAATAGGAATGCTAATACAATTTAGTCTTTGGTCTTTAGAAAGAATTTATGGAGATCTCGCTACCCACCAAGGAATATAGAGTTTGGCCTAGATTAACTCATTTAATCTTCCCAATAACCCTGGGATATAGGTACTATTACTGCTTCCTATACTATATTACAGATGAAAAAATTAAGATGCAATACATTGTCTACATTTATATTAAATCTAGGCAGACTGTCCCCAGAACTGTACTTTTTACCATTATGCTATATAGCCTCTCAATAAAGATGGTCATTTCTTTTGGAATCCAAATTTACGTAGAACCATAACATTATCTTTTCAATGAGACACTTGAGTTTGCATCTACTGCCTTCACGTCTTCGTCATTTTGCCCCTGGATTACTGCCACAGGTCTCAAATTGATTCTTCTGTTTCCTGTCTTGCCCTCCTCTAAATTTTAAAATATTCTTCACACTACTGTTATTTTTGTTTCACTTATCCATGTCTTCTAATCAGCCAACTTTAATCTTCTTAAGAACAATAAAGACCCTGCCTTTTTTTACTCCGTATCCTCAGGGTCCATCATCAGTACTTTGCACTTTATAAATACGCAATACATATTTGGTAATTAAACTAAAGCCTGAAGGTGAATGGAGCGGGGTGGGGAGAGAGAATTTTGGAGCCAATAGCATTTAGTCAACTGTTAAAGGCCTGTCTCAAATGTTACCTCCTCTGCGAAGTATGCCCTAAATCCTGAGGCTGGAGGAATGGTTATTATTAGATTGGTGCAACAGTAATTGTGGGTTTTGCCATTAAAAGTAATGGCAAACAGTGTGATAATCTATATATAAATGTGCAATATCCCAAATCCAATCCTCCACCATTTCATCTATGCCAAAGTCAGTGACTCTTACTATATATACAACCTGAACTCAAGAAACAGGTTGTATATATAGTAAGAGTCTCAAAAAAAAAAAAAAAGAAAAGAAAAGAAACAGATATATTTAATACATTGCTGACTCCAAATGCAGAGAAAATGTGTCATAACCAGCCTTGGATCCCAGAGCCTAGCACATCTGGAATGTAGTAGATTCTCAATAAATATTTGATTGCTTAATGAAGGAAAACACTTTTGAAGGTGTTTGGGAAACTGAACTATCTTGTATCTAAAATAGCAGCATTAAATTGATTGAACAGCAATCGAAACTGACAAATACACATTAAGATTAGTCAATGTCTGATTGCTAATTATCAGTCCGCTCTAATAGTCCTTGCATTTATTTGGCTAAGCAAACATTGTTTCCAAAAAATTAACTAGTAATTTTTGAAATCATTAACAAAATCCCCTCTATGAGTTTTTCCATCCATCCCCCCAAACTTTACCCTACAACCAACAATCTTGAGGAATCTATTAATGTGTTTCTTATTTTAACTTTTGCAATACTTGACAGAGTAAAGCATTTTATAATTTTGATTTCCTGTTCTTTGCAGCAACCTATACATTAGTGTTTAGATTTGAGTTCTGGATATTTCCTTAGACCAGTCTACCAAATGTCCTTGTGAGAATTACTGGGGCTATACATCTGCTTCTGTGCTCAGGGCTCTAGCTGACCTTTTGAAATGATTCAGCCCTTTTCCCTAAAGCTTCTGAATCCTTCTCAACACATTGTTCAAGACAGTCTCTACTAAATAACCAGTTGAGGCCTATGTGCTATTTCTTTTCTTCTTTTCTTTTCTTTTTCTTTTTTTTTTTTTTTTTTTTTTTTTTTTTTGAGGCGGAGTCTCTCTCTGTGGCCCAGGCTGGAGTGCAGTGGCGCGACCTTGGCTCACTGCAAGCTCCACCTCCAGGTTCAGGCCATTCTCCTGCCTCAGCCTCCCGAGTAGCTGGAACTACAGGTGCCCGCCACCACGACTGGCTAATTTTTTGTGTTTTTAGTAGAGACGGGGTTTCACCGTGTTAGCCAGGATGGTCTCGATCTCCCAAGCTCATGATCTGTCCTCCTCGGCCTCCCAAAGTGCTAGGATTACAGGCATGAGCCACCGCACCCGGCCCTATGTGCTGTTTCTGATGCCCAAGACCTATCTGCTCATACTGCCAGCTTTCCTTCCAAGCCATGTTTTTCTGGTCATTGTCTCTCTCCCTCTCATTCTTTCACAAATACCTGAATCACCTAATAATGCTAAATCTGTAAAGTTGCCATAGTACTCAATGTTCTACTCCACCCCAAAGACTTGAAATTTTCTCTGCCCCTTAAGCTCTTGCAGGTCTGAAGGCCTTGGTCTTCTGGCTGGATTTTGAACCACTTGCTCCTTTCTCCATGAGTACTTTTTTTCCTCCTCACATGACATTCAGAAGATTCTATTCTTAAATTCATCAATTAAGGTCTTCCAGATTGAACTCAGTAAGTGCAATTTTCTATGCTTCTGAATCTCCAGGAAAAATAGAAAGTGTGAATACTCAGAAGAACCCTAGGAAACATTAACAAAGGAAAAAACCCAGAAAGAATCCTAAAAGATCCAATAAGTCCTGTTGAACATAAATAGTCTTCAGTCCCTTCATTAGCACACTATCATTGTGAATGCCAGATTTCCTAATGGTAATAACTGGAACTGGGTCACCAATTAGTAACATAGTTTCATGAGTGGGGTTGCTGATGATGGAAAATTCCTAGAAGATGGGATAGGTTACATATAAATGCATAATATCCCCAAATCCAAACCTCCACCTATGTCAAAGCCAGTGACTCTTACTATATATACAACCTGAACTCAAGAAACAGATATATTTCATTGTTTATTGGCATAAATTAAGCCAAACTGAGTTGTTCCAAGTCTGTAACAACACTTACTGTCTCTCCATTCCTAGTGCACCTATTCGCTAAGGAACTGCTTTTCATTTATCCCATGTGATCAAGGCCTGACCAGTCATCCTCTTGCTATCATTATTGGTCCACAAAGTAGGCAGTCAGAGTTCCCTCCAGACATTTTTTTTTATGTATGGGCGCTAAGACTGAAGCTTTTCTAATCTTCCAATATGAAATCTCTGTATGGGCCACAGACTCCAGTTGACCATAATTCCCATCACATGGACAAAGTCTGACTAAAAGTCAAGGCAACACAGAGGAAAACAGAGCCAGGAGATAAAGAAATTTCTGCTGACATTATCTAAGCATCCAGATCCTTTCATATCTGACTCATTCTAACAGTGACTTTGTCAATCACGTAGGCCAATAAAAATTTTTTCTCTTGCTTAGAGTGTTTTAAGATAGGTTTCGGTCAACAGAAGAAACCTGACTAATATGTACATGTATATAAAATACACTTTATATACATGAAATATGATCTTGAAATTTGGGAGACCCAAACTGTATATTAAAATATACTCATTGGAGCTGCCACTATTCTGACTTGCTGCATCTAAACTACTCCCCTGAGCTGCTACCACCAAGGACCTAAGGATGAGCTAAGAAACAAAAGCAAGAATGACTTCAATTTATTCCTCCTTCAGCTGGGTGACTCCACCTGCCTCTTGAGGTAGGTAGGTTGCTCTTCTTACCTCCTCTATATTACAACTAAAGCAATGCCATTAACATTCCTATCACTAACACAGCATGCACCCTCCCACTTTATACTCATATTTGTATATTAGATAGTCCCTGCGTAGCCCCTGGGGTCTTAGATTCCAGTGGATGCCTGAAACCATGGATAGCACCAAACCCGATATATACCATGTTTTGTCCTATACATATACAATTATGATAAAGTTTAATATATAAATCAGGCACAGTAAGAGAATAAAAACAACTAATAATAAAACACAACAATTATAACAGTATACTGTAATAAAAGTTATTTGAATGTGAGCTCTTTTAAACATCTTATTACAATGTACTTACCCTTCTTGCAATGATGTGAGATGATAAAAATGCCTACATGATGAGAGAAAGTGAAATGAGTGACGTAGGTGTTATGATGTATGTAGTGTTAGGCTATTATTTACCTTCTGATGCTACATCAGAAAGAGGATCATCTGCTTCAGGTGATCCTGGGTCATGGAGCCATGACGATGTGGATGGTCGGATGTCAGGAGCAGATGATGTCGATGACTAACCGACGGGTAGCATGTACAGCGAGGATACGCTGGACAAAGGGATGATTCACATCCTGGGCGGGATGGAGTGGGAAGGTGTGAGATTTCACCACACTATTCAGAAGGGCACACAATTTAAAACTTATGAATTGTTTGTTTCTGGAATTTTCCATTTAATATTTTCAAACTGTGGTTGACTGCAGGTAACCAAAACCATGGGAAGTGAAGCCATGAACTAGGGGGACTACTATCCTATCTTTCTCCCTGATGAAATTGTGAGACCCTCAAGGAAAGAGACATATGTGTTTGGGTCCCCCAGAGCCCAAAGTGAAAGATCTGTCTCAAGAGGGTTTTCTGTGGATTTTTTAAAGTTGTCATGTGAAGTATTAGTTTTCCATACAGAATGCTTCAATGATTTATTGTGATTCTGGAGTTTCATTAGAGGCAGCAACTGCAAAGCAATCACTAAAACAGATTCTGGGTGAAAAATAGTTTGCTGTATTGAATGTAGGCTCAAGCCTACAATTCTGTAGACTCAGCTTCTTCTAACTAAGCACACTCCCTAGTTAAATATTCTGCACAACTGTTCATTTACTTACTTCTGTGCCATAAAGCTAGAATAACTTTGAGAATTAGAACATTCTGGTGAATGTCTTACAGCTAACCTGAAATACCTTCACATCTACTCTCACTGCTAAAACCTCTTCTGAAATGTCTAAGTTTCCACTTTACTAAGTAAAGATAGAACATAATTTAATGTGTATTTGATACAACATATTTTAGTGCCATCAGGTCATCATTTGCAATATATTTTTTGTCATTTAGATCTAGAAAGTGTGGAACGTGGCCCCACATCTCTTCAGCCCCAGAACACATACCAGAATATTTGTTTTTAAATTTAACTAAATGCCCAGTTGTTACTTTTGAATTTGTTTCTCTCACCTAGAAGCTGAATGCAGTGGGGAAAATAATCAAATCAGCTGAAAGATTTACACTTCTACTGTACTGTATTTAGATGAAGTCAAAGTTTATGAATGAGGCCAGGCGTGGTGGCTCATGCCTGTAATCCCAGCACTTTGGGAGGCTGAGGCAGGCAGATCACCTGAGGTCAGGAGTTTGGGACCGGCCTGGCCAACATGATGAAACCCTGTCTCTGCTAAAAATACAAAAAATTAGCTGGGTGTGGTGATGAGCACCTGTAATCCCAGCCTACTCAGGAGGCTGAAGCAGGAGAATTGCTTGAACCCGGGAGGCAGAGGTTGCAGTGAGCTGAGATTGTGCCATTGCACTCCAGCCTGCACAACAGAGCAAGTTTCCGTCTCAAAAACAAACAAAGAAACAAAACAAAATGAACAACAACAACAAAAACAAAGTTCATGAGTTCATGAATAAGGTCTTCTTTTATATACTATACTGTCAGGCTTTGGTAACCCCTCATTTAAGTCATAATTGACACATTAAGAGACACAAATGCTATTATAGTACACATACACCGAGGGGCCCTACATTTTCCAAGGTACAAGGAACAGTGGAATTGTCGCTAGACTTAATCTGGTCAACATCTATATTTGTTAGAGTAAAAGAAAAAGCAGACCTTCAAATACATGTTTACATTCCCAGAACAAGATTTGGAAAAAGATACCACAAACAGAAGAGATCCCAGCCACAGACTTTTGGAAACTGAAAAAGAGATGGATGACTTAGCAGACCCAAGAAACTAAATCCTAAACTGGCAGTGAGGAGAAGTAAGAAGCAGCTCATTTTACACTGTAGAACTCCTGAAGACCCAGGAATGGCTGGTGCTAGGTACCTCTGGAAGCATGAAGGTAAGATTAAAATCAGAATGGTTGGTTCTAAGTGTTTTGAAGAAACAGTCTCCAAGATTCCTTCCCTCTCCTGGGAGAAAAGTGGAGCTCATTCTCCAGAGAAGGTAAAATAGAAGGTTTTGGGCTGGGAGATTCTAGACACAATTGACAGTGGGTGCCCTAACCAGAAACAAAAAAGAGAGGATGTGTATAAGTTGGTATAGTAAATTTTGTGACCCTCCCAACCTTTGCCCCACTTGGATTCCTTAGTATTGGCAGCCTAGCATATACCCTTTAGGTCAAAGATTGTAAGAGTTTTCTCTAGGGATCCGACCAGCGGCTTTGAAGAAGATGACATTGAAAGCTTTTTAATTAAATGGCTTAGTCGTGCACAAAGAGCTTTCAATCAGCTTTTCGCGGTCCCACTCTTACATATAATCAGCAAACATTTGGAAAACAACTCTAATATGAAGATACAAGTTTAAATTAATAAGAGGATATAACAGAGAGGAAATAATGTATTTTTATGAAGAAAAAAATCTGGAAAATCACACATGAGCCATAATTAATATCCAGAGAATTCAAAGACAAATAGTGCAACCATTGAACCAAAATAAAATGTGTGTGTATGTGTGTACATATGTACATATATTATATATATTCAGAAACAATGACAATAAGAAAAATCCTTTGGGAATTTAAATGGCAGTAGAAATTCATAAAAGTCCAAATAACTCTAGAAGGTAGAGTTGAGAAAATCTTCCCAAAAAGTAGGCCAATATGACCTAGTATGGAAATAAGGGAGAAAACATAAGAAGATTTCAGGAAGAGTCCAGATGGCCTAAAATCTGATTAACAGGTGTTTCTGAAAGAAAAGACAGAGAAAATGAAGGGAGGGAACCATCAAAGAAATAATTCAAGAAAATTTTCCCAAACTGAACAACATAATTTTCCAGACTGAAAAGGCTCATCAAAAGCTCAGTATGATGGAAGCAAAAAAGACCCGCACTGAATCAGGCACCTCTTATGTATCACATCAGATCCTCTTGGTCCCCGTTGTCTCTCATTTCAGTTGCTGTGATGGCAACCAGATCTGCCAGGCTCTGCCAAGCTTCACATATATCTCAACTCATGACAGCACTGCAGGCCTCTTGACTCTTGCCCTAAGGCTTTTGGTTGGCATTGAAAAGTGGGATGCCCCAGAACCCTATTTTACACCGCACATGTTCCCACCCTGAAGTTCGGGACAAATCTTTGACCAGTGGGAAGTGGCGGCTCAAGGAGGAACTTCTTTCACCTTTCTTACCTCAGGTAGATGATCCTCAGATGCACTCTGTCCTATAGGGATAGTTCCACGATGTCAGGGCATTAGTCGTTCATCTTCATATTGGCTCTACCTCTTTTCTGTTTCACCCTCCTTGTCCCTTACTCTTCATGTCTGGATTTGCATTCACAATAAAGTAATAGCAAATAACTCTTTGCCTCAAGTTTACTTTCTGGGAAACCAGTGTTAACATACATCAAAATGTATCATCAAGAAATTTTAGAACATTAGAGATAAAGAAAAAAAATCTTAAAAGCTTCTGGAAAGAATAAAAGATAGGTCACATACAGAGAGTTGAGTATCACAATAGTAACACCGGAAAGCTAGAAGAAATGGAGAAAAGTTTTCCAATTTCTGAAGAAAAAAATCTAACTTTTATATTTATTGCTACAGGCAGAAAAGGCATTTGATGAAAGTTAACACTCATTTATGAAAAAACACTTAGAAAATAAGGAGGGAAAATATCTTCAATCAGATAGAAAGTATTCATAGAATGTAACCAGCCAAACTATTAATCAAATAGGCAGGTAAAATTAAGGCATATGACTTTTTAAAAAGCAAACAAATAAAAACAAAATGAAATAAAACAAAAAGAGTTCTTATGTACCCTTTCTCAGTTAATTGCCAGAAGATTTGCTCCACCAAAAAAGAAATAGTGAACCAAAGAAAAAAAATATGGGATATAGGTGGCCAGGCACAGTGGCTCACGCCTGTACTCCCATCACTTTGGGAGGCCAAGCAGGTGAATCACTAGAGGCCAGCAGTTCGAGACCAGCTTAGCCAACATGATCATATCCCCTCTCCACTAAATATACAAAAATTAGCCAGGCATGCACGTGCCTGTAATCCCAGCTACTCAGGAGACTGAGGCAGGAGAATCACTTGAACCCAGGAGACGGAAGTCGCAGTAAGTCAAGATTGTGCCACTGCACTCTAGCCTGGGAAATAGAGTGTGAGACTCTGTCTCATAAAAGAAAATATGGGATATAGGGAACAGGGATAACCCAAGAGAAAGGCAGAGGTAAACCTTAGGATAATGGTAAACTAAGATGCCAAGAAAAATGTTACACCCAGGACTCAGAGGACAAGATCATGTTAGAGAAGGTCAAAAGGCTCTAGAAACTTCTCCAGTAGCATGATAGAGATAAAATATCTGAGCTGTTTGAACAAAATAAAAACAGAAATAAAGAACTAAAGGAGATTTGGAGATGAACTTTTCTAGTCCTAGAAAATTAAGCAAATAAAAAAAATCAAAATAGTTATCAACTCCAGGGAAACTAAAAAAAAATGTATGCAATAAAAATATTATAGTATACCATGAGACCCAGCTAGGAAAAATATTCACATACCATAATAATGTATACTGACTTTCTAACCAAAATAACAATATACTAATATTGAAACGATGGGGGATGGGAAAAGTATATGTATTGGATAAGTTTGGAGAACATGATAGAGAGTCAACTCTACGTTCCCTGGTAGGAAGTCAATGTTTAAAAGCTAAAGACTTGGCCAGGCACAGTGGCTAATGCCTATAATCCCCGCACTTTGGGAGGCCAAGGCAGACAGATTGCTGGAGCCCAGGAGTTTGACACCAGCCTGGTTAACATGGCAAAACCCCATCTCTACAAAAAAAAAATACAAAAATTAACTGGCCGTGGTGGCACACACCTGTAGTCCCAGCTACTAATTAATAGAAAGGTCTAAAAGCGATTGCCTTTGGGAGTGAGCAAGGACAGGATCAAGGACAAGGGAGTGTGTAGTATTGTTTTGTTTTTATAACAACTTTGCAACACTATTTTACTCTTTAAATTATGTGTATAACTTTGGATAAAAATTAAAATTATGACATATGCTTCTGGCCATTAGGAAGAAACAAAGTTTGGACTTACTGCTAGGCCATAATCAACTAGAAAACTGAACAAAATATATGGAACAAAAGTTTTCAGAAACATACCAATAGGCAGCAGAGAAGGACTGTGATGTCAGAGAGATGGAAAACAAATTAGGTAAACCCTGTGAGTACCTAGGAGTTCCAACTAGAGGTAATTTCCAAAACTCAGTGCAGAAAGAGGAAACCCAAAGATCCTCCAAAACTCTCACGGAGTTGAAAAGACAGAGTTCAGCATTCAAAGAGGCTTAGAAAGTTAGAGTGTGCAAGGAAGAGTAATAGAGAAGAGAAAAAGCTTCAGAAATATATGGGTCCCCTTTAGTCTTTGGCCAAATATTAATCTGCACTTGTACTGGGTAAAATTCTACAAGTCTGTGCAAAAAGCACTTCTGAAGGGAGACTGATTTCCAGGGAGCTATAAGAAGAGTAATCCTATGGTTCACATGTGATTGGGACTATTTGGAGCACACATGAGCCAAAGTGAAATGTCCTTGTTGAATAGAGATGGCATTCAGTAGAGAACACAGAAGGGTCAACCCTTAGTAATGCTAGCCATAAAGTTAAAACCTGCTATAGACATTCCCTAAAAAAGGTTTTAAAAAATAAATCTGGAAAGATTAATCAAATTGATCTGTCAGTAATCTAAATGACTGCCAGAACAAAGTCCAAAAACACTTTTTAAAGGAAGACAACAAAATCTAGCACTGAACATAAAATTTATAATGTTCAGAATCTAATGAAAAATTACTACAAATGTATAAAAAAGAGGAAATATATAAACAGAAGGAATGTAGGTCTATAGTAATAAATCTAGAAATTACAGAGATATGGTTAGTAGACAGGAACTTTAAAACATCTATGATTATTATGCTTTAAAATTAAGGAAAAATAAATACAAACAAGAGGGAAATGGAAGATATATAAAAAAAGAAATTCTACAGATGAAAAAATCTGAAATAAAAATGTAACTGGATAGGACTAAAAGCAGATTACAAACTGAAAGGAAAAAAAAGAGTGGATTTGAACACCATACTAGATAAACTCTCCGAAATGAAGTGAAGAGAGGAAGAAGACTTGAGGAAGAAGAGGAAAAATAAAGAGGAGGAGGAGAAAAAGGAGAAAGAGATGATGATTCTCAGTGACATGAGGAAAAACATCAAAGTGTCAAACAGAGTATGCATGTAATTAGAATCCCACCAAAGGGGAATTATGTAAAATAATATTGCCAATATTTTTCCAAATTTGAAGAAAACTGTAAACCAAGATTGAAGAAGCATGATGATCCCCAAACAGGGCAAGCATAAGGAAAACCACAGCACATCATAATTAAATTGTTAAAAACCAGTTGATATAGTTTGGTTCTGTGTCTCCACCCAAATCTCATCTCTAATTGTAATCTCCATAATCCCCATGTGTTGAGGGAGGGACCTCATGGGAGGTGATTGCATCATGGGGTTGGTTTCCCCCCAGTGTTCCTGTGATAGTGAGTGAGTTCTCATGAGATCTGATGGTTTTAAAAGCGATGTTTTCTCCGTGCTCTTTCTCTCTTTCCTGCCATCTTGTGAAGAAGGTGCCTGCCTCCCCTTCACCTTCCACCATGATTGTAAGTTTCCTGAGGCCGCCCCCAGCCATTCAAAACTGTGAGTCTCTTTCCTTTATAAATTACCCAGTTTGGGGCATTTCTTTATAGCAGTGTGAAAACAAACCAACACACCAGTAATAAAGAGGAAAATATTAAACCAGTTAAATGGAAAAATAAAGGTCATTATATAAAGTGGAACAAATATAAGAATTACAGCAAGTTTCTCATCAAAAATTATGAAAGCCAGAAGACAACGTAACAATATATTTAAGTGCTGGGAGAAATTTTCAATTTAGACTTCTATGCCCAGAGAAAATATTTTTAAAAAATAAAAGCATTTTCATATAAGCTAATGCATTGCCAGCAGAACAAGAAAAAATAGGTATCAGATGACAACTGAAATCTACATATAGAAATAAGGAGTATCAGAAATGTTAATTAGGTAAATAAAAGATATATTTCTTATTTGAAAATTTTTAAAAGATAGTTGACTGTTTAAAACAATAATAAATAAATAAATAAATAACAATAATGAAAACAATGTATTTGAAGGTTTATAATTGTATAGAAGTAAAATGTATGACAATGAAGCCACAAGAGATGAGCAAGAGAAAATAAATTGTATTGCTACAAATGACTTACATTACATATAAAGTTTTTCAACATTTGAAGATGCTAAGTTTAAAATGCATATTGAACATCTTAGAGCAAATACTTTAAAAAAAAATGAATCAGAAGTACAGTTAATAGGCCACTAGTAGAAATAAGGTGAAAAGAATAAATAATTAATCTAAGAAAAAGGAAAAGAAGAAATAAACAAGGAACAAATAGGACAAATAGAAAACAAATAGCAAATTATTAGATTTAAACTCAAACATAAATATGCTAAATGTAAATAGTCTAAACTCTTCAATTAAAAGGCACATTATTGAACTGAGTAAAATGCAAGTTTCAATTATAGGCTGTCTTAAACAAACTCATTTTAAATGTGAAGACACCAGTACACTAAAAGTAAATGCATGGCAAAGACATATATTGCAACTAATAATCAAAAGAAAGCTAGAGTGGCTAAATTAAAACCAGACAAAGCAGACTTCAAGACAAGAATCATTAGAATGGATAAAGAGGATTATTTCATAATAATAAAAGCATCAGTTCTTTAAGAAAATATAATAATTCTAAATGTGTATACACATGACAACAGAACTTCAAAATATCTGAAAAAAAGACTGAAAGAATGAAAAGGACAAACAGAAAAACCCATAATTACAACTAGAAGTTTTAAAACTTCTCTCTCAGTAAATTATAAAACATGTGGAGTACTTTAACAACCCTGTAAAGCAAATGGACCAAATGACATGAATAGAACATTATACCAAAAACTATAGAATACACATTCTTCTTACATGCACGTGGTAAATTCACCAAAGTAGACTCTATGCTATGCAATACAATAAATGTCAATACATTTAAAAGATTTGAAATAATACAGAATATTTTCTCTGAAGAAAATGGAATTAAATTAGAAATTAATAAAAATGTCCCAATATTTGGAAATTACATAACACATTTATAAGTAACCCATGAGTTTAAGAAGAAATCTCAAGGGAAATTAGAAAATATTTTGAACTGAATGAAAATGAAAACAAACATAAATGTTTGTGGGATGGAGTGGTATTTAGAGATGTGCTGTCTAATACAGTAGCCACCAGCCATGTTTGACCACTAACATTTTAATTTTAATTATAGAAGACTGATAAAATAAAAATGCATGTTCTCTGTCACACTAGCCATATTTCAAGTGCTCAATAACCATGTGAGGCTAGTGACCACCTTACTGAACAGTAAACCATCACAGGAAGGTCTATTGGTCAGTACCCTCTTAGAAGAAATTGTCAATCATCAAATGATAATCTTAGGGGAAAAGTCAAAATTAATTACCTAAATTTAGCCCTTAAAATGCTATAAAAAGAAAAGCGAATTAAATTCAAAGTAAGTAGAAGGAAGGAATAATGGAGATGAGAGTGGAAATTGATGAAATAAAAAACATAAATAACAAAGAAAATATGATGACATCAAAAGCTGGTACTTTGAAAATTTCAATATAATTGATAAACCTCTAAGTAAACTGCATAAATGAGAAGGAAGTTGGTAATGTGATACCTCTGGCTTTGTTCTTTATGGTTAGAATTGCTTTGGCTATTCGGGCTATTTATTTATTTATTGGTACCATATGAATTTTAGAATAGTTTACATTAGTTTTGTGAAAAATGACATTGGTAGTTTGAGAGCAATAGCATTGCATCTGTAGATTGCTTTGGGCAATGTGGCCATTTAACAATATTGATTCTTCCAATCCATGAGTGTGGAATGTTCGTGTCATCTATGATTTCTTTCAGCGGTGTTTTGTAGTTCTCCTTATAGAGATATTTTACCTCCTTGGTTAAATGTAATTCCTAGGTTTTTTTGCAGGTGGCAATTGTAAATGGGATTGTGTTCTTGATTGGGCTTTCAACATGAATGTTATTGGTGCACAGAAATGCTAATGATTTTCGTGTATTGATTTTGTATCCTGAAACTTTACTGAAGCTGTTTATCAGTTACAGTTCTTTTGGCAGAGTCTTTAGGGCTTTCTAAGTACAGAATCATAGCATCAGTGAAGAGATAGTTTGCTTTCTTCTTTCCCTTTTTGGATGCTTTTTATTTCTTTCTCTCACCTGATTGTTCTGGCTAGGACTTCAATACTCTCTTGAGTAAGAGTGGTAAGAGTGCACACCATTGTCTTGTTCCAGTTCTTAAGGGGAATGATTCAAGCTATTGTCCATTCAGTATGATATTGGCTGTGGGTTTGTCATGGATGGCTCTTACTATTTTGAGCTATGTTCCTTTGATGCCTAGTTTGTTGAGGGTTTTTATAATAAAGGTATGATGGATTTTATCAAAGGCTTTTTGTGTTTCTATTGAGATGATCATATGGTTTTAAAAAAATTCTTTTTACATAGTGAATCAAAATGTATTCACGTATGTTGAATCAACCTTGCATCCCAGGAAAAAAGTTGGCTTGATCATAGAGTTAACTTTTTGATGTGCTGCTGAATTCAGTTTGCTAGCATTTTGCTGAGTACTTTTCTGTCTGTGTTCACCAGGGATATTTGCTTCTAGCTATAAGAATCATAGGGGAAAACCTAGGAAACACCATTCTGGACATCAGGCTTGGGAAATAATTTATGACTAAGTCCTCAAAAGCAATTGCAAAAAACCAAAAATTGACAAGTGAGATCTAATTAAACTAAAGAGTTTCTACACAGCAAAAGAAAGTATCAACAGAGTAAACAACCTACAGAGTGGCAGAAAATATTTGGAAACTGCATCCAACAAAAGTCTAATATCCAGACTCTATAAGGATCTTAGACAATTCAACAAGCAAAAAACAAATAACCTCATAAAAAGTGTGCAAAATACATGAACAAACACTTCTCGAAAGAAGACATACAAGTGGCTAACATATGAAAAAAGGTTCAACATCACTAATCATCAGAAAAATTCAAATCAAAACCATAGTGAGATACCATCTCACACCAATTAGAATGGCTATGATTAAAAAGTAAAAAAAAAAAAAAAAAAAAAAAAACAGATGCTGGTGAGGCTGTGGAGAAAAATGGAACAACTTACACTGCTGGTGCAAATGTAAATGTAAATTAGTTCAACCCCTGTGGAAAGTAGTTTGGAAATTTCTCAAAAAACTTAAAACAGAACTACCATTCAACCCAGCAATCCCATTACTGGGTATATATCCAAAAGAAAATAAATCACTCTACCAAAGAGACACATACACTCATATGTTCATCACAGTATTATTCACAATAGCAAAGATATGGAATCAACCTAGGTGCACATCAATGGTGGATTGGATAAAGGAAATGTGGAACATATACACCATGGAATACTACGCAGCTGTAAGAAAGAACAAAATCATATTCTTTGCAGCAACATGGATGCAGCTGGAGGCCATTATTCCAAGCAAATTAATGCAGGAGCAGAAAAGTAAGTACTGCACTTATTTAGTGGGAGCCAAACATTGGGAACTCGTGGACATAAAGATGGCAACAGTAGACCCTGGGACTACTATGTGGAGGAGAGGGGGCAAAAACGGAGAGAAAGGGGAAAAGGTTGAAAACCTTACTGTGGGTTATTATGCTCATTACCTGGGAGACTGGATCTTTCATATGCCCAAATTTCAGCATCACACAATATACCTATGTAACAAACTTGCACATGTATCCCCTTGAATCTAAAATAAAAATTGAGATTATAAAAAAGTAAAACTGTCTTTATTTGCAGATGATATAATTATATATGTACACATACTTTAAAAATCTATTAATATGTAAGAATTTCCTGCAAGTAATAAGTGAATTTAGCAAGGTCTCAAGAGGCAATATTAACACACAAAGAAATTTGGATTTCTATATACTAGCAATAAACAATTGGGATGTTAAATTTAAAAATATACTTAAAACAACAAAATATTTAGAAGTAAATTTATCAAGAGATATACAAGAAGCTAGGCACAGTGGCTCATGCCTATAATCCTAGCACTTTGGGAGGCCAAGGTGGCACATTGCTTGAGCCCAGGAGTTTGAGACCAGCCTGGGCAACATCATGAAGCACTGTCTACAAAAAATGCAAACATTAGCTGGGCATGGTGGCATGTGCCTGTAGTCCCAGTTATTGAGAAGCTAAGGTGGGAGAATTGCTTGAGCCCAGAAGGCAGAGGTGGAAATCTGCCAAGATCACACCATGACACTCTGCCTTGGGTGACAGAGCCAGACCCTGTCTCCAAAAAAAAAAAGGACAGAGATGCAAGATGTCTACACTAAAGTCTAAATTACATTACTAAGAAATATTAGGTTATAAAAAGAGACTTATACCATGTTCATGGACAGGAGGACTCAATATTTTTAAGATATCCATTCTGCCTAGATAGATTTAATGCAATTCTGATCAAAATCACAGTGAGCATTTTTGTAGAAATTGGCAAGCAGATTTTAAAATTAATATGAAAGTGCAATGGACCTAGAGTAGCCAAAATATTACACTAGAAAAAGAAAAACAGGATTTGAGGGCTTTCACACTTGATTAAGTCACAAGAATCAAGAGAGCTTGTTATTGGCATCAGGATAGACATACAGATAACAGAACACAGATAACAAAAAATAGATTCCATAAATAAGGTCAGATGACTGTGACAAAGGTGCCAAAGTAATTCAATGTGAGACAAGAAAGAGTTTTCAACAACTGGTACTGGAAGTAAGCATCTTTATGGAAAAATGAGATTCGTGCCTCATATCCTTTGAAACCATTAACTCAAAATGGATTATGGGCCTAAATGCGAAACCTAAAACTCTGAACACCTCTAGACCAAAAAAAAAAAAAAAAAAAAAAATTGAGTGAGGAATGAGGAAGTCTTTGCAACCTTAGAGTAGGCAAAGTTTTCTCAGGACACAAAAGCATGGATGATAAAAGCAAAAATAATAAATTGGTCGTCTTCATCAAAATTTAAAACTTTTACTTCAAAAGTGGCCTAAAGAAAATGATAAGGCAAGACAAAAATCAGGAGAAAATATTCACAGTACATATACCTAAGAAACATACTTGCATCTAAAATATATATCAAACTTACGCAACTAAAAACTAAGAAAACAACTCAATTAAAATAAGCAAATATTTTAACAAAACCTTCACAAAAAATATACAAAATGCCATTAAGTCATGAAATGATGCTTAATATTACTTATCATCAGAAAAATGCAAATTAAAATCACAGTGAGATACTTCCACTTCCTACCTACTAGGGTGGCTAAAATTAAAAAAAAAAAAAAAAAGATTGACAATGTCAAGTAGTGGAGAATATGTATGTAGAGCAACTAGAACATTCATACTTGCAACATGTATTTGTCATAACGACAAATGTGACTCCAAGAATGCAACATAATACTGGAATTTTCTTATAAAGTTGAACATACGCTTAACATATGACTCAGCAATTCTACTCCTACATATTTACTCAGAAGAAATGAAGACATATAACCACAGAAAGACTTGTACATAAATGTTCATTGCAGATTTATTCAGAATGGTCCCAAACTGGAAACAACCAAATTTCCAACACCTGGTAAATGGAGAAACAAATTGTAATACATTCATACAATAGAAAACTGTGCAGCAATTAAAAAGAACAAACTGCTGGTGCACACAACAACCTGAATAATCTCAGAAACATTATGTTGAGAGAAAAAGCCAGGCAGAAAAGAGTACCTACTGTAGGATTACATTCATATGAAACTCTAAAAGACAAATTTAATCTATGGTGATAAAAAGCAGATCAATAGTTACCTATGCTATGTTTGCAGTTGGAGATTGAATGGGAAGAGGTACAAGACTACCTTTTGTGGTGATGGAAATGTTCTATATTTTGATTGTGGTGGTGGATCCATATGTGTACACATTTTTCAAAAGTTGTTGCCTGCACAGTAAAATGTATGCATTTATTGTATGTAAATTATACCTCAATAACATTGATTAAAGCACTAAAGTAAAACTAAAAGAAGGTAACAAATGGAGAGATAGGAAAGGAAGAGAAAAAGAAACTGAAATAAAATAAAATTATGACCAAGTTAGAAAGGGAAGAGGAAAAAGAAAATTGAAGAAAACAAGGAGGCAAAGTGGAGGGAGTCGCAAATTAACTCTTACAGAGATCACTGTCACAGGCTTGGCACATTACTACTTCTAATACAACAACCTTGCAAATTAGAGATAATTGCCCTCATTTTATTGAGACGATGAGAGATCAAATAATTTTCCAAATTTTTATATTTTGTCAGTGGCTTCCAAACATTTTCTAAATTAATAATAGCCTTTGGAAGTCAATTTTCACAGGGTGAGTTCTCCAGATTCAGGTGCAGAGATGGAGTTTGCATGCAGAGTATGTATTAGGAATCAGCCTCTCTGGGAGTGGGGCTGAAGTGGCAGGACTGGGCAGAGGGGCATGTCAAACTGCAATGCAGGCCAAGAAAGTCTCTGGCAATATGAGGGGGTCACTGAAAAGTATATGGACCCTCAGAGTGTTCTATATTTGAGCAAAATGGCCACTTCTTAATACTAGAGCTGTGATCAGTCATTAAATATGGGATGTCCCCGGAAGGGCATAACCTTGGGTGAGATGGTTCCTTGCAACTCAAAAGTGATAACTGAAGGGCATGTTCTTACAGCTGGGGTGACAAGTCCTTGTTTAAAGAAGGATTTGGATGGCCCATCTCTGTGTCTACCACAACACAAAAGATATAGAAAAAAATAAGCGACATAAGAGGGGAAATATTCAGCTTTTCCCAACAGAAAAAGGATTGGGGAAAATGAATTTGTGTGGTGACAAATGTGACTCCAACTTGGATGCCGATCTGCCACGGTGACTTCGATTAGCCCCAGTCCTGACAATGCCTCCTGATTCCTACTTTATTTACTTTCCTTAGTGCAAGAACATGCCAACCTTGATGTTTTCACACAAATTATAGGTTATGACACATACAACATTCTCACCTGTTCTGGTGAGAACCTGTTCAATTAAATCTGCCTTTAATTGTCTTACATAGAGTACTTATACCCTTTCCCTATGACATATCAGCCCTGGGTCTAGTGGTAACAGGTGCAGAGATCTACCTGTCTTGCAGCTGCCCAAGAACATGCTTCCATCTCTAAGTTTCCCAAATATCCTTTACAGACAAACTGTATTTGTCTGCCTCGTTCTTTTTTTTCCATCTTATTTGGCATGTGGGGGCTGCTTTGCATATACGGCCCTTTCACAGAACAATTTGCAACCATTCGTGTCCTCACCTCCCCATGCGCTGTGGCACCTGCTGTCATGCAGGTCTAAAGGGAGGCATCCTCTCCTAGACAATGTCCCCTTTCACGGGCATGATTCCAAGACAAGAAAGAAAGGAGACAAAATCATACCAATAACTGTAATGAGGAAAAGAGTTGCTAATATGTTTTATGTGCCAGGGATGGTCCAAAGCATCATATATGTTTTAACTCATTTCAAACTCATAACAACCCTCCAAGGTAGATGCCAATTTTAAATCTCCACTTGACATTATGGAAACTGAGGCAGAGAAAGATTTAGCTTCCAGCCTAAGGCCACACAGCTAGGAACTGCAAATGTCAGGATAGTATCTTATAGTCTGGCTCCAGGAGGACCCACCTTCTTAGCCCCTTCCCACTCACCGCCACCCCCTCCCCAACAAACACGATGGTTCTCCCAGCCTCATAAAGACACCTATCCTTTATTCAGTGACATACTCTAGATATTCTTGATTGAATGCCACCTGGAGTCCCATAGCTCCTCAAAAAAAAAAGAAAAAAACATAGCCACCCACCAAAGTCCTCAGGTTGCTCTTCCATTTGAAACAAGAGCCTTCTGATTAAACACAGTCTTTTTTCTTCAAGCAATCTGTTTTGACCCACTTGGGCTTGAACCAACAGCTTTGCACATAGGAGCCTCCTACAGTGGCTTTAAGTTGTGAGGGAAATGCTCTAACTAAAGCAAAGAGCCACCTGGAGGGAAAACAGAGTGAATTTACTTTGAATTTGAAATGAAAGGTTTTTGGGTACCGATACCCTGCCTCCACTAAGCCCAGATTGGTCTGTAACACAATCTGACTCTTGAATACTTAAAAATAGAGATAATTGAACACCCCACGCTGTGATGTGGGGCCTTGAAATTCAGTACTGAATTCAGTGGTGGGAGGGCTGATTTGCATTAACTTAGTCATGCCCACCTCATCAACTTAGATAACTGATGCTAGGTCCCTCGAGTTTCCTAGGAACCTAAATGTGCCTAAGAACACAGCAGACTAGGAATCAGACAAGGATTTAATTCCCAGTTCTGCATTTAACCAGTTTTGTAATCTTAGATAATTCACCCTGTGTCTTGGGGTTTCAGTTTCTTCATCCATAAACTTTGGGGCTTGGATTGGATAAGGTCTTTTCCAGGTCGTTCTGTAATTTTCAGAAATCGAGCAGTAAACTTAAAGATCTGAGTACAAGAGACACAATAATTTAATTGGAAACCGTCCTTCCCTAAAATGTTTTTCTGGGCTTTGCTTCCGTAATGCAGGGGCACATTTTCTGCTTTCACCACATAAGAAGCCTCTTAAAATGAACAGTGTCCTTAACATTCCCACGTTGAGATAAATGAGGGAACAGACAAGCCACAAAGGGATCAGCCCATTTTCAGGAGGCGGCATGATTTGTGGGAAGAGCCAGGCTTGGGAGAGAACTCTAGTGTAGCTCTCCCATAACTCATCCTACCTTCCTCTCTGTTAAATACGCTTCGTAGTAACTGTATCCTCCCAGGAAAAAGGATCAAAGAGTGAGAAAAAAGACATAAAGAACTCAGAAAGTAAATGTTGCCTATAAAATGAAGTGAGTTCAAGAATAAATTAAAGAGTTTACTTCACTGAGCGTGTAAGATACATTTTGAGTCCCCTAGATTTTATTTCCAAAACCATAAGACAGGTATTGAATATGGCTACCTCTACTTCGAAAGAAAATTAGAAGGATAAAAGGGAAAGTTAAAATAGGCCTTGTATAGACAAGCTTCCCTCATTTTACTGTTAAGGAAATTGACAGCCAGGGAGAAAAACTGACTTGTACAGAGTTATGCAGAAAATTAGCTGCAGATCTATTACTAGAATCTGGGTCTGTATTCGTCTATTCATTGAGCACCTTGATAGAAAAGAAACCATCCTACCTCTGTGAGTGGACAATCAAATAATTCCATCAATACATATAGAATTAGAGCTGTGGCAAGTGACAAGTAAGGCACACAATGGTATGAGAGTGCAGAACGAGAAAGGAGATTGGAGAGGGGTGTTGAAGATAGACCATAAAAGACCTTGTAGGTCATGTTCATTCATTCTTTCATTTATTCAGTCATTCTAACATAATGTATTCATTCAATACATTTTTTTGAACACTCACCAAGAAATAGGTATTGTACTAAGCACCAAAGATTGAGCTATGAGCAAAACAGTCCCTGCCCTCATGGGGATGACATTCTAGTAGGAGGGAGTAAGAAGTAAATAAAAATTATAATGTGTTAGATGGTGAAAGGTACTATGAGGACAAATGAAGCAGGGAAAAAGAAACGGAGAGTGGTGGTGTGAAGTGTTATTTTAGAAAGAGTGACGGGAAAAGCTCCTTTACTAAGATACATTTTGAGCAGACAGAGAAGTGAAGGAGAGAGCCATTCAGCTACAGGAAGGGTGCTCCAAGTGGAGGAAACAGCACAGGCAAAGGGTCTGAGATGAAAAAGATGCTTTGAATATTTAAGTAATAGCAAAGAAGCCACTGTGCCTGGAGCCCAGTCAGCAAGAGGAAGAGTAAGGATCTGGGAAGAGGACTTAAAGGGAGAGGGTTAAAGAGCCCTGGGGCTAAAGACTTTGACTTTGACTTTGACTCTGAATGGAATGGAAAGTGATTGGAGCGCTTTGAGCATAAGAACAAGATGATCTGACTTATGTTTTAGAAGGATCATCCTGGCTGTTCTGTGGATACAGACAGGAGGAGAGTATGGGCAGAAGGGGAGAAAATTGTTGGTAATACATTGTAATAATCCAGGCACAAAAAAAAAAAAAAAAAAAAAAAAAGATGATGTCTTGGATGAGGGTGGTGATGGAAGTGACAAGAAGTGGTCAGATTCCGGATGCATTTCAAAGACAGACACTGCATGATGTACAGATGAATCAGATGAAGGGTGTTAGTGAAAAAGGAGTCAAGGAGGAATCCAAGGTCTTGGCCTGAATCCTGGTTAAATGGAGTTGCCATTTGCTGGACAAGGAGAGGCTGCTAAGACATTTTAAGTTGGAGAGAAGGGTTACATGATTATATTTGTATGTCCAAAATATCACTCTGGCTATGATATGGGGGAATGCATTGGACAATGGACGAGTCCAATGGACAAAAGTGGATATGAAGTTCTTAGGAGGCTATATAGGTTGCCCAGACAAGACATCCATTAATGGATAATTTATTAATATTTTTCCTATTTTAACAGCTTCATTTAGTAGTTATATGTAATATATGTGTGTATATATATACATAACTACTATCTATGAATGATATATATCTCTATCTATCTACCTGTCTATCTAATGAGTATTCAAAAAAAGCTAGACACATCAAATCTGTGACTTCAGGAAACTGATTAAGAAGCAGGGTAACATGGTGCCTTAAATTTTAGGTAAGAAATATATTTAGTAAATAATGAAGTAGTTAGTATTTTAAAATGGAAAGAAGGCTGAGGCAGGAGAATCACTTGAACTCAGGAGGCAGAGGTTGCAGTGAGCCAAGATTGCACCATTGCACTCCAGCCTGGGCAACAGGAGTGAAACTCCATCTCAAAAGAAAAAAGAAAAAAAAAAAAAAACTATGTACATACCTTAATTTAAGAATATTTTATCACTTAAAAAAAATGCTAACAATCATCTGAGCCTTCAACCTGAGTCATAATCTTTTTGCTGGCAGATGGCCTTGCCTCAATGTTGATGGCTGCTGACTGATCAGGGTGGCGGTTGCCGAAGGCTGGCGTGGCTGTGGCAATTTCTTAAAATCAGAAAACAAAGAAGTTTGTCAAATTGATTGACTGTTCCTTTCACAAATAATTTCTCTGTAGCATATGATGCTGTCTGATAGCATTTTACCCACAGTAGAACTTCTTTCAAAGTTGGAATCAACCTTCTCAAACCCTGCAACTTCTTTATCAATTAAGTTTATTGAATATTCTAAATCCTTTGTTGTCATTTGCACAATGTTCACAGTACCTTCATCAGGAGTGAGTTCTATCTGAAGAAACCACTTTTTAAACTCATCCGAAAGAAGCAACTCCTCTCATCTGTTCAAGTTTTATCACAAGATTGCAGCAATTGGCCAGGTGCGGTGGCTCATGCCTGTAATCCTAGTACTTTGGGAGGCCGAGGCAGGAGGATCACCTAAGGTCAGGAGTTTGAGACCAGCCTGGTCAACATGGTGAAACGCTGTCACTACTAAAAATACAAAAATTAGCCAGGTATGGGGGTGCATGCCTGTAATCCCAGATACGCAGGAGGCTGAAGCAGGATAATTGCTTGAACCTGGGAGGGGGAGGTTGCAAAGAGGTGAGATTGCGGCACTGCACTCCAGCCTGGGTGACAGAGTGAGACTCCACCTTAAAAAAAGAAAAAAGATTGCAGCAATTCAGTCACATCTTCTGGCTCCAGTTCTAATTCTAGTTCTCTTGCTATTTCCAACACACCAGCAGTGTCTTCCTCTACTGAAGTCTTAAATCCCCCAAAGCTATTATGAGGGTTAGAATCAACTTCTTCCACAGTACTGTGCATGGTGGTATTTTGACCTCCTCTCATGAATCATGAATGGTCTTCATGGCATCTAGAATGACAAATCTTTTCCAGAAGGGTTTCCATTTTTTTTTTTTTTTTTTTTTTTTTTTTTTTTTTTGAGATGGAGTTTTGCTCTTGTTGCCCAGGCTGGAGTGCAATGGCATGATCTCATCTCACCTCCACCTCCACCTCCTGGGTTCAAGTGATTCTCCTGCCTCAGCCTCCCGAGTAGCTGGGATTACAGGTGCCTGCCACCATGCCCAGCTAATTTTTGTATTTTAGTAGAGACAGGTTCTCGCCATGTTGGCCAGGCTGGCCTTGAACTCCTGACCTTGAGTGATCCACCTGCCTCAGCCTCCCAAAGTGCTGGGATTACAGGCATGAGTCACCGCATCTGGCTTTTTTTTTTTTTTTTTTTTTTTTTTTTTTTGCCTAGATGCTTCAGAGGAATTACTATGGTGGTTGTAGCCTTATGAAATATATTTCTTAAGTAGTAAGATTGGAAAATCTAAATTACTTCTTAATCTATGGGCTGTAGAATGGATGTTATGTCAGCAGGCATTAAAACAATGTTAATCTCCTTTTACATCTCCATCAGAGCTCTTGGGTGACCAGGTACATTGTCAAGCAGTAATAATATTTGGAAAGAAATGTTTTTTCTGAGCAGTAGGTCTCAACAGTGAGCTTTAAATATTCAGTAAACCATGCTATAGACAGATGTACTGTCACCCACACTTTGTTGTTCTATTTGTAAAGCATAGGCAGAGTAGATTTAGTATAATTCTTAAGGGTCCTAGGATTTTCAGAATGGTAAATAAGCATTGTCTTCAACTTAAAGTCACCAGCTGCATCATTCCCTAATAAGAGAATTGGCCAGTCTTTTGAAGATTTGAAGCCAGGCATTGACTTTTCTTCTCTGGCTATGAACGTTCTAGGTGGCATCTTCTTCCAGTATAAGGCTATTTCATCTACACTGAACAGACATTGTTTAGTGAAGCCACCTTCATCAATCATTTTAGTTAGATCTGGATACCTTGCTGCAGATTCTACATCAGAACTTGCAGCTTCACCTTGTGCTTTTATGTTCTGAATACAGCGTCTTTCCTTAAACTTCATGAACCAACCTCTACCAGCTTCAAACTTTTCTTCTGCAGCTATCTCACCTCTCTTAGCCTTTATAGAATCAAAAACAGTGACAGCATTGCTCTGGATTAGGCTTTGGCTTAAGGGAACATTGAGGCTGGTTTAATCTACCCAGACCACTTAAACTTTCTCCATATCAGCAATAAGGTTGTTTTGCTTTCTTATCATTTGTGTGTTCACTGTAATAGTACTTCTAATTTTCTTCAAGAACTTTTCCTTTACATTCACAGCTTGGCTGTTTGGTGCAAGATTCCTAGCTCTCGGCCTCTTTTGTCTTTCAGCATACCTTCCTCACTAACTTTAAACATTTCTAGCTTTTGATTTAAAGTAAGAGATGAGTGACTCTTCTTTTCACTTGAACACTTAAAGGCCACTGTAGGGTTATGAATTGACTTAATTTTAATATTTTGTGTTTCAGGAAATAGGGAGGCCAGAAGAGAAAAAGAGAGATGAGAGGACAGCGGGTTGGTGGAGCAGTGAAAAAACACACAACATTTATCGATTAAGTTTGCTGTCTTATATGGGTATAGTTCATGGTACCCAAAAACAATTATAATAGTAACATCAAAGATAACTGATTACAGATCACCATAACAGATATAATAATAAAGAAAAAGCTTGAGAAAAAAAGCAAGTATTATCAAAATGTGACAGAGACACGAAGTATGCACATGCTGTTGGAAAAATGGTACCAAGAGACTTGCTCGACGCAGGGTTGCCACAAACCTTCAATTTGTAAAAACGCAAAATCTGCTAAGTACAATAAAGCAAAGTGCAATAAAATGAAGTCTGCTTGTATTTCCAGAAGTGAGATTGCTGAATCATATGGTAGTTCTATTTTTTTAGTTTTTTTGGAAAACCTCCCTACTGTTTTCCAAGCTGTACTAATTTACAATACTACCAACAATGTACAAGGGTTCCTTTTTCTCCACATCCTCTCTAACACTTATCTTTCATCTTTTTCATGATAACCAATCTAACATGTGTGGGGTGTTATCTCTTCGTGGCTTTAATTTGCATTTCTCCTATAATTAAAGATGTTGAGTATGTTTTCATATGTCTGTTGGCCATTTATATGCCTTCTTTTGAGAAATGTTTAATCAGGTCTTTCGCCCATTTTTAAAGAGTTATTTGTTTTCTTGCTGTTGAGTAGTTTGAGTTCCTTGTGAATTTTGGATACTAGTTCCTTCTTTGATAGATGATTTCCAAATATTTTCTTCCAGTCTGTGGGTTGTCTCTTCACTCTGTACATTGTTTTCTTTGCTGTACAGAACCTTTCTAGTTCAATGCAATCCCATTTGTCTATTTTTGCTTTTGTTGCTTGTGTTTTGGCATCTTATACAAGAAATTACTGCCGAGAACAATGTCATGGAGGTTTATCCCTATGTTTTCTTCTAGTAGTTTTATAGTTTCCAGTATTACATTTTTGTCTGTAATCCATTTTGAATTTTTTGTGTATAAGGGGTGAGGTAAGGGTCAAATTTCATTCTTTTGCATGTGAATATCCAGTTTTCCCAACACCATTTATTAAAGAGGTTGTTTCTTCCCCATCATGTGTTTTTGGTATCAAAGAAACAATTTTAAATTATTAAATTTTATTAAAGTAGGTTTAAAAATTAATTGCTAACATTTTTTAAAAATCAGACTACTTCACATAAAAATCATTATTGAATTCCCACATTGTAGAAGAACAAGGGAAAACACATCAAATTGAGAAGTCTATTTCCAAATGAAGTAGAGTTTTGATGTCGTCTAAAAGTCATAATGTTTTGCTTAAAAGTTATTACAAAGCATTGCATAACTAGGTTTTCCTCACCTCATCCCTGACCCTACCTTATCCCCCTCAGCCATAACAGTTGTCTCTCTTTCTCCCAACAAATGTCAGAGCAGGGAAGAAACTGTGGCTGACAGAATCATGACAAGGCTCAACCACAGTATATGAAACTGCCCACAGATTGTAAATTTTATGTCACTGATCTATTTCTTGACTACAGTGAAAAATCAGGTATTTTGTTTTGTTTTTTGTTTATTGAGATGGAAAATATAAATGAAAGAAAAACAATGAGCCATGTTGCTTGCTTGATATAATGGAATTTAACATACAGAATTTTGAAATTTTTCTCTTTTATAAAATAGTCCATTTGAGAAATAATGACCAGAAAATTTTTAATAAAATGTGCTTATTTACCCATGGTGAGCTTGGAGAGAGATCGATCATAACTGCATCCAATGCTTGTGTATCACCTGTGAGGCTTTGGAGGTTGGAGTATTGCCTTTTCCCTTAGGGAGGCCCCAGAAAGTCCCAGAGTTCTTTGTTACTCAGGTACTCCTTTAGTAATGCTTTACCACTACTACTACTACTACTACTACCACCACTACCACCACCACTACTACTACTGCTGCTACTACTACTACCATCACCACTGGCAGCAATCACTACTGTTACCACCACATATTGTGTTTTTATTTTGTGTGAAGCACATCATATGAATAATTTCTAATGTTCACAATAATCCTAGAAGATAGATACTATTATAGTCATTTTACACATATCTCAATGAATACATTTTCTTGAGGCCACAGGCTAGTAATCATAAAAAATGGGACTGAATACAGGATTATTGGAGTCTTCTGTTTACACCATTTTGCTCCATATGACATCTACTCTCCCACCAAACCTTTCATCTCATGGCCCACTCATTTAGGACATTTAGGACATACTTTCTTTGGTTTATTTGGTAGAATGTTGCAAACTGATGAAGATTTCAGGTGTCATTTTTCCTTAGATAATATCTTAAATAAGACCTTCCATGACCTAACTCCCAGAAGTGATTAATGACAGGAATCTTAAGCCATTACTGTGGCTCTATTTTGGTATTATTTTCACCACAGAGGCATGTAACATGCTGTTTGTGGTCATATCCTCTATCAACATCAGACTGACTCAGCTGGCACAGTGGGATCTGGAATCTAAAGGTGGTGTCAGCAGATTTTTTTTTTATGAAGGGCCAGGTGGCTGAGATTTTTTGGCTTTGCAGGCCATGCAGTTTCTGTTGAGACTTCTCTGCCATGACTAATGCACTCTGTTGCTGTAGGGTAAAAGCAGCCACAGAAAATAGTATACAATTGGGCATGGCTGTGTCCCAAGAAAAGTTTATTTATAAAAACAGACAGTGGGCCATATTTGGTCTACAAACTGTAGTTTGTCTACTCTTGGTCTAAGCTTGGTCTCAGACAAGCTCTGTGATTCTAGGGAAAGATACTCAAACTTTCCGAACTTCACTATTTTTATCAGTAAACATGGGGATACAACTACCATATCAACTAACTTATGAGGATGATAAGGTTTTATTGAGGATGAAATTAGATAATTTATGTAAAATTATTTGATACACTGCCTACTGCTAGTGTAATTGTTAAAAATGAGTACACAAAACATTGAGGCTTAACCCACTAATACTGGCCTCTTGTAAACTATCACCTTTATTTTCCATTCTTTTATCTCTCTACCCAATTCTCCATCTATTTTTCCCTGTTCACTCTTCCTCCTACACATATGCCCGTGTATGCACATGTGCACACACACACACAGAAGTCCTACATCCCTAGTGCTATATTCTTACTTGCTCCAGCTATACCCTTAGGCCCTCTTTTCCCATCCATTCTCCACTAGGCTTGATTTTTACATGCTCCCTCTCAGTTGTCCCTCTTCAGATTAGAGAGAATAAACATCATAACTGGTCCAACTTTTTTTCTAAATGGGATGATTTCTAGATAAATGGCTTATTCCAAGATGCCCCTGGAGCAGCTCACAAGAAAAAAAACTATCAATTCAAGTGGAGTGTGTGATTCTTTGTAGAGTACATTAGATTACTTCTGAGAAATTCACTTATGACCAAAAGCAGCAATGCAGCTCTAGAAAACTGGAGAAATTTGGGCTTAGAGGATGCCAAGTGAAGTCACTTCTACACCGGGAGTTGTGTTTACAGGGCAGAAGCCATGGACAGTGTGCAATGACAATACAGCTAGAGAGAAAGGCTAAGTCTGAACTCACCTGCCAGTTGCTGAAATGAACAAATTTTTTAAAATAATGGGTTATGGTCGTGCTGTGCTGCTGAAATGGCTCCCTTGGGGAAAGAAAAGAGAGAGAGAAAGAGAGCAGCCTGATTTGTAGAATTTATTAACTTCCAAGATGTAAATTGGGGTGTCCAATCTTTTGGCTTCCCTGGCTAGAAGAACTCTCTTGGGCCACACATAAAATACCTAATATTAACAATAGCTGATGAGCTATTAAAAAATCACAAAACAAAAACTCACAATGTGGCCAGGCGCAGTGGCTCACACCTGTAATCCCAGCACTTTGGGAGGCTGAGGCGGGTGGATCATGAGGTCAGGAGATTGAGACCATCCTGGCTAACATGGTGAAACCCCATCTCTACTAAAAAAAAAAAAAAAAATATATATATATATATATATATATATATATATAAATTAGCTGGGCCTGGTAGCAGGTGCCTGTAGTCCCAACTACTTGGGAAGCTGAGGCAGGAGAATCACTTGAACCCGGAAGGCAGAGGTTGCAGTGAGCCGAGATCGTGCCACTGCACTCCAGCCTGGCAACAGAGCAAGACTCCGTCTCAAAAAAAAAAAATCATAATGTTTTAAGAAAGTTTACGAATTTGTGCTAGGCTGCATTCAAAGCCACCCTGCACCACATGAGACCTGCAGGCCGTAGGCCTCACAAGCTTGGTGTAAATACTTCCGCCATGGACAGTGTCAGGCTACCAATAATTTAATAACTGTTAGCTCACAAAATGGCTGAATACTTCCCAATCACCTGTTCCTGCCAGCTCTGACACATCACTGGCTCCATCCATCACTAGCTTCAACTATTGGGAAGTTTAAATGATATAAAAATTTACCTCTAATAGTCCCTAGAGGAATGAAAGCTCTCAAATTTTCTAACTCAGATCAAGTAAGTCCATAATCAGAACCTTTTCTCCATTTCTTAATCCTTGTTTCCAAGAAAATGCACAGATATTAATGTTTTCCTCTGAATAAAATAGCATAAGTAGTTAAACTATTTCATTCATCTACACACACACACACACACACACACACACACACCCCTTACTACATTTTTTATAGGTTAAAGATTCTTTTTCTCCCTGAAGTTATGTACTCCATATGTTCTTTTATACATGTTAGGAAAATTTTTGACAATTACAAATCTAGGTTCTTGCTATTCAAAGTGTGTTCCTCAGAGAAGGAGAAGCACATCACCTGAGAGCATATTAGAAAACTGAAATTTCAGATTGCACCCTTGATCTAATAAATCAGAATGTGCATCTTAACCAAATTTGTATGTGCATTAACATTTGAAAAGAACTGCTCTAAGCTCCATTCAATTTACACTTAGGAGACAGACAAAAACCCTGATGAAATTTGCTGTTGCTCATACCACAAAAACAAATAATCAGTCTTGTCGCTTGCAGTAATTCTTAAAATTCTATATAGATTTTTTTCATTTAAGACTTTAAAATATTCCAGAAGTAGTGAGATTTAAAACACAAAAGCAAACTGTCTTTTGCTGAATCATGACAGTGTGCTCCTAGGTAACTACCAAAAAATAAGGCAAATTAGACAAATGTTCTTGTGTGAGTTCCAACCTTCCTCTTCAACTTTATGTCCATCATTTAATTGTATGCTGTGATAAAAAGAATAATGCTTCCCTAGAATGTCCACTCTTAGTCTCTGAAGCCTGTGAACATGTAATCTTATGTAACAAAAGAGACTTTACAGATTAAGTCAGGGATCTTGAGAGAAGATTACCCTGGAATATCCAGGTGCCCAATGGAATCACAAGGTCCTTAAAAGGGAAAAAGAAGGCAGGAGGGTAAGTAAAGATGTGATCATGGAAGCAGAGGTTGAAGTGAAGTAGGAACACGAGCCAAGGGACGTGGGTGGCCTCTAGAAGCTTGAAAAGAAAAAATATACATATAAAAACAATTTTCCCCTAGAACCTCCAGATGGAACATGATCCTGCCAACACCTTGATTTCACCCCAGTGAAATCCATTTCAGACTTCTGACCTCCAGAATTGCAAGAAAACAATGTGTGTTGTTTTAAGCCACTAAATTCATGAGAATGTGTTACAGCATCAACAGGACACGAATACAAATGCCTTTCTCCCTGATTAGACTGTGAGCATTTCAAAGGGATGACTGTATCTTGCATATTTTGGTTGACTCCAATGTTTAGCCAGTAGGTTCTTAATCATGATTTGAAGAAGAAATGAAAGAATGATGTAGCAATCCATTCTTCTACACTGCAGCTAAAACTGATCTCATTGTCTTACTGCCTAAAACCCTTCAGTGGGTGTCCATTACTCTTAGAAAAAACAAAACCCTTAACATGCTCTAAGGACCTGCATGACCAAACCCATGCCCACTGGTTTAGCTGTGCCTCCAGCACCCACTGTCAGCTCTGTTGACCATTTTTCATGTTGAATCTACTACAGCAAGAACTCTTTCCCTCCCCTTTGCTTGTAGCTCCCCTATACAGGTTAATACCTATTTCTTTCTTCAGATGTCTCTCAAATATCACTTCCTCTTTGCTTCATAAATTGTATTCCTTTCTTTTTTAGGACTTGTCTTCAATCATAAATACGAAAAGTTTTTCTTCTCTACTAGATTCTAAGCTCTATGAGAGCAGAGACTGTGTCTATTGTACATTTTAGCACTACTTCAGGGCCTGGCATAGAGTAGGAACCCTGTAATTATTTGTTGAATGAAAAATATTTGTTAAAAAAATTAGTCATTGAATGTATAAAATAAAAAGAAAAATGCTTTAGTGATTTGTCAGCTTCTAACTCATAAGGAATTATAAGGTAGAAAAACAATTTTAAGAAAAACTGAACTTTCTGGAGTCCTCATAGTACACAGTACCACTTTTAGATTTCATTCTCTAACCCTGATTTAGAATCCTCCACATTGAGCTACTGCCCACATTTAACAGTAGTTGTCATCTTTCTGTTAGGGAGCTGTTAATGACTCCCCAGATTGGTTAAGGTCCTTCAATCAACATTTCCTTCTAGGGCTGTTACTCAGAGCCAGTGCTGTGGAGTCAATTGTATGCATCTCTTTCCAATTTTGTAGTCATTCCACTTTGGTATTTTGAAATCTGCTTTGGTAGGAGTATTTACACACCATGGAAATGAGCAAATGCTACAAATCAGTTTTTCTTCTCTTTTATTTTATTTGAGCCAGTTGCTAAACATAAACCTACAGACCACTACCTGGAGCCTTTTATTTCAGAGACTTATTAAGTGGTACAGAGCCGGATATATGAAGTCTTGAGACATTGCCGGGAAATTCTAACATGGGAGCACCAATTCTAAATCAATTGTGTCAGGTCAGGCTCTGAGACAGTCATCTTCCCTCAAACCTCATTCTGTCATGAGCTCCAACTTCTCCCCAAAGTCAGCTAGGTTTGAATGACCTCTGATTCCTCTTAAAATTAAGGATTCTTCAAATTCATACATAGCACTCTTCCTTGATGGAGCTGGGCATTAGGTCCTCCTGCACTTTGAGGTTGTAGGGAGAGAAAGAAATTGGATGACAAATCCCAAACACATTACTTTATATTCACAACTCATATATTTCAATAATTTAATATTATAATCTCATGGATACATGCTCAAACAGTTTAGAAGGTGTAATAAAAACCATGCTTAAGTATCTCAATCTACATTTCAATGAGCCTTCTGGTTTTGGCCAAGCAAAAAAGCAATATTCATTTACCTGCCTCATAAATGTCTTGAACACTCATGGGAGGATAGACAGGACCCTTACAGTGACCACTAGTTGAGCAATAGTCTTAAATAGTTACCTTCTCTCAAGGTGGAAAAGCTCACGAGGTGTTTTTTGGGTGCTTTTGCTTACTAATGACTCAAATCCCATTTAACAAATGCTTAATGGGGTGATAAAGTCTCTCTAAAGTCAGCTTATCAGTGTTCTACACACAGTAGGGTTTTGCTGAATGATGGAGAGTGATTTTAACCATTGTAAATGCCCATTAGCATCCATTAACATGAAAGTTAATTACACTAATTACACTTTGTTTTACCATTTTCACTGGGTTGAAAAGCTTATTCTTTCATTCAGAGTGTTTTGGATGCTGCTTTAGCTCTTAGCAATGGTTATATATATAATTCAATTCTAAAGGAATTAAGTATATGAAAGAAAAAATTGCACTAGTAAGAAATTAAGTTAATCAGTAGATAAAAGAGAACATACCTTAAAAGAAACAGTAAAATAAAGTTAAAATTAAAAAATGAATTCTGGAATCTGGTTCAAGATGGCTCTTCACCTAGAATCACCAGAGTAGTATATAGATAGTCAAACTTTGAGCACATTACCCAAGAGAAAATGGTGGAATTCAACAGGGAAGTGACAGGGGACACAAAGCATGGAAGGAGAAGGAGAGGCAGTCTTACTGGCTGAGAGCAGCTGGGAGCCAGGACCCCCCGTTGGTTAGTAATAGAATTCCAGCAGCCTGCATTCCCACCTGCAGTTGTGCAATCCTGGACACAGGAGAACCCCTCACCTCTCCCAACTGCTGAAATTAACATAGGAAGCTGCCAGGAGTCTGTGGGACAGAATTGCTCTGGAGAGGGAGCTCATGCTGGGCCCCACATCCTTCATGAGACCGAAGCAGCTACAGCAAGATGCCATTTTCAAACCATCTTCCTGCAAACAGCATGCTGTCTGAGGAACCAAAGGCACTGGGACTTGGGCATTACAGAAACTCAGATTGTCGCTTCTGGATTGCCACTAAAGAGGGTGTAACTCCTATTGGTGGACGTAACCTGAGCTGGCAGGTGGGCAACATGTATCCCTTTTGCACTTCTGTCCTGGGAGTCCCAGGGGAGTAAGCCAAGAGCACTCCTTCAGCTGGGGCCATAAAGCAAGTGTGGCAGGGATGCAACCCCTGAATCTAACATAGGGAGCTGCCATGAGTACACGGAAAGAAACTGCTCCAGAGAGGGAGCACATGCTGGGTCACTCCAGCATTTCTGAGACCTAAGTGGCTACAGCAAGGTGTCATTTTCAAAACTAGCTTCTGGCAAACTGCATACTGTCCTGGGACCCAGCGGTCCCAGGACTGAAACTCAAGCTGTCACTCCTGGGTCAGAGGAAGGAGCAGGGAGTCATCCCACAGCTGGGAAATGAGTGGGGCTTGTGTGGCAAATGCCAGTACCAAAAAGCAAACAATGCGAGAATCTGAGACGAGGATGTGAGTGGGGATGAGTTGTCTCTGATAACTGGTTACGAACTGAGTGTGAGTTCCTGTAACCACAGCAGGTAGGGAGAAAACCCTGTCAGGAATAGCGTGTGAAAGGGACATACATCCCCCACCTGCTGGTCCAGGCTATGGTCACCCATAGTGGCTCCACCCTCTTCAGTGGCAAGGCCTAAGTACAGCTACTATTGCATCTCACCTGAGCACTCCTTCTGGGGCCTGAGGATCACCTGGCTGCCACCCATCATGGATGGTACCTATGCTCACCATTGGTGGGCCAGAGAGCAAGCTTGCTCAGGCCAGCTTTGCCACCTACTCCAAGACATAGCATGTAGCCTCGGGTCCTGGGGATTGTTCAACCCAGTCCACTACCTTGGGCACCTAAGCACTCCTCCAAGGGACCTGAGGATGGCCTAAATTCCTAGCCACTACCACTCAGCTGGCTGCCACCTCCAAGTGCCACCTGTGGGCCTGGAAACTGGCTTCCTCAGCCTATCCTATCTACCACCACCATTAATGCACACAACTTGGGACCCAGAGAATCATCCCATCAATGCTACTCTCATGCCATGCTGGCTCCCCAGGGGCCTAAGAACCTGCTGGCCCACTAGGTCTGCTGTTACCACTACTGAAACCTGAGTAAGCCACATGGAGGCCCAAGAACAAATCACCGGTAACTGTTGACACAGGTGTCAGCATACACTGTCATGGGGCACAAAGATAGGCATGCTCAGCCCACCTCCGCCACCACTAAAGACTGAAGACTGGCACACCTGGCATCCCAGTGCCCAGCACAACTTCACCAGAGCCTCCACTAATAACTGCACCCTAGCCCACTAAGGAAATCACAGACACCATTAATGCTATTTACAGCCAAATAAATCATAGACTATATTATTACACGCACCCAGAATGAAAGACAAAATATCCTACCCAACCAACACCATAGACACTTCAGGAAAAAGTCCTACCCTGTGAAAGTAAATTGATACATAGGAAGAAGTGACTGTTACACTAGATGTTCATATATCAAAGTAGGGACACAAGAAACATAAAAAAGCAAAGAAATATAACACCTCCAAAGGAACACAATAATCTTCCAGCAACAGATATTAAGCAAAAAGAAAATTTTTAAATCCCAGATATACAATTAAAATATTAGTTTTAAAGAATCTTGGGGAGATACAAGAGAACTCTGAGAAACAACATAAATAAATCAGGAAAACAATTCAGGATATGAATGAGAAATTTACCAAAGAGATAGGTATTTTTTAAAAGAGACAAATAGAAATTCTGGAGTTAAAGAATTCATTGAAGAAAATACAAAATACAATTAAAAGCTTAAGGAATGACTAGGCAAGCAGAAGAAATAATCTCAGAACTTGAAAATAAGTCTTTTGAAATAATCTAGTCAGATAAAAATAAAGAAAAAAGAATAAAAAAGAATGAGCCAAATCTTCATGACATTTGGGACAGCATAAGGTGAGTGAATTTACAAATTATCAGTCTCCTTAAGGACAAAGAAGCAAAGAAAGGATTAGAAAACCTATTTAACAAAATAATAGATGAAAACTTCTCATGTGCAGCAAGAGATTTAGACATTCAAACACAAGAGGCTTAATGATGCCCAAAGAGATACAATGTAAAAGGTCATCCCCATGGCACATTATAATCAGACTGTGTAAAATCAAAGTTTAAAAGCAAATCCTAAAAACAGTAAGATAAAAGCATCTAGTTACCTATAAAGAAAACCCCATTAGACTAACAGCAGATTTCTTTTTTTCTTTTTTTAATTTTTTTATTATACTTTATGTTCTAGGGTACATGTGCACAATGTGCAGGTAGATTAACAGCAGATTTCTAAGCAGAAACCTTACAGACCAGAAAAGAATGGAATGATATATTCAAAGGGCTGAAAGAAAAAAAAACATGCTATCCAAGAATACTATATCTAGCAAAATTATCCTTTATAAATGAAGAAAAAATAAAGTCATTCTCAAACAAATAAATGCTGAGGTTACTTGTTACCATTAGACTGGCCTTACAAGAAATGCTCAAGGAAGTCCTAAACTTGGAAATCAAAAGATAATATTTACCATCGTGAAAACACACAAAAGTATAAACTCATTGCTAAAGCAATCATACAAAAGAGTAAGAGGAAGGACTCAAATTAAACCACTATAAAAATCCACTAAGCCGAAACAACAAACTATAAGAGAAAAAGAAAAGAACAAAGAATATATAAAACAATCAGAATAAAGTTAACAATATGACAGGAACAAAGCCTCATATACCAATAATAACCTTAAATATAAACATTAAATTCTCCTTTTAAAGATATAGAATGGTTGAATGAATAAGACATGATCTGAATACATGATGCTTAAAGAAACTCACCTTACTAGTAAAGGCACATGTGGACTGATAGAAAAGCAATGGAAAAAGATTTTCCACACAAATAGAAATCAAAAGTGAACAAGAGTAGCTAGTATTTATATCAGATAAAGCAGACATTAAGCAAAGGACAGTAAAACCAAGACAAAGAAGGTCATTATATAATGATAAATGGATCAATCCAGCATGAGGATATAGCAATTCTAAATACATATGTACCCAACACTGCAACATCCAGATTCATAAGCAAATATTATTAGATCTAACTAGACAGACTGCAATATAATAATAGTAGGGACTTCAACACCCTACTTTCAGCATTAGACAGGTAACCTAGACAGAAAAGGAATAAAGAAACATTGGGTTTAAACTGGATGTTAGATCAAATGGACCTAACAGACATTTGCAGAATAACTTCTCCAACAACTACAGAATGAACATTCTTTTCATCAACACACTGAACATTCATTCTCCAGGATAGACCATGTTAGGCCGCAAAATAAGCCTCAATAAAATTTAAAAAATCAAAATCATAGCAAATATTTTCTCATACCACAGTGGAATAAAACTAAAAATCAATAGCAAGAGGAACTCTAGAATATACAGAAATACATGGAAATTATACAACATGAGGTGACTGAATTTCCTGAATGACCATTGGGTTAATAAAAAAATTATGAAGAGAATAAAAATAAATTCTTGGAACAAATAAAAATGTAAACACAACATATCAAAACCTGTGGGATATAACAAAAGTAGTGTTACAAGGGATATTTATAGCAATGAACACCTACATCAAGAAAGTAAAGAGATAACAAACCAATAATCTAAGGAGGCATTTCAAGAAACTAGAAAAGCAGGAGCAAGCCAAATCCAAAATTAGCAGAAGAAAAGAAATAATAAAAATCAAGCAGAACTAAATAAAGTGGAGACTTAAAAAAACACATACACACAAAGTTGGTTCTTTAAAAAGGTAAACAAAATTGATAAGCTGCTAGCTAGAATAACCAAGAAAAGCAGAGAGAAGAACCAAATAAACAAAATCAGAAATGAAAAAAGACTTTGCAAATGACACCACAGAAATACAAATGATCTTTAAAGACTATAGAGACTATTACGAACTATACACTGGCAAACTGGAAAGACTTGAGGAAATAGATACATTCCTAGAAACATATAACCTACCAAGATTGAACCAGGATGAAATAGAAAACCTGAACAGACCAATAAAATTAGTGACATTGAATCAGTAATGAAAAGTCTCCCAACAACAACAACAACAACAACAACAAAAAGCCCAGGACTGGATGGATTCACAGCTGAACTCTACCAAACACACAAAGAAGAACTGATAATACAAATCCTCCTGAAACTATCACAAAAACTCAAGAAGGAGAGGATTCTCCACAACTCACACTATGATGCCAGAATTACCCAATTCCAAAACAGTTAAAGAAAGAAAACTACAGACCAACATCTCTGATTAATATAGATGCAACAATCCTCAACAAAATACTAGTAAACTGAATCAAACAGCACATTAAAAAGATAATGCAACATTGTCTGGTGGGATTTATTCCAGGGATTAAAGGATGGTTCAACATAAGCAAATCAATAAATATGATATAACTCATTAACAGAATGAAGGACAAAAACCATATAATAATCTCAATAAAGGCAGAAAATGTAGTTGATAAAATTAAACATCACCTCACGATAAAAATTCTCAACAAACTACGCATAGTAGGAACATATCTCAAAATAATAAAGTCCATATATGAAAAACCCACAGCTAACATCATATTAAATGGTGAAAAGTTGAATGCATTCTCCCTAAGAACTGGAAAAAGACAAGGATGCCCACTTCCACCACTCCTATTCAGCATTGTGCTGGAAGTTCTAACCAGAGAAATCTAGCAAGAGAAGAAAATAAAAGGCATCCAAAGTGGAAAAGTGGAAGTCAATTTATTTCTGTTTGCTGATTATAAGATCGAATACCCAGAAAACCGAAAGTCCACCAAAAGTCTCCTAGATTTGCTAAATGAATTCAGTGAAGTTTCAGGATACAAAACCATGCACCAAAATCAATAGCATTCTTATACACTAGTAACATAAATCAAGGCAGCAATCCCATTTACAATAGCTACCAAAAAATGCTATAAATAAATTTTAAAAAGGTACTGAAAAATCTCTATAAAGAAAACTACAAAACACTCATCAAAGAAATTGAAGATGACACAAATGGAAAAACAAACCAAGCTCATGGATCAGAAGAATTAATACTGTTAAAATGGCCATGCTTCCCAAAGCAATCTACAAATTCAATGCTATTCCTATCAGATAACCAACATCATTTTTCACAGAACTAGAAAAAACTACTCTAAAATTCATATGGACCCAAAAATGAGCCCGAAATAGCTAAAGCAATCCTGTACAGAAAGAACGAAGTGGGAAGTATCACATTACCTGATTTCAAATTATGCTACAAGGCTATAGTAACCAAAACAGCATGGTACTGGTATAAAAATAGACACATAAGGTGGCTGGCAAGATGGCTGAATAGGAACAGCTCGGGTCTGTGGCTCCCAGCGAGATCAGTGCAGAAGGCCGGTGATTTTTTTATTTCCAACTGAGGTACCTGGCTCATCTCATTGGGACTGGTTAGACAGTGAGTGCAGCCAACAGAGGGCAAGCAAAGCATGGTGGGGTGTCACCTCACTTGGGAAGTGCAAGGATTTTGGGAACTCCCTCCTCTAGCCAAGGGAATCCCTGAGGGACTGTGCCTTGAGGAAAGGTGCACTCCAGCCCCAGATACTATGCTTTTCCCATGGTCTTCGCAACCCACAGACCAGGAGATTCCCTCTGATGCCTATGCCACCAGGGGCCTGGGTTTCAAGCACAAAACTGGGCGGCCGTTTGGGCAGACACTGAGCTAGCTGCAGGAGTTTCTTTTTATACCTGAGTGGTGCCTGGAATGCCAGTGGGAAAGAACTGTTTATGCCCCTGGAAAGGGGGCTGAAGCCACAGAGCCTAGTGGTCTAGCTCAGTGGATCCCACCTCCGTGGAGTCCACCAAGCTAAGATCCACTGGCTTGAAATTCTCACTGCCAACACAGCAGTCTGAAGTCAACTGGGATGCTCAAGCTTGGTGGGGGGAGGGCCGTCCGCCATTACTGAGGCTTGAGTAGGCAGTTTTCCCCTCACAGTGTAAACAAAGCTGCTGGGAAGTTCGAACTGGGTGGGAGCCCACTGCAGCTCAGCAAAGCTGCTGTAGCCAGACTGCCTCTCTAGATTCTTCAGCTCTGAGCAGGGCATCTCTGAAAGAAAGGCAGCAGCCCAGTCAAGGGCTTATAGATCAAACTCTCATCTCCCTGGGACAGAGCACCTGGGAGAACAGGCAGGTGTGGGCACAGCTTCAGCAAGCTTAAACATCCCTCCCTGCCGGCTCTGATAAGAACTGAAGCTCTGCTGAGGGACAGACTGCCTTCTCAAGTGGGTCCCTGACCCCCATGCCTCCTGACTGGGAGAAAACTCCCACTAGGGGTCGACAGGCACCTCAGACAGGGGAGTTCTGGCTGGCATCTGGTGGGTGCCCCTCTGGGACAAAGCTTCCAAAGGAAGGAACAGGCAGCAATCTTTGCTATTCTGCAGCCTCCATTGGTGATACCCAGGCAAGCAGGGTCTGGAGTGGACCTCCAGCAAACACCAGCAGACCTGCAGCAGAGGGGTCTGACTGTTAGAAGGAAAGCTAACAAACAGAAAGGAGGGGCATCAACATCAACAAAAAGGATGTCCACACAGAAACCCCATCCAAAGGTCACCAGCATCAAAGACCAAAGGTAGAAAAATCCATGAAGATGAGGAAAAACCAGCACACAAAGGCTGAAAATTCCAAAAACCAGAATGGCTCTTCTCCTACAAAGGATTACAACTCCTCACCACCAAGGGAACAAAACTGGATGGAAAATGAGTTAGACAAATTGACAGAAGTAGGCTTCAGAAGGTGGGTAATAACAAATTCCTTCAAGCTAAAGGAGCATGTTCTAACCCAATGCAAGGAAGCTAAGAACCTTAAAAAAAGGTTGAAGGAATTGCAAACTAAAATAAAAAATTTAGAGAAGAATATAAATGACCTGATGAAGCTGAAAAACACAGCACAAGTACTTCACGAAGCATACACAAGTATCAATAGCTGAATCGATCAAGCAGAAGGAAGGATATCAGGGATTGAAGATCAACTTAATGAAATAAAGCATGAAGACAAGATTAGAGAAAAAAGAATGAAAAGAAATGAACAAAGCCTCCAAGAAATATGGGACTATGTGAAAAGACCAAAGCTACGTTTGACTGGTGTACCTGAAAGTGACAGGGAGAACGGAACCAAGTTAGAAAACACTCTTCAGGATATCATCCAGGAGAACTTCCCCAACCTAGCAAGACAGGTAAAAATTCAAATTCAGGAAATACAGAGAACACCACAAAGACACTCCTTGAGAAGAGCAACCCCAAGGCACATAATCGTTAGATTCACCAAGGTTGAAATGAAGGAAAAAATGTTAAGGGCAGTCAGAGAGAAAGGTTGGGTTACCCACAAAGGGAAGCCCATCAGACTCACAGTAGATTTCTCTGCAGAAATCCTAGAAGCCAGAAGAGAGTGGGGGCCAATATTCAACATTCTTAAAGAAAGAATTTTCAACCCAGAATTTCATATCCAGCCAAACTAAGCTTCATAAGCAAAGGAGAAATAAAATCCTTTACAGACAAGCAAATGCTAAGAGATTTTGTCACCATCAAGCCTACCTTACAAGAGCTCCTGAAGGAAGCACTAAATATGGAAAGGAAAAACCAGTACCAGGCACTGCAAAAACATACCAAATTGTAAAGACCATCAACACTATGAAGAAACTGCATCAATTAATGGGCAAAATAAAAAGCTAGCATCATAATGGCATGATCAAATTCACATAAAACAATATTAACCTTAAATGTAAATGGGCTAAATGCCCCAATTAAAAGACACAGACTGGCGAATTGGATAAAGAGTCAAGACCCATCAGTGTGCTGTATTCAGGAGACCCATCTTGTGTGCAAAGACACACATAGGCTCAAAATAAAGGGATGGAGGAATATTTACCAAGTAAATTGTAAGGAAAAAAAGCAGGGGTTGCAATCCTAGTCTCTGATAAAACAGACTTTAAACCAACAGAGATCAACAAAGACATAGAAGGGCATTACATAATGGTAAAGGGATCAATGCAACAAGAAGAGCTAACTATCCTAAATATGTATGCACCCAATATAGGAGCACCCAGATTCATAAAGCAAGTTCTTAGAGTCCTACAAAGAGACTTAGATCCTCAAACAATAATAGTGGGAGATTTTAACACCCCACTGTCAATATTAGACAGATCAACGAGACAGAAAATTAACAAGGATATTCAGGATTTGAACCCAGCTCTGGACCAAGCAGACCTAATAGTCACCTACAGAATTCTCCACACCAAATTAACAGAATATACATTCTTCTCAGCACCACATCACACTTATTCTAAAATTGACCATATAATTGGAAGTAAAACACTCCTCAGCAAATGCAAAAGAATGGAAATCATAACAAACAGTCTCTCAGACCACAGTGCAATCAAACTCAGTACTAAGAAACTCACTCAAAACCGTACAACTACATGGAAACTGTACAAACCTGCTCCTGAATGACTACTGGGTAAATAACAAAATTAAGGCAAAAATAAATAAGTTATTTGAAACCAATGAGAACAAAGACACAATGTACCAGAATCTCTGGGACACAGCTAAAGCAGTGTTTACAGGGAAATTTATAGCACTAAGTGCCCACAGGAGAAAGCAGGAAAGATCAAATATCGACACCCTAACATCACAATTAAAAGAATTAGAGAAGCAAGAGCAAACAAATTCAAAAGCTAGCAGAAGACAACAAATAACTCAGATCAGAGCAGAACTGATGGAGATAGAGACATGAAAAATCCTCAAAAAATCAATGAATCCAGGAGCTGGTTTTTTTAAAAGATCAACAAAATAGATAGACTGCTAGCCAGACTAATAAAGAAGAAAAGAGAGAGGAATCAAATAAACACAATAAAAAGTGATAAAGGGGCTATCACCACCGATCCCACAGAAATACAAACTACCATCAGAGAATAGTAGAAATACCTCTATGCAAATAAACTAGAAAATCTAGAAGAAACAGACAAATTCCTGGACACATACACCCTCCCAAGACTAAACCAGGAAGAAGTCAAATCCCTGAATAGACCAATAACAAGTTCTGAAATTGAGGCAGTAATTAATAGCCTACCAACCAAAAAAAGTCCAGGACCAGACAGATTCACAGCTGAATTCTACCAGAGGTAAAAGGAGGAGCTGGTACCATTCCTTCTGAAACTATTCCAAACAACAGAAAAAGAGGGACTCCTCCCTAACTCATTTTATGAGGCCAGCATCATCCTGATACCAAAATCTGGCAGAGACACAACAAAAAAAGAAAATTTCAGGCCAATATCCCTAATGAACATCAATGTGAAAATCCTCAATAAAATACTGGCAAACCAAATCCAGCAGCATATCAAAAAGCTTATCCACCATGATCAAGTGGGCTTCATCCCTGGGATGCAAGGCTGGTTCAACATATGCAAATCAATAAATGTTATCCATCACATAAACAGAACCAATGACAAAAACCACATGATTATCTCAATAGATGCAAAAAAGGCCTTCAATAAAATGCAACAACCCTTCATACTAAAAACTCTCAATAAACTAGGTATAGATGAAACGTATCTGAAAATAATAAGAGTTATTTATGACAAACCCACAGCCAATATCATACTGAATAGGCAAAAGCTGGAAGCATCCCCTTTGAAAACTGGCACAAGACAAAGATGCCCTCTTTCTCCACTCCTATTCAACATAGTTTTGGAAGTTATGGCCAATGCAATAAGGCAAGAGAAAGAAATAAAGGGTATTCAAATAGGAAGACAGGAAGTCAAATTGTTTCTGTTTACAGATGACATGATTGTATATTTAGAAAACCCCATCATCTCAGCCCAAAATCTCCTTAAGCTGATAAGCAACTTCAGCAAAGTCTCAGGATACCAAATCCTGTATGTGTAAAAATTACAACCATTCCTATACACAATAATAGACAGAGAGCCAAATCATGAATGAACCCCATTCACAATTGCTACAAAGAGAATGAAATACCTATGAATACAACTTACCACGGATGTGAAGGACCTCTTCAAGAAGAACTACAAACCACTGGTCAACGAAATAAAAGAGGACACAAACAAATGGAAAAACATTCCATGCTCATGGAGAGGAAGAATCAATATCACGAAAATGGCCATACTGCCCAAAGTAATTTATAGATTCAATGCTGTCCCCAAAAAGCTACCAGTGACTTTCTTCACAGAATTAGAAAAAAACTACTTTAAATTTCATATGGAACCAAAAAAGAGCCTGTATAGCCAAGACAATCCTAAGCAAAAAGAACAAACAAACTATAATACAAGGCTACAGTAACCAAAACAGCATGCAACTGGTACCAAAAAGAGATATAGACCAATGCAACAGAACAGAGGCCTCAGAAATAATGCCACACATCTACAACCATCTGATCTTTGACAAACCTGAAAAAAACAAGCAATGGGGAAAGGATTCCCTATTTAATAAATGGTGTTGGGAAAACTGGCTAGCCATATGCAGAAAACTGAAACTGGACCTCTTCCTTACACCTTATACAAAAATTAACTCAAGATGAATTAAAGACATAAATGGAAGACCTAAAGCCACAAAAACCCTAGAAGAAAACCTAAGCAATTCCATTCAGGACATAGGCATGGGCAAAGACTTCATGACGAAAACAACAAAAGCAATGGCAACAACAGCCAAAATTGACGAATGGGACCTAATTAAACTAAAAAGCTTCTGCACAGCAAAAGAAACCATCATCAGAGTAAACAGGCAAGATACAGAATGAGAAAAAATTTTTGCAATCTATCCATCTGACAAATGGCTAATATCCAGAATCTACAAGGAACTTAAACAAATTTACAAGAAAAAACAACCTCATCAAAAAGTGGACAAAGGATGTGAACAGACACTTCTCAAAAGATGATATTTATGTGGCCAACAAACAGATGAAAAAAAGCTCATCATCACCGGTCATTAGATAAATGCAAATCAAAACCACAGTGAGATACCATCTCACGCCAGTTAGAATGGTGATCATTAAAAAGTCAGGAAACAACAGATGCTGGAAAGGACATGGAGAAATAGGAACACTTTTACACTGTTGGTGGGACTGTAAACTAGTTTAACCATTGTGGAAGACAGTGTGGCAATTCCTCAAGGATCTAGAACTAGAAATACCACTTGACCCAGCAATCCCATTACTGGTTATATATCCGAAGGATTATAAATCATTCTACTATAAAGATACATGCACACGTATGTTTATTGCAGCACTATTCACAATAGCAAAGATGTGGAACCAACCCAAATGCCCATCAATGATAAACTGGATAAAGAAAATGTGGCGCATTTTACACCATAGAATACTATGCAGCCATAAAAAAGGATGAGTTCATGTCCCTTGCAGGGATGTGGATGAAGCTGGAAACCATCATTCTCAGCAAACTATCAAGAACAGAAAACCAAACACCACATGTTCTCACTCGTAAGTGGGAGCTGAACAATGAGAACTCATGGACACAGGGAGTGGAGCATCACACACCAAGGCCTGTTGGGAGGTGGGAGGAGATAGGGGAGGGATAGCATTAGGAGAAATACCTAATGTAGATGACAGGTTGATGAGTGCAGCAAACCACCATGGCACATGTATACCTATGTAACAAACATGCACGTTCTGCACATATATCCCAGGAAAAGTATAATAATAATAAAAAATAGATACATAGATCAATGAAACAGGATACAGAACCCAGAAATAAAGCCACATATTTACAGCCAACTGATCTTTGACGAAGGTACTAGGAACATGCATTTGAGAAAGGACACTCTTTTCAATAAATTGTGCTGGAAAAATTAGATAGTTGTACACAGAAAAGTGAAACGGGACCCCTGTTCTCACCATATATTAATACAAAAGTCATCTCAGATGGATTAAGGACTTAAATATTAGATATAAAAACTATAAAAATATTAGAAGAAAACCTAGGAAAAACTCTTCTGGACATTGGTCTAAGCAAAGAATTTATGACTATGACCACAAAAACACAGGAAACAAAAACAAAATCAACAAATGGGATTTAAACTAAAAAGTCTTTGCACATCAAAAGAAACAATCAACAGAGTGAAGAGACAACCTGTTGAATAGATAAAATATTTGCAAACTATTCATCTGACAGGGACTAACATCCAGAATATAGAAGAAACTCAAACAACTACACAAAACTCCCAAATAATCCCATTAAAATGTGGGCGAAGGAGATGAATGGACATTTTGCAAAAGAAGACATGAAAATGGCGGACATATTCAACATTGCTCAATACCACTAATCATCAGAGAAATGCTAATCAAAACCACAATGAGATATTATTTTATCCTAATCAGAATGGCTACTATTAAAAAGACCAAAAAAAAAAAAATGTTGGTAAGGATGCAGAGAAAAGGGAACTCTTACACACTGTTGGTGGGAACGTAAATTAATACAGCCTATATAGAAAACAGTATAGAGATTTTTCAAATAACTAAAAATATAGCTATCATTCAATGCAGCAGTCCCACCACTAGGCCTCTACTCAAGGAAAAAGAAATCTATGTATCAAAAAGTTACCTGCACTTGTATGTTTATTGCAGCACTATCCACAATAGCAAAGACATGAAAGCAACCTGTGTCCATAAATGTACAAACGGTTAAAGAAAAGTTGGTATACATACACAGTGGCATGCTATTTGGCCTTAAAAGAGAATGAAATCATGTCTTTTGCAGCAACATGGAGGGAACTGCAGGTCATTATCTTAAATGAAACAAGCCAGGCACATTTGTGTCTTCCAAGGAATTTGTTCATTTCACTTTAGTTACCATATTTATTGGTATAAATGTATTCACATTTTCTTACTATCATTTGAATGTCTGTAGGATCTCTCATAATATTCCTTCTTGCATTCCTGATACTGATAATTTGTCTTATTTTTTTCTTGATAGTCGTGAACTATCAATTTCATACTTTTTTTAAATGTTACACATTTTATTGTGTTTTTCAAATCAGCAGATATTTTCATTTTGTTTGTTCATTGTATATTTTACTGATTTCTGCTCTTATATTTATTTCCTTTATTTTTTACTTTGGATTTAATTTGCTTTTCACCATGTTGGCCAGGTTGGTCTTGAATTCCTGACCTCAAGTGATCCACCTGCCTCGGCAAGGTGTGAGCCACCATGCCTGGCCTGTTCACAATATTTTCTACTCTTTCTTGTGATTTCTTCTTTGATTTATTGGTTACTTGGTTGTTCAATTCAAATTTTGGTAATTGTGTTAGTCCATTTGTGTTGCTATAAAGGAATACCTGAAGCTGGGTAATTTGCAAAGGAAAGAGGTTTACATGGCTCATGGTTTTGCAGGCTGTACAAAAGGCATGACAGCAACATCTGCTTCTGTTGAGGGCCTTAGGAAGCTTACAGTCATGATGGAAGGCAAAGGAGGAGCAGTTGTGTCACACGGCAAGAGAGTGAGCAAGAGAGGAGGAGGTGCCAGGCTTTTTTTAAGAATCAGAACTCACATGAACTAACAGAGCAAGAACTGACTCACTACTGCAGGGAGGACACCAAGCCATTCATGAAGGATCTGCTTCCATGACCCAAAACCCACCACACCACTAGTCACCACTCCCATTACATTTTGACATAAGACTTGCAGGGGACAAATATCCAAACTATTTATTACTGTTTATTGGGTTTTGTGTTCATTTGGTTTCTTAGGGTTTTTTGAGCTTCTTAGATATGTATGTATATAGCATTTATTATATTTGTAAAATTTTTAGTCATTATTCCTTCAAATAACTTTCCTTCTCCTGTTTGCAACCTGGGACATCAATGACAGGTCAAAATCACTGAGGCTCTCTTTGCGGTCTCCAGTATTTCTTTCCTCTCTGGACTTCATTTCATGTTATTTTATTGTTATGTTTTCAAGTCCGCTAACTTTTATTTTTACTGTCTAATCTGCTGCTATCCTAGCCTGTACATTTTTTCATTTTATATATTGTAGCTTTCATCTTTAGAAGTTTCATTTTGTTCTTTCCATATCTTTCCTCTCTCTCATTATGTTCACATTTTCTTTTAAATTCACAAACAAATCAGACAGATTTAGAATAGCTGATTTAGCATCCGTGCCTCATAATTCCATCATCTCTGCCATTTCTTGGTCTATGTAGGTTTCTGATTTTTTTTCTTGGTAATGGATCACATTATCCTGTTCTTAGGTAACAGATCACATTTTCCTGTTTCTTTGTGTAATTTTTTACTTTATGCAAGACATTGTAAATTTTACGTTGCTGAGTGTGAGATCTTGAAAGAATTTTGAACTCTGACCTGGAGAATATTTATCTGTGAAACAGTTTGCTAATTAGAATGCTTGTTTTTATTCTTTAGAGTAATCCCACAAGAGCCTTTATTCTATGGTTGATTTAGCCCTGCTACTAGGGTGTAACCCTTCTGGAGGATCTATGGAATGTTTCATGAATTCAATGAAGATTCTTCAGGCTGGCTGTTGTGAACAAAGCTTAGGGAATTATCGGGCTTATAAAGCTCCCCTATGATCATTTATTCCTTAGCAGTTTTTATTGTCTAGTCTCTTTGGGTTTTGGCCTAAACATGTGCAAATTGTTCTTTACCCAAAGGTTCAAGCACATCCCTATAAACATTTCTGGTGCCCTTTCTCTGCATAGCTCCTTCTTCACCATTACTGCTGCCTCACAAATTCTGGCTGCCTTGGTTTCTCCAATCTCCTCAACTCAGCAATATTGTGAACATATTTTGAGTTCTCCATTTCTATATTATAGAAATATGGTGTATGTGGGCTTACCTGATTTGTAAGGCTTACCTCATTTGACGTTCTGCTTTCTACAGCAGAAAGTCGGTATGATTATAGGGCTTACTTCATTTGTTTTCCTTCCTTAGAGTGTCACAGTCCTGTCTGATGTTTAAAACTGGCTTTTCATATATTTCATCCAGTTTTCTATTTATGGCAAAAGGCTAATTTTGAACTTTATTATTAAATACTTTCTCATAGTCAGAAGCAGAAATCTACTGTGTTTTAGGTGAATTTTATTAACACTCCACAAAACAAGTCTAATTTGACAAAATTGACTAATTTTAAGGTGTATTAATTTTCTACCCACTGCCATAACAAACTATCAAAATTTTATTCACTTACAGTAATACAAACTTATTATCCTACAGTTCTGTAAGTCAGAAGCTCAGCACAAGCTGGGCAAAAAACGAGGTGTTGGCAGCATTGCAGTCCTTTCTGGAGACTCTAGGAGAGGATGTTTTCTTGCGTATTACAACCTCTAGAGACCCGCTTCCTCCATCCACAAAGCTGGAAATACTGTGTCTCCTGTGCCTTTCTTTCATAGTCAGATCTCCCTCTGACTCTCTCTTCTGTCTCCTTCCAATTTTAAGGACCTTTGTGATCCATAGGTTCCATGTGAATAATCCAGAATAATCCCCCTATTTTAAATTTAGTTTATTAGGCCAGGTGCAGTGGCTCACGCCTATAATCCCAGCACTTTGGGAGGCTGAGGCAGGTGGATCACCTGAGGTAAGGAGTTTGAGACCAGCCTGACCAACATTGAGAAACTCCGTCTCTACTAAAAATACAAAATTAGCCAGGCGTGGTGGCACATGCCTGTAATCCCAGCTACTTGGGAGGCTGAGTCAGAAGAATCGCTTGAACCTGGGAGGTGGAGGTTGCGGTGAGCTGAGATTGTGCTATTGCACTCCAGCCTGGGCAACAAGAGCAAAACTCCGTCTCAAAAAAATACAATAAAATACAATAAAATACAATAAAATAAATAAATTTAGCTGATTAGCAGTCTTAATTCCATTTGAACCCTTAATTTCCCTTTGTCATGCCATGTAACCTAACATATTGCCATGTAACAGTTCTGGGAATTAGAATGGGGACATCTTTGAGGGAAGATATTAGTCTGCTTACTACAAATGGTGTTTACAGTCTTAAAAATATCCTTGGCAATAAACTTTCTAAAGCACAAAATTATTTTTCATTTTGTATTTTTGTGAACTAGATGTGAAAGTGAATTTAAAATTCCCATTTATATATTTCTATGTTGGTCAGTTATTCATCTTAATACATGTTATAGCAAATATACAGATAGATAGAGCTATAAAGAGAGTCATTATAGTTCATCTCCTGTATGGTAGCCACAGATTTTACTATAAAGCCATGTGCTTAAACAGATGCACATCTTCATTTCTAAGATGTGGGATCTTTCTGGTTTTTATTTGGTTATAATTCTCCTTTTCATACTAACATCTAATGTTTTAACCTAGGTCCAATCTAGGGACAATCTTCACAATTGGGAATATGGTCTGAGAATGATGTTACTTGGAGACCATATTAAGTTTTCATAATAGTTGGTAAAAGCTAATAAGGCTGAGGTCTTGTTAAGTATTAAAACAAGGGGAGAATATTTGACTTTATGTTTTGCAATATTACAGATTGCAATAGTGTGCAAAGTAAATAAGTGTTCATATGTGAGGCAAAACTGGCAGAGACTCTCAGTCAAAAGTCAGAATGCTTGCTTCCTTCTCTGATTTCTCTCATCTCCTCCTTCTCATTTTGCAACTTCTTTGAGCTTGCTCCCCTGTGGCTGGCTATGTTTTCTTCCCAAGCCAATTGTACATTTCTGAAAAGACAGACAGCACTTTTATTTCTTCTTACCTGTTGTTCCTCAGAAGTTACTTATGACCATGCCTAGTGCATAACAGGTGTTGAAGAAACAGAGAATCAGCAAATGCTTCTCATTCTCCTGAAGATGGTGCCATCCTCCAAAACAATCTTAACACATGTCATATGAATGTATGATTATTTTCAAAATCATCCTTGTGAAAAATTATTCTTTTAAACCTTGTGTACTGTTGTGGGCTTGTAGTAAACATTAATAATGATTATGGGTGTGACTGCAGGCAAAAGGAGTTTCTAGAAAACATTTCCACAAAGCAGCAGATGCCCCAAGAAGCAACTCAACAAGGACATTCCCTCTAACTCCAAAACAGATAAAGTTGCCACCATGCCATTTTGACACCACAATGACAAAGCATCACACTTTCTTAGCTATATCCTATGAACAGCCACTTTAGTGAAAGAATGCCCTGTTTGGGCAGTGTGGAGATTTTCTAGATTTTATCCATCATTCCAGAGCTGTTCTCATTGGTCTCCATCTTTCTCTAGCTCGTTCTCTCTCCTTTTGAAATCTTTGCCTGTAAGTTGACTCATCTGAATGTATCCCATTTACTGGTTTCACGAAGGCTTCATCTGATCTGGTCTGTTACTGGATATCATAATAAACTACTGTTTTTGGGTGCTCAATTTGTGTGTCTTTATATAATAAATCATCTATAAAACAAAACTGTGATTTACCTTTCTTACAAAGTAAAACATGTGGAATTCATATAGAAAATTTGGACCTCAGGGCCGGGCGCAGTGGCTTGCGCCTGTAATCCCAGCACTTTGGGAGGCCAAGGCAGGTGGATCATGAGGTCAGGAGTTGGAAACCAGCCTGGCCAACATAATGAAACCCCATCTCTACTAAAAATACAAAAATTAGCTGGGCGTGGTGGCACACACCTGTAGTCCCAGCTACTCGGGAGGCTGAGGCAGAATTGCTTGAACCCAGGAGGCTGAGGTTGCAGTGAGCCTAGACCGTGCAATTGCACTCCAGCCTGGGTGACAGAATGAGACTCTGTCTCCAAAAACAAAAGAAAGAAAGAAAGAAAAAAAAATTGGACCTTGGATTTTCTGGGATCAGCACAGTGTTTTTAAAATAGACAAATTTTACATAATAATCCAGATTCCTGACTTGTCTTGAACAACTAGAAAATTTGGCAACATGGGGTCATCATCATTTTTGCATGGCAGCAATTAGCTGGAAGTGAACAGCAGCTACCTCCATTCATTAGACATATACTCTCCAGTGTATCTTAGGCCCCACCACTCCCTCTTGTCTTACCCTTAGCCTACCTGATGCATTTAAATGTAAGAACGCTGAACCAGACAAAGCTGCCAAATAACGCTGGTACTATAGAAAGGTCCAGCAGCATTTATGACACCTTCAATCAGTATCTACTATGAGGGGAGAAAAAAAAATAATATTTATTAGGTATCAAGTACATGCCAAATGATTCCTGCTGTTAAGTGACTCACATTCTAGAAGAAGACAAACAACCCAGGTGTAATAAAATACACACCAGGACCTAGCTAAGGTACAGTTTCTTGTTTGCAACTAGTATTATTCTAGGCAGACACTGAGTGATTGCAGAAGCAAGAAAATATACACTTAGACATGGAAATCTGCATGTCCCCAAACTCCAACAACCAGACGAGACTGTCACTGCAAGGCAGGAATGAGGATTGTCTAAATTCTCCATACCTCAACTTCCTCATCTGCCAATGGAGATAGTCTCTCATCAGGTTGTTGTGAGAATTAAATGAGTTGAGGTATTAGATGAATTAATGGTAAGCCCTTAGAGACTGTTGGCATATATCAAATGGCTTATTAATATTAGTCATTAAATCACAATAATCATACCATAGTAACCTTTAAGACAGGGCTGTAAGGTAAGAACCTGATTATGGTGGTGGTGAGGTGAGGGAATGTGGAGACAGGGGATGAAGGCAGACTTGGTTACAGGGAACATTTGCAGAGTTCAGTGACTATACCCAGGCAAAAGAGGCTGTACATACCTTGCCAAAGCAATAAAGAGCCACTGGCTCAGGACTCCTGATACACGGAGAGTATCCTTTGCATTTTTGTATGGCTGTCTCCTTTGAAAGCAGCAAGGATACTTCTTGTTTTATGTCTCTTGTACCTCCTACAATCTTGGCTCTTAGTAGATCATCATAAAAGATTATAGAAAAATGAAGTATGTGAACAAATGAGGACAGTTCAAACTGCACTGACACCATAGCCTTGGGAGTGGCTGGGCTGAGCCTAGAGATTAGGGTAAATGAGCACAGCTAGGGGAGTAAACAGCTCTATGGGGGAATGATATACGGTAGCTATTTATTCAGTTCCTAAGTACTTACAACTTTGGGGTGGGCAATTATATCAATTGGGGATGCGTATATCATCCAGCCATTAGCAAAATCAGTTTCTTTTTATATATATAACATCACTTTCTTGTACTATACAAGGTGTTTCTCAGGTTACCAATCTTTCCTTCCTAAACTAGGGTCTGATCAAGGACAGCCCATTTTTTTTTTTGTTTTGTTTTTGTTTTTTTTTGTTTTTTTTTGTTTTTTTTTTGAGATGGAGTCTCGCTCCGTCGCCCAGGCTGGAGTGCAGTGGCGCAATCTCAGCTCACTGCAAGCTCCGCCTCCCGGGTTTACGTCAGTCTACTGCCTCAGCCTCCCGAGTAGCTGGGACTACAGGCACCCGCCACCACTTTTTGTATTTTTTAGTAGAGACAGAGTTTCACCGTGTTAGCCAGGATGATCTGGATCTCCTGACCTCGTGATCCGCCCGCCTCAGAGTTCCAAAGTGCTGTTATTACAGGCGTGAGGCGTCGCACCCAGCCAGAGAGCCCCATTATTTTAAAATGAATAATTTTACCCTGTGGGAAGAAACAAAGAAACTATTTACAAAAACAAAGAGAGTAGTAACTTTTGTCTCCTTTTCTCTGTTCTTCTTGTCTCATGCTTGAATGACAGGAGAGGAGGGGCCATCATGTGGCCAAGGGAGACAGATCAAGAGGCAAGATTGAGTCCTTTTAGACAAATCTGCCTGTCTGGGAAGCTGGCCCACTGCTGTGAAATGGCCATTTTTCTCCAGAAAAATGCTTTTGCCCAACATTTTTGCAACTCTTGTCCAATACATGCTGCCCTATGGCATGGACTCCTCTCCTCTTTATTGATGCTGCCAACTTCCCCCTGTGGAGCCAATAGCCTGTTTACCAGACAAGGCACCAGGAACTAAGAAATCCCAAAGGCTAGGGACATGGTCCCTGGGCAGTCCCTTAGCTTATTTACCTTGAAAACTTTACATGCACAATAGAATTAGTTACTGTTAGTGCTGAACTTTCTCATATCTCCCATACTCCCTCTGCTATGAGCGGGGAGGGGATTTGGAAAGAATTTTTCTAACCAAAAAACTTTCCAAGACGATGTTTTCTATTCCCTATATTCTCTTCAGCTTAAGTAACTCCTGTCTTCAATTATCTGCCTGATTAGAGCCAACCTGGGTGCAGGTGAGATTGGCAGCTGCCTGATTATAAGGATTCGAAGGCACTTAAAGTGTTTTCTAAGACTCCTTCCCCCACTTACTCAAACTGTGATTCTAAAGCACTGGTTCTCAAACTTTAGCACTTAACAGATTTATCCAGAGGGCTTGTTAATAGACATATTTCTGGCTCTACATTATGCCTCCTCACCCTGAGTTTCCAATTCTGTATGTCTGAATTGTGAGCTAATAATTTGCATTTGTAATAAATTCCCAGGTGATATTGATACCATTGACTAGCAACCACATGTTGGAAACCACTGCCCTAAGGTGTCAACTCAAGATCTGAAAAAGTAATCATTCAGTATCACTCAAAACAATACAAAGATTTCAAAAGGGACTTTCTGGAAGCAAAGGCCTATAATTGTATGCACAGTATTCACCTGGGCACTAATCAGTATGTGTGTGAAGAAATTATCTAGAACAGGCTTGGTGGCTCATGCCTGTAATCCCAGCACTTTGGGAGGCCGAGGTGGGTGAATCACCTGAGGTCAGGAGTTTGAGACCAGCTGGCCAATGTGGTGAAACCCCATCTCTACTAAAAATACAAAAAAAAAAAAAAATAGCCAGGTGTCATGGTGGGCGCCTATAATCCCAGCTGCTTGGGAGGCTGAGGCAGGAGAACCACTTGAACCCAGGAGGCAGAGGTTGCGTAGAGCCAAGATCATGCCATTGCACTCCAGCCTGGGCAACAACAGTGAAACTCTGTCTCAAAAAAAAAAAAAAAAAAAGAAAAGAAAAGAAAGTATCTAAAACTGAAGAAGGAACAACCTGAAAGGATTATAAGCAACTGCCCTTAGTCTTCATACAGGGCCAGGAATAGTTTTGTTTCTATCAGGTAAGGTTGAAAAACTCATTGTTCATGGGGCGCTGGCCAAATTGCATAGAGTAGTTCTTGCCTTAGCAATGGAGAATACCCCTAGGCTGAGCACTGCTCTAGTCCCACCTAACAAATCATAAAAAAAAAAAAAAAACTTAAAAAATCTTAAAAGCAAGATTCAAAAGGACCAAACTTTCCCAAGTAACTTAATTGTATTCTAGAACAAAGTTTAGAAATATTTATAGAAATACAAAAATATCTGACACCCAGTAAGGTAATATTCACAATGTCTGGCATCCAATAAAACGTTACCAAGATTGTAAAGAAACAAGAAAATATAACCTATAATGAGATCATTAAAAGTTATTATAACTATATTCCACATAGGCAAAACTTTAATTGGAGACATGGAAGATATTTTTTAAACATTCAATTTGAGCTTTTAAAGATAAAAAAAACTCCTGCAATATGTGAGATGAAAAATACATTAAATGAGATTAATGGCAAATTGGACACAGCAGAAGAAAAACATTAATAAACTTGAAAACACAACAATAAAAAAAAAAATCCAAAATAAAATAGAGGGAAAAAAGACTTTTTTTTGTTTTTTTAAAAAAAAGGTCAGAGTATCAGTGAACTGTGTGGCAAAACTTCAAGCAGCCCTAATATCTGTGCTCCCTAATGAAAGTCCCCAAAAGAAAGAAGATGGGAAATGAAAAAAAAAAGATGTTTGAAGAAATAATAAAAATGTTCCAAATTTGATAAACACTAATACTCCCAGTTCCAAAAATCTCAAACACCAAGTACAAGAAAAATGAAAGAAAAAAACCTCCAAAACACTGACACCAAGGCACAACAAAATCAAATTATCAAAAACAGTGAGACACACTCTTAAAAGCAGTCACAAGAGGGGCAAAAAGAGAAAGGAAGACAAGAATGGCAGCAGATTTCTCACAGGAAACAATGCAAATGAAAAAATAGTGGAACAGCATATTTAAAGTACTGAAAGAAAAACTGTTAATCAAAAACTCTATACTCAGTGAAAACTTTTTTTTTCCCCAAAACTGGGGCTTTGAGACATACATAAGCTGGAAGAATTCATCGTTAGCAGATGCACACTATAAGAAATGTTAAAGGAGGAAGGAAATTGACACCAGATGAAAGTGTGGATCTACACAAAGGGAAAAAGAGCACTGGATATGGTAGCTACAAGGGTGAGTACATAAGATTTCAAAATTAGCATTTAAACTATTAAAACTTACCATTCAGCCTCTCTGGGTAACTAGGAATTATCTGGATGAGTTCTTTTTTCTCAACTTCTCACACCATCTCAGAAAAAAAGAAGAAGAACAAAAGCCTGGAAGACTGATAGGTAACATAAAACCCACATGCCCTTGTCTTTTCAATAAAACAGAAAAAATTTCAACACGGAGTCTTAATAAATTTTTATCAATTTATAAATAAGGGTTGTGTTTTAATAAGACATAAGAGTCACTATGCCGTCAGCTTTTACATTTAAACTGACTTTTAAGAAGCTGCCCACTTTCTGGAGGGCTTCAAGTATGCCTTGTTACCCTTCTGGGAAAATTGTATTTTCCTCTTGCTCAGCTTCTTATTTTAGAGCTATCAAATCATCCTTTGTCATTAATTTTCCAAAAATCTTATGTCTGTATTATCCACATCCAAATCTTTTTTATAAACAAAAATTGTTTTAGCCGCTTGTTAAACAACCAACTATAGAAAATCTAGAATTATTAAATGCAAGGTTTTCTCACAGAAAAACAAAACAAAAACCAAAAACCATTCATGAGGATTCCTAAGGATTTATTTGGGTTCCCTCCAACCCCCAGAAATAGCCAGAATTACATTATAGAAATAATCCTTGCCTTCTGGACGCAGGAAATTGCCTCTTTCGGTCTAACCCTCTGTTATCATAGCTCCCTTCAAACTTTCCCAGTCTATCCGGAGTTCTACAAATTACAAAATGACAAATGTAAAGGATCCATCGTTTGATAGATAGGAAAGTACATTTTTAAGCACTCAGGCTTTGGACTCAAACTGACCCAGGTAGTGAAGGCTCAGCTCAGCCATTTAGTAAAAGTATAATCTTCAGCAAGTTCCTAACCTCTCTGAATTTGTTCTTTCATATGTAACAGAGGACAGATGGGAATTCATGAGAATCAAATTAGAAAGTCTAAAGTGCACTCACAGTTCCTATCATATGGTAAGTACCCAATAAATGGCCACTATTACCATATTCCTGCTCAAACAATGTCCAAAATCCTAACTTTAGTATATCTTTCTCTCTTTTGAACGAAGACAAAGCCATACTTAATCATATCTGAAAAATCACAACTTAAATCTTTTTATATCATGTGACATTTACAATGTACCCCATTCAAAAGGCAACTTTGGACACAAATGTTGGAAGTGGAATGAGGTAAATAGTGTATGTGTATGATATACTCTAAAAAGTCTAGGGGCCGGGCATGGTGGCTCACACCTATAATCTCAGCACTTTGGGAGGCTGAGGTGGGAAGATCACTTGAGGTCAGGAGTTCAAGACGAGCCTGGCCAGCATGGTGAAATCCCGTCTCTACTAAAAATACAAAAATTAGCCAGGCATGGTGGCACAAACCTGTAATCCCAGCTACTTGGGAGGTTGAGGCACTAGAATCCCTTGAACCTGGGAGATGGAGGGTGCAGTGATCTGAGATCACGACACTGCGCTCTAGCTTGGGCAATATAGTGAGACTTTGTCTCTAAATAAATAAATAAATAAAGTCTTGGGTCAGCATTATTTACAATAGCCCAAATGAGCAAACAATGCAAAAATCCATCCACAGAATGACTACACAAAATATAATATACACATACAATGGAATATTGTTCAGCCAGAAAAAGGAAGAGAACTCTGACATATGCTATAGTGTGGATAATTTATGTTAACACTATGCTAACCAAAACAAGCCAGACACAAAAAGATACTGTATGATTCCATTTATGTGAGATACCTATAGTAGTCAAATTCATAAAAACAGTAAAAGTAGAATGGTGGTTGCCAGGGACTATGGGGTAGAAGGAAATGAAGAATTATTGTTTAATGAGTATCGAGTTTCAGTTTTTCAAGATAAAAGGAGTTCTGGATATTGGTTTCAAAACAATGTGAATGTATTTAACACTACTGAACTGTACAATTAAACATGGTTAAGATAGCAACTTTTATGTTACATATATTTTACCAGAATTTTAAAAAAAGGACTATATCCATGACCTAGCTGAATCTTGAAACATTGTTAAGTGAAATAAGCCAGACACAAAAGGGCAAATATTGTATAATTCCACTTATATGAGGTACCTAGTATAGTCAGATTCATAGAAACAAAGTAGAATAGTGGTTCCGGGGGTAAGAGGAGAGGGAATGGTGAATTATTTTTTAATGAGTAGTTTCTCTTTGGAATACAAACATTCTGGAAATAATAGCAGTGGTTGCACAACATAGAGAATGTACTTACTGCCACTGAAATATACACTTACAAAGAGTTAAAATGGTATAAGTTATATATATTTTGCCACCATAAAAAAGCATATGATTTTTTTTTCCATTTTCTAACCAAAAGGATGCTTATAATTGAAGAAATTTAGGTGTTATATGTTTTATATTTAGTGCTTTGTCTTTCTAATTTTACATGTTGATCTACATACAGGGGTGCACATATACATTTTTATTTATTAAATTCTTAGCACCTGCCCCAATTTTGCCCTTCTTGAGACTGGTCAATAATAAATTACACCTAATGGCATTTCCCCCTTTTCCTGGCCAAACAGCAGCACAAAAATAAATTTAGGCTGTTTTCTTAAGATGCATTTATTTTTGCATATTATTAGATTGTGCCTATAGAACTTTTTGCTAGAGTCTTTATAGAGATGGATCCAGTGGCAAGGACAGAACAGATTTCTTCCTAAGAAGATACTTTGCTAATGAAGGTTTAAGAAGCAAGCACTTTAACTGATGGAGAGAAATAATATGAGAGAACAAAAGTTTACTCCTTTCCTCTTGATCAAACAGACATTCATCTCTTGTGTCTGCAACAGCTGGAAATGAAGCTAGGGAAAAACTAAAAAAAAAAAGTCAAAATGAATCAGCAAATCCCAAGAAGGCAGCTGCTTTCCTGCAGGCAGTTGCTTGCAGAGATCCTCTGAGTATCTCATGACCTTGACCACCCAACCACAGTGGCATGAAGTCCTTCGCAGTTCTTCAGAGTCCTTCATACTTCTTCAAAGTACAGTTGTAGTTCTTCTAAGAACCAAATGAAAAATTCATACAACTGCTATACTGTAAGAAATATAAGATACAAAGGATAAAAGAGGGAACAGGATTTTATGAGTCATGATGGTCATTGAAGAGTACAATTTTTCTCTTCAGATGCTCTATGCCAATCACAGTAATCAAAATAAATGGATTGTGGTGGAGATTATGGTATATTTAGTTTCCTGACTATTTGGTTTAAAAATCTGCTACTGGGAAGTATAGCAGTTAAGGGTCACTTAGACTTAAAGATTGGCTGTATGTCAGATTTCTGTATTTTATAGGCCTCTTTCTGCAGATGAAGCCTCAATTTAGTTTCTGTGGAGTTAATCAGGCCCCTAACTGAACTTCAGAGATACTGCATCAATACCCAGTTGGGTATACAATTTCTCCCTGTATTTTTCTAGCTTACTTCTAGTCATTAAGCATAAACTCTCTACCATTGCTGGCCTTCTCTAACTCCACCTCATCTGCTTTTCAACCTCATTAGAGTGACCCTCACATTTTCATTCCTCTCCCAAGCCTCTGGGGCTCTATATTTGTTCTTCCTTCTTTCTAGGATCCGTTGAGCTCTTCCATACAGTTTGTTTACTCAGGGCCCTGCTCAAAAATCACTGCCTTGACCAATTACTGCTAATTTATACTGCTAAACTGGCATATATGCAATGACTCTCAATTGAAATGTTTAAAAATCTACCATTGAGCAACAAAAAGTTGACATCACTAAATCCAACTTAGGCTCAATTTCTGACTGTGGACTGACATACTGGTTAACTCTTAGGGATTATTTTCTCTGCACCTGAATTTTTACATTTTTATAAGGATAGAGATCATCTTCTGTTACAAACATCCTGGGCAATGAAAATGTTAATTCCAATAAACAATTTTCAACCCATCGAGGGAAAAAGAAAAAACAACTTCTGCCATGTGGGTGACTAATGGAATGCTAGCACTGCAAAAGACCTTCAGCTAGATCACTTCTCTCCCAAACTTTTCACTTGACTGAATCGAGACATGAAGAGAAGTCAAGTGCCTTACCCATGTAAATAATCTGGCAAGGAAATACTTGAACTTGAATTTCCTTATTCCACCTAATGTTCTTTCCCTACCACTTGTTCCAAAACGAATGTGGATGACAACCACTTTCTCTGAATCACTACGGTGAGTCAAAAATTACAATCTCCCAGGCTCTAGCCAGAATGACATATCTGGCATTCTTATTAAAGAATCCACGTTTTTAGGTCCTTAGTTCCAGAGAATCCTGATGTGCAGCTAAGTTTCCAACTACACCCTCCTGACTGCCTGGGATCTGAATTAGTTGACCCAGTGACGATGAGAAAGAGTCCCCAAAACGCAGGCTCTGGGGTCCATACATCACAGAGGTATACACGATGAATCATTGGGGGATGGAAAGAAATATATATATATATATATACATATTATATGTATATATATATATACATATATTTTACATCTAGAAAAAAGAGATTTTAAGCATTACTAATATTAACCCAGGGGTGGGCACTGATAGCCTTACTGTGTCATATATCAGACAAAAGAGAGGGTGATCTCCAATGCAGAAGAGCTAACAGATTAAGCACTCCTCCCCAAAGCACTGTATGCTTTCAACGTATTAAAAACAAATTGCTCTGAAGTTTAATTCAGTTATGAGGAGTCGTGAAGTATGTATTTATCTCTGGTCAAATTAGCCATCACAGAATGACAACTGACTTAAAAAGATTGATAGAAGGAAACTGCAGGTTAAATGTAATACTAGTCATGCCAGTAAAACTGAACAAGAACATTGCAAAACTGACACTTTTCCTATTATAGTTTGAGCTATGCGTGAGTCACATTATCAGGTAAAAGCATGATTACCAAATAAGATTAAACAAGTTAGCCAAGAGGGAAAACAAACAAACAAACAAAAACTATCCAGATGACTTTTAAACATAGGTAGATACACACTATTTTTAATAATGAACCTGACCATAACTCTTTTTTCCCATCAGCTTTCCAGTGTCTTACCCTTAAATATGAATGAACAGTCAAGGATCTTCATCTAGTTATGGAATTCCTCTCATGAGGAACACAGAATCTAAAATACACAGATAAAGGGGGAAAAAAGAAGAATCCTGAAGAAGTGGAAACAAAAAAGGACTTAAAGAAGACTTTTAAAAAATCTGTGACATTCTCAGAGAGATACAAGAAGATGTAGCATCATATAACAAGAACAAGAATCTTTTAAAAAGTCCTTTCACAGCTGGGCATGGTGGCTCTCAGCTGTAATCCCAGCACTTTGGGAGGTCAAGGTAGGAGAACTGCATGAGACTAGGAGTTTGAGACCAGCCTGGACAAGATGGCAACACCCCATCTCTGCAAAAAATACAAAACATTAGCCGAGTGTGGTGGTGCATGCCAGTAGTCCAGTTATGCCTGGCTGAGGTGGGAGGATCACTAGGGCCTGGGAGGTTGAGGCTGTAGTGAGCCATGATCACACCACTATACTCCAGTCTGGATCACAGACTGAGACGCCCATCTCTAAAAATAATAAAAATAAAAATAATAAAGGTAAAATAAGAAGGTCCTTTCACAACTTTTGGAAATTAAAATATTGTTGAGAAATTACACACTAGGAAATAACATATAATATATATTATTAAATATACAATAATAATGTCATAAGGTAAAACTGAATATTAATAATAGCTAATATTCATTGAGAATTACCAGGTGCCAGGCACTGTTCCAAGTACTTTACAGATATTAACTTATGCAATCCTCATAACAATATGAAATAGGTACTATTCTATAATTACCCTCCTCATAACTATATGAAATAGGTATTATTCTATATCCTCATAACTATATGAAATAGGTACTATTCTATAATTACCCTCCATTTTAAAGAGGAAGAAACTAAAAGCTTAAAGAAGTAAAGTGACTTGCCCAAAGTTAGACAGCTACTAAGCAGCAGGACTAGGACTATAATCGCACCATTGTTTTGTAGAGTCAATGTTCTTAATCTTTATGCTATACTGCAAACATAAAGATCTGGAAAACAGAAGAGATTTTCTAAACATTAGAAGATCAGCCCAGAAGGTCGAACATCCAAACAACAGGAGTTCCAGATTGAGAGAACTAGGGCTCTATTCTATATCCCACTGGGGATACATAACTAATTAGTTGTGAAGGTAGAATAAAGACATTTTCGGATCTGAAAGGTCACAAAGGATCTTACTAGAACATGCGCTTCAAAAAAACAACACAGTAAATGATAAGCAAGATATCAGAAAACAGGGTTCCTACACAGAAACAAACCAGGGGAATTGTTTGGAAAGTGTTTGGTCAGGAATTAATGACAATACAGTAAAAACTTAGCAACTGCAAATAAAAGAAAATGGCTAACTGCAGGGAAGACAAAATGCCTGTACAGGAAAGGAAATGTAATCACTAGTGAATTAATATTTACTTGGTGACAATAAAATAAACAGCAGACATTGACTTAACTCACAATTATACTCTGTAAAGTTATCTGAAGGAAGAGATTTTTACTTGTTTTGCTCACTGCTTTTCTCTTGGCAATCAGAGCTGTGCCAAGCACATAGTAGGTGCCCAATAAATATATGTTGAATTTAAGAATAAATACAATGAGTCTATAAGAGAGAGGATGTATATATATGTGTGTGTAGGATGAGGGTGAGGAAATGCTGGTAAAAGAGCTCTATTAATGTTTACAACTCACAAAAAAAAAAGAAAAAAAAAAAACAAGAAATAGAAGGGTAATTATGCTATTTTGAAAAACAAAGCAAAGACCAGTAGAGATCATTTAAAAAACAGAAAATGTTCCAGGCGCCACTGGGGTAGAGAATAAAATACCTAGGAATACAACTTAACAAAGGATGTGAAGGATCTCTTCAAGGAGAAGTACAAACCACTGCTCAACGAAATAAAAGAGGACACAAACAAATGGAAAAACATTCCACGCTCATGGATAGAATCAATATTGTGAAAATGGTCATACTGCCCAAAGTAATTTATAGAGTCAATGCTATCCCCATCAAGCTATCATTGACTTTCTTGAAAAAATTAGAAAAAACTACTTTAAATTTCATATGGAACCAAAAAAGAGCCTGTATAGCCACGACAATCCTAAGCAAAAAGAACAAAGCTGGAGACATCATGCTACCTTACTTCAAACTATAATATAAGGATACAGTTACCAAAACAGCATGGTACTGGTACCAAAACAGATATATAGACCAATGGAGCAGAACAGAGTCCTCAGAAGTGACGCCACACATCTACAACCATCTGATCTTTGACAAACCTGATAAAAACAAGCAACAGGGAAAGGATTCCCCTATTTAATAAATTGTGTTGGGAAAACTGGCTAGCCATATGCAGAAAACTGAAACTGGACCCCTTCCTTACACCTTATACAAAAATTAACTCAAGATGGATTAAAGACATAAACGGAAGATCTAAAACCATAAAAACCCTAGAAGAAAACCTAGGCAATACCATTTAGGACAGAGGCATGGGCAAAGACTTCATGACTAAACCACCAAAAGCAATGACAACGAAAGCCAAAATTGACAATGGGATCTAATTAAACTAAAGAGTTTCTACACAGCAAAAGAAACTATCATCAGAGTAAACAGGCAACCTATAGAATGGGAGAACATTTTTGCAATCTATCCATCTGACAAAGGCTAATATTCAGAATCTACAAGGAACTTAAACAAATTTACAAGAAAAAAAACCTCATCAAAAAGTAGGCGAAGGATATGAACAGACACTTCTCAAAAGAAGACATTTATGCGGCCAACAAACATACGAATAAAAGCTCAACATCACTGGTCATTAAAGAAATGCAAATCAAAACCACAATGAGATACCATCTCATGCCAGTTAGAATGGTGATCATTAAAAAGTCAGTCAACAACAGACACTGGAGAGGATGTGCAGTAATAGGAATGCTTTTACACTGTTGCTGGGAGTATAAATTAGTTCAACCATTGTGGAAGACAGTGTGGCGATTCCTCAAGGATCTAGAACCAGAAATACCATTTGACCCAGCAATCACATTACTGGGTATATACCGAAAGCATTATAAATCATTCTACCATAAAGACACATGCACACGTATGTTTACTGCAGCACTATTCACAATAGCAAAGACTTGGAACCAACCCAAATGCCCATCAATGATAGACTGGATAAAGAAAATGTGGCACATATACACCATGGAATACTATGCAGCCATAAAAAAGGATGAGTTCATGTCCTTTGCAGGGACCTGGATGAAGTTGGAAATCATCATTCTCAGCAAACTAACACAGGAACAGAAAACCAAGCACCACATGTTTTCACTCATAATTGGCAGTTGAATAATAAGAATACATGGACACACAGGGAGGGGAATATCACACACTAGGGCCTGTTGCGGGATGGGGAGCTGGGGGAGGGATAGCATTAGGAGAAATATCTAATGTAGATGACGAGTTGATGAGTGCAGCAAACCACCATGGCACATGTATACGTATGTAACAAACCTGCATGTTCGGCACATGTATCCCAGAACTTAAAGTATAATTTAAAAAAATAAAAAAAATAGAAAATGGTTGCTACCAGGGAAGGGGAAAATGAAAGCAGAAAATAGCCCAAGATCGCTGCTTTTTATTATAAACCTTGTAGAACTCTATAGACCACCTGACCTCCCAAATCAGCACAAAACTGCCATAACTTCAACCTTCCAAAATACATTCTCATTTTAGAAAGATGGAAACCACAGAATATGTGAAGAAATAACACAGAGCAACACCACTCAAAGATAATCATGTTAAATATTTTGGTATAACTGGATATTTTTTTCTAGGCATATTTTCAACAACTGACTTCATATCTGGCATGTAAATTGGTATCCTGAATTCATTTATAAAAACACTCAAACTAAATAAGAGGAAAAGATCATTTGCTGGAAAAAGAAAGCCAACCTCTCCCAACTCATAACACAGCAATTCAGTATGCATATTCTATTGAAAAGAAGTCAATAACATTTTCACGCAAAAAAAAAGTAGAACAAAATGTGTAATCTCTTTCAACAAACAGCAGCATATTAATTAAGAGTCCAGGTGCTGGAACAGTCTACCTGGGCTCAAATTCCAACTCTACTGTTTTTGTGGTTGTGTGATGGGCACTATTATAACCTCCACAAACCTCAGTTTCTCTAAATGTAAAATAAAAATAATAATGGTACCTACCTCCTAATATTTCTATGAGGAGTACCTGTTCAACAGTAAGCAAATAACCCAGCATGTCGTAAATGCTCAGTAAACATTAGCATTGCAATTATTATGATTAATAACTATCTAATGGGTGAGACACAACAAAAATATGTAAGACCAGTGGAATAAACAAAGGGATTTAACAAAGCCAAACGCAAAGGGTCACCAGTGTGAGAGGAAGGACAGGACAGAAGCCTCTCCTTTCTGATATTTGACACTAAAATTTATTTGTCAAATAAGCGAATCATGGATGCACTTTAAATTCCAAGCTGAGGAGTTTCCGAGGAATTTTAGTGACCTCATCCAGTAAGAGAGAGTTGCATGGAGAGGGTAACAGCTATTCAGGGTGATTTGGCTAATGGAAACTGTCAAAATGACAGTGCAGTGGGTCACACTCTAGAGTACAGGTCTTGCACAATAGGACACTCTTCAAAAATGTGGATTCATTAGGTTTTGAAATACAGTTGACCCTTAAACAATACAGGTTTAACAACACGGGTCCACTTATATTCACAAATTCAATCAAACACACAGTATTCACAGAATGTAAAACCTGCATATAGGGAGGGCCAGCGCTTCCTATGCAAGGGTTCTGCAAGGCCAACTATGGGACTTGAGTGTGCATGAATTGGTGTCCTGGGACCAATTCCCTGCGTATACTGAGGGACAAGTCTACTGCGTCCTGGGTCCCTGGTACAGGGAGAATAAGAGTCAGAATGCTTTGAAAAGAAATCTTGGGAGCCAAAGAAGTGCTCACATATAACACAGGCCTGTAGCGAATGAGAGAGTCCTTCAGGGCATTCCAATTTCAGTGAAGAAATGATTATTTTGGGATGGGGTGAGAGGAGACAGGAAGATCATCCCTTCTTGTTGCGGAGTAAACATTCTAGGAAAAAAAAGAGATTTGCCCAGGACTTGTGTCACTTGATCTTCCTGTGAAATATAAACACATTAAGAAATAAAACAACAAATGTCAGGCCAAATGCCCTTTATTTTCTTAGTCCTTCCCCTAGGAAGATATATAAACTGAAAGGCAAGGGTGGGGATAGAGGTGAAGGAGTCACAGGTAACTAAGAGAGCTCTAGCCTAAAAACGTAATAATTATCTGTAATAATTATCTGCTTTTAGTTCTGCTACTAATTAGCTGCACAATCACACTTCATCACTGCGGCGGTTTTCTGGTGTGTAATTTGGGGATATAACAACTGTTCTACCTACCTTAACAAGTATCATGAAAGAGATAATGAATGGGATAATGCTTTCATCAGTCCAAGTCCAGTCAGGTGACAGATACTACATCAGTTTTTTGTTATTTTTCAGTAGAGAGAATAGTTGACTAGCAATAACAAATTATTAATTATGTTACAGAAAAGGCCAAAAAGACATTAAAGTGGCATGGAGATAGCTGGGCATAGAGGTACACGACTGTAGTGCCAGCTACTTAGGAGGCTGAGATGGGAGAATCACTGGAGCACAGTTTGAAGCTGCAGTGAGCTGTGATCGCACCACTGCACTCCAGCCTGGGCAAAAGAGTAAGATCCCATCTCAAAAACAAAAACAAAAAGTACCACAGAGGAATCAACTAGAGACAGCAGCTTGGCATGGTTGTGTCCATACCAAGATTTCCCCACGCAAATCTCAGCTTGAATTGTAGTTTCCATAACAATTGTAATCCCCATGTGTCATGGGAGTGGGAGAGAACTGAATCATGGGAGTGGTTTCCCTCACACTATTTTCATGACAGTAAGTTCTCATGAGATCTGATGGTTTTATAAGAGGCCCCCCACTTTGCTCAGTTCTCATTCTTCTTCCTGCTGCCATGTAAAGAAGGATGTGTTTGCTTTCCTTTCTGCCATGACTGTAAGTTTCCTGAGGACTCCCCAGCCATGCTGAACTGTGAGTCAATTAAACCTCTTTCCTTTATAAATTATCCAGTCTTGGGTATATCCTTATAGCAGCATAAGAACAGACTAATATACAGCTACACCAAGGCTAAAGGAACAAAAGGAAGTGGATGGAATTACCAGAACTTTGAGGTTTAAAGGGGAGCACCCAGAGAGCTGATCCTTGGGTCTCTGAGGAGGAGGTCCTGTTGAGCTGATACTAGTGTCTCTGAGTTTGAGGGCAGGGCAGCCCTCTGGGGTGTGATCCCTGGTCAGTTGATACTGGCATCTCTGAGGTAAGGGCACAATAAAGGTGCTTCTGCAAATTTTAGAACAACTGCAAACTAGATTCACCTACTGCTACTGCAAAAACTGGCTGCTGCCAGGGTTAAGCAGGGAGGCTGGGGTGAGGCTGACAGAATAGGAAGCAGGATGGAAGGGCCAAGTCTCTTCAAAAAGACTCACTTGAGGGGAATGGTAAGAGCTCTTTAAATAGAATCAGTTATTCACTTTCTCCCCTCTGTGTCTTTGTTTTGCTGAAATGTGCATAATACTCAACAGAAAGACTAAAATGAAAAGGAAGAACATACTAAGTACTGTTGAAGATGGAGAACCAGAACTCTCATGGGTGGCTAATGGGAATAAACACTGAATAACCCTTTGTGAAGAAGATGGTTTGGTAACATATACTAAAGCCTAACATACACTGGACCCTGTTACCCAGAGAGTGCACTCCTGCATGCACACATCTTGTATGATTCCATTTATAAAGTCTTCAGTAAGAAACGAATATGATCAATGCTCTTAGCCGTCAGGAAGGTGGTTACTCTTGGGGTTGGAGAGTGAGGTAGCGGCACGAGGGAGACTTCTGGCATGCTCCGCTTCCTCATCTGGGTGCTGCTTCCATGGGTGTAATAAATTCATAAAAATTCATCGGGTTGTACACTTTCATATATGTAGACTTTGATGTGATTATGTAATATTTTAATAACCGTTAAAGGTAACACCATTCCGCTTCTGGGCATATACCCAAAAGAGTAGAAAGCAAGAACTCAAAGAGACATTTGCACACTCATGTTCATGGCAGCATTATTCACAAAAGCCAAAAGATGGAAGCAACTCAAGTGTCCCTCAGTGGATGGATGGATAAGCAGTTTCTATATACAAATGTGGAGTTTTATTCAGCCTGAAAAAAGAAGGAAATTCAAACACATGCTACAACATGAATGAACCTTGAAGATATAATGTGAAGTAAAATAAACCAGTCTCACAAAAGGACAAATACTACATGATTCCATGAGGTGCTTAGAGTAATCAAACTCTCAGAGACACAGAGTAGAATAATGGTTGCCAGGGACCAAGGAGGGAGGAATGCGGAGTTATTGTTTGACAGATAGAGTTTCAGTTTCACGCGAGTTCTGTGGATGGGTGATGGTGATAGTAGCACAAGGTGAATGTAGTTAACGTACACTTTAAAATTAGTAAATTTTATGTTATCTGTAACACAAATTAAAATTTTAATTTTTAATTTAAAAAAAAGTGATTCTAATATATACCTTCCAAGTAAATGCATGCATCGTAATGAAGTTATTAACTTACCTCTGGAAGACATTCCAGCATGTTCACACCTCTTCTCTTATTGGGCTACTGTTAACTCTACCTTTTTAATCTTGTGTACAAGAAGTGAAAAAATCAAGAATGGACTCTCCAAGCAGTAAGAGGAGATGCATAAGACCACTTTACATGGAACCTTTCACTAACAAAATGCTTTAACATCCTCCTTCCCGTTTACACTCACTACACCCCCCTGCAAGAAAGGCAGGTCAGAGGTATCTGTTACCCTCACCTTACAGCTGGAGAAACTGACTGAAAAAGAAAAAACCAAAAAATCACAGCCAACGGAAGAAACAAATTTTCTTTTACCAAATTCAAGCTGTAAGACATCCTTATGATGTCTTACGTAAGTGCATGAGTAGATTTAAAAAGCAAATTCAATTTACAAATTAGTTTTGTGCTTCTATTGCTCCCATAATAAAATGCGTAATGTTACACAGATCTTTTTTATATTTTGAAAAACAATTTCACTGTTTGACTTGAAAACAGTTTATTTAATTTATACAAATAACTACTAAATACAAAAAGTAGATTAAAACAAAATAGTTATTTTTTTCTGGCAGAGTTTAAATGCACATAATGGATAATTCTGAAGAAAATGCATTTTCCCCGTAGCGTTCAGGACTAAAATTCTACTGAAATCTTTGCTTCTAAATCAGTAATATATTCGGTGGTGTCACGTGGGTAATGGCTAAATACGTTCTGCATATGAACTGAAAAAAAGTTACAGTCTACACACATACAAATGTGAAGCACTTAAAATGTGAATTTAACTGATAATAAAAGAAAATGTCCATTTTAGAGTATAGTGTTAAAAACATTTCGGTAATAAAATCATAAGACCACATAAAAATAAGCTTTAACATATGCACGAAGCAGTTTTGTAAAAACTACCAAGTGCACAAGTAATAAATAATTTGCAAAGTTGTGTATAAACAATTCCTAATGTTCGGCATCATTGTAAACATCAGCACATGTGTAAAATGCAGCAAAGTCTGACATTACATTTTGTTTTGCCAAATTGAATTCCTATTATCCAAAGACAGACCAGTGGAGTACGCAGCCAACATTTTGGCAAGTTGGGTCTTTAAAATTAAGAGTAACAGTGCAAGTAAGGAATGCAAAGAATTCCTAGTGCAATAAAGAAGAGAAGCACAGGCAATATTGCTGATTAAAAATTCACCACCTCCTTGAGTTTCCCGTGGGGAGTGTCTAGGAGACTTGTGAAAGCTATGCAAAGCCACTGTCTTAATGCCCAGATCTCTTTTAGGATTTCTCTGTGTTCCTCCAGTCCCTACCTTTGCAACAGTGTCTGTCCAACATTAGTCTCTGCAGTGTGAACAGTTCGTGAAATGCCCAGTTCACAGTCATCGAGCGAGGTTAGGGTGGTTTTGATGTCTCCCCAACACATGGCTGGGTACGATGTCTGCCTTGTCAAAGCAGCCATTTGGGGAGGGAGACAGATGGATTCTGTTCTGGCAACCAGTCAGGCCAGCATTAGGTCCCAGCTGGACAATGACAACAATGTCAAATCTTCCTTCTTGACACTATGAAAATGTCAACAGTCAGTTTTCAATTTGTCGAGGGAATTATCAATTTTGGTCAAAGTCTTTTTGATACGCAGTGCTGTGAGTCTTGCGGATGGATTTTGATACCAGCATTCTTTCATTAGCTTGGCCAGAGAGGTTAATGTCTGAGGAGAGAAAGAACAAACACCACAATGACAAACTGGCTTTTTAGTGGCCCTGGAAGCTGGGCTGATATCATGTCAACTGTTCTGAAGAACTCGCAGGTCTTGTGAAATTAGAGTTATGTTACTGTCATCTTCTTTAAACAAATATTCAAGCTTTAACCACTGATAAAGAGGCTACTCGTAGAGTTTCATGAACTCTGTCCTTTGGACTCTTAATGCTACCAATTTACTTTATCAGGCAAACGACATAGGCCAGATTGGACCCCTTAATGATTTTATGGGTGCTAAAGGCAGCAATACTAACCTAGAGATAATCCTGAAATTTCCAAACTGGGTCATTTCTCATTGTTTTATATCTACTACTACTTATGAGTAGCAATACAGGATCTTCAGCATTCAGCAGCTTGTGTTTGGGATTTCAGATATGCAGAGATGGAAAGGAGGTTAAAAGCTTCACTTAAAGTCTCTTGGTTTACATATGAAACTGCAGTCTTAGGGCTAGTAGCGGTAGTCATGAGTCTCCCAATTCTTGGAGCTGCTCATTCATAGAAATTCTTACAAATATTGTCATTCACTAGCAACCCCTATCAGATATGGCTTCTTCGAGAATGGGAGTATTTGTCTGAGCTTCCTCTACTAGATCTAAACCCTTCTACATAAAATAGGAAGAGAAAACAACAGATACACAGGACAGATCACTCAGATGCTATACCAGTTGAAACTCAAAAGGAAACAAACAGCAAACAATGGAAAAGAGCTCTAAAATTGAGAAACTGGCATTCTTACCGGGTCTGAGAACCATCTGTTGGGTATGTTTGGCCTTTGTTGATCCACACAGACTACTTTCCTCATATCTTCAAAACTTGGGTCATTGGGAACCACGTCGTAGAACGGTGGCTTGTAATCCTCCACTATACCTGCACACAAGGACAAGAATTGTGTTGGGTTAGCAAGAGAGTACAGGATCCCCCAAGATTTCATTGATGGGTGTCACAGGTTATAATGTGACAGAAGAAAATACTAATCACCTTCCTCATACCTCAGGGCAGTCCTGGAAGCTAAAGGTAGGTCCTAAAACAGGCAGAGAAAAAGGCAATAAATATACACCCTGCAGGGTATTGGAAGAAGGATAATTGTTAGAAGGAAATACGTGAAAACTTCTCATGTAATCATAACTATTAGCAAAATTCTCCCACAGTGTATATTAACAGCCCTGTAATGCCCAACAGGGCACTGGAGACATAGAACAAAAATTCCTTTGGTGATCAGAAACACCCAAGCCACCTGGGGAAAGCACATGAATCTAGTGGCTTCCAACCATAAATAGAAATAAAAAGTTGTCCACAAACCAGAGCTAGGGAGTAATAAACCAAGACCATCATCAAAATACCCCTTTTTTGTTATAAAAATATTTTGTTAAGAAAAACATTGTTATACATTAATCTCTTCCATTAGGAGGGATGCAAATAATATAATAGGAAATACTCATTTCCTCATTAATTCATTCTACATGTACTGAGTACCCGCTAACTGCCAGGCACAGCTGTCTGACTGATGGTTCTATTATTTAAAATCATATTGAAGGCATAAAATAAAATGTAAAGAGGATAGCCATGTGGGAAGGCAGAGGAAAAGAGGGATAAATAATGAGCTCTTCCTCTGCCCAAAAGCAAATGTGAAAAGTAGCTAATTTCAGCTTCTGCCCCTGCATGATTTCCAGTGGCCTGGAAACCTTTTCTTTTCCAGCAGAATTATATCAACTCCTTAAACAGAAAAATGTTTAACTTCATTATTTGGAATTAGAAAATGGATTCTTCCCCTTCATAGACATAAAACCAAGACATCTATTATTTCTTTTCCCTCAACAAAGGGTTCAAACAATGAGGTAATAACTTGGTTTACTGCTCTCTTTTCTTCCTCCGGGTCTTTCTTCTATTCCTAAACACCTAAAAAGTTGTTGGAGGGGACAGAAGGAGACAGTGAGGAAAGTTGTAATTCAGTTGTTCTAGTTCCTAGAAGCCACCTGAAAAGCTTCAATTCCCTTTTCATTTATCATAGAAATTACTAACAGTGGGAATCCATTCTTACAAATTCCATACAAATACAAACCATTTATGCAAAACATTAGCTATGATAAAGAGCATCTTTTCAAGAAATACTATACATCTTTTTAAAACTTCACAAATTTGGCTAAATAAAGGTTTATATTTGAGATGGAAACTAGTCTAAATTATATTTTTTAAAAATCTAGGCTGGGTGTGGTGGTTCATGCCTGTAATCTCAGCACTTAGGGAGGCCAAGGCGGGTGGACCACTTGATGTCAGGGTTCGAGACAAGCCTGGGCAACATGGCAAGACCCTGTCTCTACTAAAAGTACAAAATTAGCTGGGTGTAGTGGCGCATGCCTGTAGTTCCAGCTAACTCAGGAGGCTGAGGCACAAGATTCGCTTGAACCCGAGAGGTGGATGTTGCAATGAGCCAAGGTACACCACTGCACTCCAGCCTGGGTGACAGAGTGCGATTCTGTCTCCCAAGAAAAAAAACAAAACAAAAAACTAGTTAATTCCAAATAGCTTACCCACCTTGTGTAACTGCATTTGAAATGCATATCAGTCAGTGGATTAAAACCTTCCTGGCAAATCATAAACAGGTCATATTGGGTATAAACTGCTACTCTCAGAAGTCTTGGAACACCTCATCTTAGAGGCCCTTCTTCTCCTCTAAGAATCCCAGGAAGCATTCAAACAAATATCTTTTAATTATTTTCAGTACTAACAGACACCATCTAAAATACAGCTGAACATGGACCCAGAGAGATATTTTATATGTTTTCTAGGGTCACAAGAATTTACAGAAAACAGTAACACATGTGCCCTTCACCATCTCTCAATTTTTCTGAAAGAGAGTATATTTAATAGCCTACCTTAATATTTAAATATCTAGCATAACAGCCATCTATTTGGAGTAATTTACCTGTTGAGCTTAGGAAGGGTTATGTGAATGTGAACAGTAACACAAAGTTGAAGTTTTCTATAAATGCAAAAGAAAACAAAGCATGGCTGGATTTTTAAAACATGAGATCTGGTGATACCAAACAATGAATTTCACTATACAAAGCTGAAATTTACCCTTGTGTTTCCGTTTCCCATGTTTTAATTTTATTAAATGTCCCCATGTTTTAATAAAAGGAGTCAAGTATTTTTAAAAGACCATTTAATTGATTATCCCTGGGACTTAGTCAAGCCTCTTTTTCCTCAATCATTGGCCAACTGTTGATTGTTTTCACCTGACGCTGGCCATGCTTCTCCAAAATAAAATAAACCTGGGATTAAGCTCGAACAGTCACTAGGAACTCCCTCTGATCAAGGAAAGCAATAAATCAGTTGAAAGTGCATTACTACTATGGTGGGATGCCGTATTAAATGCTGAGAGTGATAAAAATATAAGACATGCTCTTGTTTTCCAAGGAAATCAAAATCTAGTGGAAAAGCAGGACAAATCTCTCATTTTTTTTTCCCTTAGACAATGGAAATCTTGTCAAAAAGAACCTCAAAATATGTTTTTCACCCATTTATTTTATATCTTGAAAGGCAAAACTATATTAGAAATTCTCATTCTACTTTCACTTTGAGATCCTAAATTCTCAATGATCATTTTGATTAGCTGTGTGTGCCCGAGACTGTGCTTGGCAGGAGGGATAAAAAAAAAAATAAAAAAAAAACAGTGGCTCATGCCTGTAATTCCAGCACTTTGGGAGGCCGAGGTGGGTGGATCACAAGGTCAAGAAATCAAGACCATCCTGGCAATATGGTGAAACCCCGTCTCTACTAAAAACACAAAAATTAGCTGGGTGTGGTGGCATGCGTCTGTAGTCCAGGCTACTCAGGAGGCTGAGGCAGGAGAATCGCTTGAACCTGGGAGGCGGAGGTTGCAGTGAGCAGAGATAATGCCACTGCACTCCAGCCTAGTGACAAAGATTCTGTCTCCAAAAAAAAAAAAAAAAAAAAAGAAAGAAAAGAAAAAGATGCAGTGTTGGTGATGAGAATAATGAGAAAGGTGAAAGAAAAAAAATTACAGACTAGCTATAGAGGGAAGATCACAGAGAAGAGGGTGGGGAGGGACAGTGGCACTTGGCAGTGCTCACAGGAGAAAACACCTCCATGGTATCCCAAGTCCCCATATATAAACTGGGTGCCGTGGAAGCACGGGTAAGCTTTCCAGGAGGGAAGTGGGGCATGGGCAGAATAGAAAGATCAAGAGTTTGCAAGGCAGAAAAGATGACAGGGAAGAGAAACCCCCACGGAGTGGGTGCATTCCAGGCAGAGGGAGGCTATGGGGCAAGGACAAGAACTGACAAACCATCCTCTGATGTTGGAGAGATGGAGAGAAGTTCTCTGGGGCTGAAATGGGTGCATGTGGTGGCAGGAGAGCCGGGGGAGAAGAAGGAGACAGGAGGTGAGGTCAGGCTGTGAGGTGATGCGTGTTGTCAAGGTAGGAAATAACTGATTTACAACAGTGCCTCATTTCTGCCAGAAAGTGATAATCAGCGAAGCCAGGCAAAAAAGTGAGCTCTAAGTCCTGTAGAGGCAGCACCCAAGAAGTTACTGCCAAATCGTGAGCCAGCAAAGAGCACAGCATGAATTCAGGCAAGTAACTAAAAATACAAAGCATTTCAAGTGCCAAATGAGCAGTACAAACAACAAACGACACAGGAAGGCAGGGGAAGAGGCGCTCTTAAATGGTGGCCAGGGACGGAACAGACTGAGCCAGGCCTCGCCTCCCATGTAAGGCGGCCAGCGTGACTCAAAGGGCCACGAGAAAGAAATCAAAAACGTTATTCATAACCTACTCCCCCACAACTTTTGACAGGGGTGTCTGATTTATACAATAGTTTTTTCCTGGGCATATGTCTAGTTGAAAGTTTTCTCTTTTCTGGGGTAAGCCTATCTTCATCAACCAATATCCCTCCCATTGGTTTGCTATATGGCTCTGAGTAAACCCCTTAGCTGCCAGGCCTTAGTTTTCCAATACCTTTAAAGCACACATCACAAAGCCAACGTGCAGATCAAATATGTCCTAGATATGCACTTCAAAAAGCATGAAACACCAGTGGCCTCACAAATGTCCAGAAACAAGTCCTTCCTCAAGATCTTGCCCCCGAGGTCCTGAACTAGACACCCACTTTCTTTCCACTTGACAGCTGCATGTGGGACACACAGGTTTCTCCACGTCGGTCCTTCCCTGCCAACCTCCACCCTATCCCACTGCCCTCAGTGAGATCTGTAGGAGAAAGTTGAGAAAGGAGCTCACCATGCCCCTCCTCTGCGTGTATTCCATCAGCGCCGTCCATGGGAGCCCACTCCTTTCCCACTAAAGTCCATTCCCCACCACTGTCCTTCACATACGTGGACATCAGCCACACCAGAATTACTTGTAGTTCCATCAATAGGGCACCTTTATGGGATCCTTCAGCTCTACCTTTTGTCTGACATACCAATTGTCACCGTGGTCAAGTTTTATTTCTCATTCCCACCTGCATCACATCCTCCCAAGCTTGTCCAACTATGTTCTTATTCAGTCCACGGATGACTCAGTTCATGCTTCTCACCTTCTAAGAAGACTGTTCCATCCTGCTACCACAACGCAGGGGCCTAAATGAAGTTCAGTGCCCTCACCCCCATACTCCGTCACCTTCCTATATACCTCAACCGCAGTGGCTTGATCTATTTATTTATAATAATTTGACTCTTCAACAAGAATGTAAGCACCTTTTAATCAGATATTCTGGGGGTTATTTTGCTCAAGTGCTTGAGTCTAACACACATCTAGTGTATTACAGATACTAAATACACAAATACATGTTGATTACATATGTCCACAATCCTTTTTCAAAACTCTCAAGGTTAGATGCATTTGCCAAATTTGGAACTTCTAACATTTTATAAAGGTAATAGCATACCCTACATTTTATGTGACATCCCCTCCAACTTGGGTAGTCACATCAGATATCCAGGTAATGAGGACAGACTCTCTGGCATGTATATCCATACAGAGAGCTATTTTTAACAATTAACTCCTACAGAAGTGCTGAAATCCTTCAGAGAACAGAACATTAGAAGTACACTATTTTCGAGAGGGAAAAAAAGAAAATGGCCCATATCTGGCATCTGAGAGGACTATAAGTGAATAGTGTTTCCTTCAGGTGTGGCACGTGAGAAAATTTGGTATGGTTCATGGACTAAACTTCTTCATTTCATTAGTTACACATTTATTTTCATAGTTACCTTCCATTTTATGCCATGTGATACTGGTTTTCCATTTCCAGCAGTGATAATAATTTCCTTTCAAAACAAAATTAACTTCAAAAAGAGCCAATTTGAAGGAAAAGATTCTGTAAATGATGGTACAAAGTAGCATCTGGATATGGAAAAAAAATGATGAGGGTAGTAGGAATGAATGAATGAATGAATCTTGGGAAACACTGAGTTCACAGAAAGGCATCATTCTTCCTGGTGAGACATGATTCAAAAAGGTATATCCAATATTTGTGTTACTTCACCTAACAGACCTCACAAGAGGGCTTCGAGATATTTCTCACCCTATGGCACAGATAAAATACGACTGATGAATAAATGGATGAGGTTGTTCCTGGCAGAGGGGATGACAGCCCGAGTTCTGGCCCCTCGGCCCTGCCGCACTGCCAGAGGGTTATGAGAATCAGTACCTCAGGCATTCCTGTAACTCATGGCAGGCACTTCTTCCTGAAAGCAGGAGTTGGAAAGACAGCCTTGTCCCATGCTGGGTAAAGTACATGCTGTGACAGCTGTGTCCTGCCCCTCTAGCCCATTGTAATTCATGGGCTTATGGAACCATGTACATTACTCAAAGTCCAAACTAACTGCATTCTCAGGAATCTGTTAAAATTATAAAATTAATTTCTATTGTTGGAATTCTCATCGATGTAGCAAAAGTAAATGGTTTATAGATTACTGTGTAGTTGGACCCTACTAAAAACATGTGTCAATATTACTGTAAATTGCCAAAGGAGAGGGCAAAAAGCCTAGAGACGCTGCATGGCTATTCCCTGAGTTAAACTATGAACAAGACAGCCTTAGAGCTTGCATACCTCCAAAACCGAGACAGAGAGGAGTACCACAAGAGTTCCAAACATTTGGTAGCTCTGAAGGAAGGCTTCTTCAGAAAAATGTATCATTCACTGAATGTTGTAGCTGTTATAAGGCTTATGATACAGATATTTGTTTTGGTGGAAGACTGCTTTTAGAGGTGTGTCAAGGAAAAGAGACTACTAGTCAGTAAACAGCAGCCAATAAACTTTTGCAGCCTTCAATTTATTTTGTCATGAGGTTAGCTGACCACTCTCCTCTGTTTTGGATCTCTAAATCAGGGATATGAAATTCCAGGAAGTCAGGGGGAAAATAATTCTTCCCTCCCACTCTAACTCCATATTCCTGCCCCCAGTCACATCCTAAATGTTAAAACCAAAACAAAAAAACAAACAAACAAACAAAACTGAAATTAATGAATATGAAAAATTGGCCCTAATATGATTCATCCTCTTATGCAAACCTTAATACACACAAAAGTAGGTAATTAACGTCATGAAACATGTTGAATATTGAGTTGCTGACAAAAATAAGAGTTGTCATGGTTTCCATACACAAGCCCCATTGCACTTAGGAGCAGAAGCACACAAGCAGCTCCCTGGCTGGCTCAAAGATTCATTAGAAGAGGTTCTTTTTTCAAAGTAAGTGCACCAAATATAAGCTTATTCTAACAAGTATGTCCTAGCCCCCACCCCATAAAAGGCGCAGCTTGGCCAGCAAGGATTTTTCTATGAGATACAAGTGGTTTTTGACACATTTTAACCCTGGATTCCATCATAAAATAACCAAAGCCAGTAATAGTGAAACAAGAGTATGTCCACAGAGCCTTCCTGTGGGCAGTGAAGAGGGGAAACAAATGTAGCAGGGCCAAGAGGTAGCAAAACAAGAGGCAGAAGATGGCCACTGTGATCTGCAAGCTCCTGGGTGGCCTTCATCACCCATTTTCCGTGGAAAGGAAACCAGACCAAAGCACTTTCTTATGCCAGACACACAGGATGCTTTACATATATGATCTCGTTTTAATCACCATAACCCCTTAAAGTAGATATACATATATATATTTTAATAACGAAACTGATGTAAGTCACCGATCAGAGAGTATGACGTCAGACCCTGGAATGTTAGTGATTCCATTTCACTGCCTCCCACAGACCCAGCACAAACCCCACACAGTTCTAGAGGGCACTCTTCACACAGGCTTCTTCTGTGTGCAGTGCAATGGCCCTAGGAGAACCACAGCAAGGAAGACAGAAGCACATCACGCTAACATGTCCAACCAAATTGGTATTTCTCTATTCAATCTGGGCACACTGTCTTTTTTCAAAAACCCTAGTGTGTATTTGGATGGGAGCCTTGGCATCACATTTTCTTACCTTAGAACTACTAAATCAGAAATGCTGGGGCTGGGCCCCAGGAATCTGTGTCTTAAGCACTCTGGGTGACTGTGACGCACATTCCAATTTAAAAACTATTGATCCAAGTGAACCCCTGCCTTAAGTTCATATAGAAAATTCACACAGGGAAGGGAAGAAAACCATTTTCTTTCCTACCAATTCCAAATTCAATGTCAAATTAAACACCAAAAGTAAATTCCAAAGGACATTATTGAGAAATGTTCAGATGCAAAAATGGACTCAACTCTCATTTCCTGTAAAGAAACAGCATGAGGTTTATTATTAGTAGCAAACAAATGTAAAACTCCAATAAAAAATAAAAAATGCAACATATCTTTATGCTCATGGTTCACTTGAGGATCACAGTACTCCAAGAGAACTATCTGGTCATTAATTTTTATAATGGATTCAGAAACTCAAAGGATATATCATTATAATGACCTTCCTCACCGAAAATATTCATATATTTAAATGAGATACATTTTATATGCAATAATTTCAAAAATATATATTCTTTTAATGACAGTTCCTAAAGCTGGTAAGAAAACGAAATAGGTACATCACACCCTGGGGTATGGGGGACATTGTAAATTAGTACAGCTGTTATGAAAAGCAACTTGGCAATATGTGTCAAGCCATAAAAACACCCATATTCTTTGACCTATTAAGTCTACTTCTTTTCAGATTCAGAATCAGTTCCCCAAACGAAATCATCATATGCACAAAAATGTCTACAATAAGCCCCAAATGGTAGAAACGGGATATCTAACAATATGGAAATAGTTAAGCTAATAAGATGTCATGTGACCATTTAAAATAAAAACAGACTATTCAGCAACATTTAAAAAGCACGAATAAAAAAGATGATACGGAATTATATCTATATATGATTACAGCTACATTTTTAAAATGAGTGCATACAGAAGTAGAAAAATATGTAAATGTTGAAATTTGAAGGCAAAATTTCTCTTTCTACTCATTTTTTTCTGTTTTGGGAAAGTAATAATTAAAAGATTAACAGTAGTAAAAACAGGTTTGCAAGCAGCATCGAATACTTACAGGTTTAAGTTTAGATAAACTGATTTGTGGGTGAGGGAGTATACATTGTGTGTGTACACACGTGAATGTTCATAGAAGAGAGAACAGAGAACAAAAAGAGAAAATATCAAATTAGTCATTGCCAAAGGACAGTAGATAATTTTAAATGAGACAGGAGATACCCTTACCGCCCCTCTAAAAAAATCAAACCACATCACAGCACAGAAGCTCAACCCACAACATTCTGGGAACTAGTTAACAGTCTTGGTGATGATGCAAGGGAGAGATCAATAAATCAGAAAACAATCAAAACATTCTCCCTTCCTCTACCTTCCTTTTTTTTTCCCCCCCCCCCCCCCCGCAAAATAATGTTAAACACAGGCACTACCAAGCAAGCCACCATTTGTTGAGCTAAATTTTAAACTGATGACTCTGACTTCAAACTGACTACTATTAATCACAGCTGATCTTTAAAAGCCACTTGGGTTCATGCCTGCAACACAGGGAGCGGGTTTGCAACATGAGTTCTTACAAAGCCTGAATCTCAAGTCTCTGCTGAGCAGGCCTGCTTGGCTCAGCTCCGGCACCCCCACAGCTGGAAATGCTACTGTCTAGCTATGGAACGCCAACTTCCTCTTCATCTGGGGCAAGTTCCACATCACACAGTTTATTTGGACACCAATCCTTCTCTAAATTGTTTGTTAAGATAAACTAATCAGAATTAAAATTTTCAGTCTGAAGGTGTTCAAGAATGATTGGGGAGGGGGTGAGGAAATGAAGCTGATGTGCAATTTCAGGCAAAGTTCAGAACTTTATAAATCTGCAAAACAATTTCTCTGTTGCAAACAATTCTCAAGGGGCATCAAGGGCACAAACTGCAAGGCAGCAGCTCCCAATGGTTGAGAAACAATTACCAAGAAAATGTTCATATAAAAAAAAAAAGAAAAAGAACTGTCAATTTACAATCCATGTATGTTTAATCTGAACACTTACTTTGATATCCTCAGATGGTTTGTTCAAAGCAGATCCACTCTGCTATTAGGAAAAAAAGCCACCTAAAGGCATGCCAATTTTAATTATTGTACACTAAAACTATATAAATTACCCAATTCCACTACCTCACAGAAAGTCCTCATCTCTGGCTGTGCTATTCACGAAAACTATGATTGTCCCACAAACCTCAATCCTTGGAAGAAAACATCAGTGGAACGTGGAATGGAAAACAGCTATTAGAGACTTCATGCATTATTTCTTCAAATCCAGGATTCCAATGGGTCACAGGAGGCTAAAATGTAAAGCATCTTTTGGAAATGAACATTAATCTAAATATATGGCATTTTCTTCTGTTTTCCTGGAATAGTTTCAGACACATGCTCTGTGAAATAAGATTTTCAGTTGTGAAGATATGAAGAGGTTCATCTAGTTAATTCAAGGGATTTTGCTATAAAAACCACTTTGTGGGTAGTTGGGGCATGCCCAATTTGAAAGAGTATACTTAGTGCTTTCAGAATACAATGTACTGAAAGTAAAGTTCAACAGTATATTTGTGGCTGATTTGGGTACATGAAAGGCAAGGGTGAGAGCGCACTGTAGGGAACACAGGTTAAAAATGACAAGTGCTTCTTTAACTGCTAAGGCATCACCATTTAATAAAACTACTTATAAGCAGATCAACATAGGCCATCTATCCAGGGCTTCCTGCATTTAAATTTGACTTGTTCAGTAGGTACAGTCTGCTCATTATAAATAAGTGACTTCTGAGTGCAAAAATTGAGCCTTTTCTCAACAATCCAAACTCAACAAGTAAAAACACATAAAAAATAGCAGAATTCACCCTTAGATTTACTTGATCATTCCCCTCAAGTTAAAACTTCCTTGTGAGAAGAGCAAAAAAGTAAGGAGGGTGGGAAGAAAGGTAAAATAGGAAGATGGAGGAAGACAAGAATGAAATACGAACCAGTCCACCCACTATCCTTGATGTCTATAGGCACGATCAGAGGGGTCTGAAAACAGGCCTGCCCCACTCACCACTAGGGCCCAAGCATGCCATCTGGAGGTCTGAAGAAAGGTTTCCTCCACCAAGAGTCACCACTTGCAGTGCCTAAGCACAACTTCCAAGGGTCTAGGGATCAACTTGCTCCACCCATCACAGCCTGTACTCATGTGCACCAATGGGAGGCCTGAGGACAGGTTCATCCCACCCAGTGCTGCCCCTGTCAGGGCCCATATGCATCATCTGGGGGCCTAGGGATTGTCTGCTCAGCCCCCTGCCACCACCAGTGTGTGTGTATACCTTCTGGGGGATTGAGGATGAGCCCATCCACCCTGCCAGCACCCGCACACACATCATCTGACAGCCTAGGGAGTGACCTGCCCTGCTGGTCACCACTGGAGCCTGCGCATGCCTCCTGGGGACCTGGCGACCGGCCTTCCCAGTTGGCTGGTACCCAAGCTTACTGCCTGGAGGCCCAATGGCTGGCCCATTCCACTACTGCCATCATCAATGCCACACAAGCCACCCAGAAGCCTGATGACCGGCCTGTCTACCTAACCCACTGCTGCCACTGCTGGGCCCTAAGCAAGATGCCTGGAGACACAAGGATTAGTCCATTGGACTTGATTCCATTGGTGCTCATATATGCCACCGAGAAGCAAAGGACCAGCATGCCTGGCTTGCTGCCACAACCACTTGTCCCAAGGACCAGTCTTCCTGGCATCCCCATCCCAAGAAAAGCCTCACCACAGCCTCCATTAATCTCAGCCTAAACTAAAAAAGACTCACAGACACTAGTGGCGCCAGTAACAGTTGAAGTAATCATACGGATACTACACGAGTGAACCTACCCAGAATCAAAGCACCCTACCAACCCAATATAGGAAATAGTCTTTGCCTACAAAAACCAAACCATAAAATTGGGAGAAACAAAGGTTACACTAGATGTGCTGATATCAATGTAAAGACACAAAGAACATGAAAAAAATAAGGAAATATGACACAGTAAAGGAACACAGTAAGTCTCTAGCAACAGATTCCAATGAAGAAAAACTAGGTAAAATGCCTGAAAAAAATTCAAAACAATATTAAAGAAGCTCAGTGAGGTATCAGAGAACACATGCTAAAAATACACAAAGAAATTGGAAAAACAATTCACAATCTGTGGCAAACTCAACAAAGAAATAGGTATCATTAAAAAAATCAAAGAGGTTGAGGAAAAGATGGCAGATAGGAGGCATGACTAAATTGCAGCTCCCACTCAGACGGACAGAACAACGTATGGAGACTCGGACCGTAAACCTTTGCTCCAATAACTACTCCAGGAATATACCAGGAAATCTGAAAGAATCAACGGACCCTTTGAAGGAAGGGGATTGCTCCTGCAGGACCTGGGAGACAGCCCAAATACTCTGAGGGCCCAAACTATGAAAGTGGGAAAGGAGGACTGACTGTCCACCCCCAAACACACACTCTCACTGGGGAATCTGAAGATCCAGATTATGGAAGAAGGATTTGACCTTACCTGGAGCTGAAACAATTTAGAGAGCTGAATGAAATACAGGGGCACGGGAAGTAGCGGGAAATGCCCTATGGGCTCTCGGTCCCTGGGGGAGCCATTTCTGACTTGCCTTACAGTGGTCCTTGGGAACGGCTGCCGGAGGAACTGGGAAAAGACCACAGGGAGAAGGAAACCTCCAGCTGAACTCTGTAAAAATTCCAACCGAATGCAGTTTCCTTGCCCGAACTCAGGGGAGGACATGAATCTGGTGTCAAGACTCGACAGGTGGGAAGGCATGCAAGCCCTGCTTGCTTCCTCAGCCGGGAAGCTGGTAGCCTGAAGCAAGTTCTCAGCCCTGCTGGCCCACTGCCTGGAAACAAACTTGGTGCTGTTGAGGGGGTGGGGAGCATGGTGGGAGTGAGACGTGCCTTTTGGGTTGCGTGGGAGCTGGGTGAGGCCTATAACTGCTGGCTTTCCCCTACTTCCCTGACAACCTGCATGACACAGCAGAGGCAGCCATAATACTTGGAACATAACTCCACTGACATGGGAACCACAACCCCATTCCCCACAGCAGCCACAGCAAGCACCACCCAAGGAGAGTCTGAGTTCAGACACGCCTAACCCTGACCCTAGCTGATGGTCTTTCTCTACTCATCCTGGTAGCTGAAGATAAAGGTCATATTCTCTTGGGAGTTCTATGGCCCTGCCCACCACCTGATCCTCCCCTATACTACCATAGCTAATACTCTCTTGAAAGCGCCACCTCCTGGCAGGAGGCCAACCTACACAAAACTAGCACATCAAACAACTACAATTAAAGACCCTCACAGAGTCGACTTCACTCCCCTGCCACATCCACCACAGCAGGTGCCGGTATCCATGGTTGAGAGACCTGAAGACAGTTCACATCACAGGACTCTGTGAAGACACCCCCCAATACCACCCTGGATACTGGTAGCCGTGTGTGGGTGGCTAGATCCAGAAGAGAAATAATCACTACAGTTCGGCTCTCAGAAAGCCACATCCCGAGGAAAAGGGGGAGAGTACTACATAAAAGCAGCACCCTGTGGGACGAAAGAATCTGAACAGCAGCCTTGAGTCCTAAACCTTCCCTCTGACACAGCCTATCCAAATGAGAAAGAATCAGCAAAACAATTCTAGTAATATGACAAAACAAGGTTCTTTAACAACCCCCAAAAATCACACTAGCTCACCGGCACTGGATCCAAACCAAGAAGAAATCCCTGAATTGCCAGAAAAAGAATTCAGGTCTATTATTAAGCTAATCAAGGAGGCACCAGAGAAAGGTGAAGTTCAACTTAAGAAAATCCAAAAAATGATACAAGACCTATCAGATTAACAGCAGATTTCTCAGCAGAGACTCCACAAGCTAGAAGGGATTGGGGCCCTATCTTCAGCCTCCTTAAACAAAACAATTATGAGCCAATAATTTTGTATGCCCTGAAACTAAGACTGATAAATGAAGGAAAAATTCGGTCTTTTTCAGATAAACAAATGCTGACAGAATTCACCACTACCAAGTCAGCACTAACAAGAGCTGCTAAAAGGAGCTCTAAATCATGAAACAAATCCTGGAAACACAGCAAAACGGAACCTCTTTAAAACACGAATCTCACAGGACCTATAAAAAAATACAATAAATACATTTTTAAGAAACCAAGGTATTCAGGCAACAAATAGCATGACGAATAGGAATAGCACCTCATATCTCAATACTAATGCTGAATGTAAATGGCCTAAATGCTCCACTGAAAAGATACAGAATTGCAGAATAGGTAAGAATTCACCAAGCAACTATCTGCTGCCTTCAAGAGACTCACCTAACACATAAGGACTCAAATAAACTTAAAGGGGTCAAAAAGATATTCCATGCAAATGGATACCAATAGCGAGCAAGGGTAGCTATTCTTATATCAGACAAAACAAACTTTAAAGCAACAGCATTTTAAAAAGACAAGAGGAACACTAAATAATGATAAAAGGCCTTGTCAGCCAGGCGTGGTGGCTCACGCCTGTAATCCCAACACTTTGGGAGGCGAAGGTGGGCAGATCACGAGGTCAGGAGTTTGACACTGGCCTGGTCAAAATGGTGAAACCCCGTCTCTCCTAAAAATACAAAAATTAGCCAGGCGTGGTGGTGGGTGCCTGTAATCCCAGCTACTCAGGAGGCTGAGGCAGGAGAATCGCTTGAACCTGGGAGGTGGAGGTTGCAGTGGGCCAAGATCACACCACTGCACTCCAACCTAGGTGACAGAGCGAGACTCCATCTCAAAATAAAAGCCTTGTCCAGCAGGAAAATATCACAATCCTAAACATATATGCACCTAACACTGGAGCTAGCAGATTTATAAAACAATTATTACTAGACCTAAGAAATGAGACAGACAGCAACACAATAATAGTGAGGGACTTCAATACTCCACTGATAGCACTAGACAGGTCAAGACAGAAAGATAAGAAAGAAACAATGGATTTAAACTATACCGTAGAACAAATGGACTTAACGTATTTACAGAACATTCTACCCAACAACTACAGAATATCCATTCTATTCATCAACGCAGGGAACTTTCTCCAAGATAGACCATATGATAGGCCACAAAACAAGTCTCAATGAACTTAAGAAAACTGAAATTACATCAAGTATTCTCTCAGACCACAGTGAAATAAAATTGGAAATTCAACTCCAGAAGGAACCTTCAAAACCATGCAAATAGATGGAAATTAAATTGCCTGTTCCTGAATGATCACTGGGTCAACAATGAAATCAAGATGGAAATTAAACATTTCTTTGAACTGAATGATAATAGTGACACAATCTAACAAAACCTCTGAAATAGAGCAAAGGCAGTGCTAAGAGGAAAGTTCATAGCCTTAAATGCATACATCAAAACATCTGAAAGAGCACAAACAGGCAAGCTAAGGCCTCACCTCAAGGAACTAGAAAAACAAGAACAAACCAAACTCAAACCCAGCAGAAGAAATAACCAAGATCAGAGCAGAACTAAATGAAATCGAAACAAAAAATACGAAAGATAAATTAAACAAAAAGCTGGTTCTCTGAAAAGATAAATAAAATTGATACACCATTAGCAAGATTAACCAAGAAAAGAAGAGAGAAGATCCAAATAAGCTCAATTAGAAATGAAATGGGAAATATTACAACCAACACCACAGAAATACAAAAGATCATTCAAGGCTACTACGAATACCTTTAAGTGCATAAACTAGAAAACCTAGAGGAGACAGAGAAATTCCTGGAAATATACAATCCTCCTAGCTTAAACCAGGAAGAATTAGAAACCCTGAACAAACCAATAACAAGCAGAAAGATTGAAATGGTAATTAAAAAATTACCAATGAAAAAGAAGTCCAGGACCAGATGAATTCACAGCTGAATTCTATCAGACATCCAAAGAATTGGTACCAATCTTACTGACACTATTCTGCAAGATAGAGAAAGAAAGAATCTTCCCTAAATCATTCTATAAAACCAGTATCACCCTAATACCAAAACCAAGAAAGAACATAACAAAAAAAGAAAAGTACAGACCAATATCCCTGATGAACATAGATGCAAACATCCTTAACAAAACACTAGCGAACCAAGTCCCACACCATATCAAAAAATAATCTACCATGATCAAGTGGGTTTCATACCAGGGATGCAGGGATGGTTTAATATATGCAAGTCAATAAATGTGATACACCACATAAACAGAAATAAAAACAAAAATCACATGATCATCTCAATAGATGCAGAAAAAGCATTTGACAAAATCCAGCATCCCTTTATGATTAAAACCCTCAACAAAACTGGCATACAAGGGACATACCTCAATGTAATAAAAGTCATCTATGACAAACCTACAGCCAATACTGAACAGGGAAAAAGTTGAAAGCATTCCCTCTGAGAATTGTAACAAGATAAGGATGTCCACTCTCACCACTTCTATTCAACATAATACTGGAAGTCCTAGCCAGAGCAATCAGACAAGACAAAGAAATAAAGGGCATGCAAATCAGTAAAGAGGAAGTCTAACTGTCACTGTTTGCTGATGATATAACTGTATACCTAGAAAATCCTAAAGACTCCTCCAAAAAGCTCCTATAACTGATAAAAGAACTTACTAAATTTTCTGGGTGCAAAATTAATGTACACAGATCAATTGTTCTGCTATACACCAACAGCAACCAAGCTGAGAATCAAATCAAGAACTCAATCCCTTTTACAGTAGCTGCAAACAATACAATACAATACAATACAATACAATACAATACAATACAATACAATACAATACAATACAATACCATACCATACCATACCATACCTTAGGAATATACCTAACAAAGGAAGGGGAAGACCTCTACAAGGAACTACAAGACACTGCTGAAAGAAATCATAGATGACACTAATGAATGGAAACATATCCCATGCTCATGGATAGGTAGAACTAATTATTGTGAAAGTCACCATAATGCCAAAAGCAATCTACAAATTCAATGAAATTCTCATAAAAATACCACTGTCATTCCTCACAAAACTAGAACAAGCAATCCTAAAATGTATATGGAACCAAAAAAAAGCTGACATAGCCAAAGCAAGACTAAGCAAAAGGAACAAATCTGGAAATAATATATTACCTGACTTCAAACTATACTATACGGCCATAGTCACCAAAACAGCGTGGTACTGGTATAAAAATAGGCACATAGACCAATGGAACAGAACAGAGAACCCAGAAATAAACCCAAATACTTACAGCCAACTGATCTTTGACACAGCAAACAAAAACATAAAGTGGGGAAGGATGTCCTATTCAACAAATGGTGCTGGGATAACTGGCAAGCCACATGTAGGAGAATGAAACTGGATCCTCATCCTTCACCTTATATAAAAATAAAGTTAAGATCGATCAAGGACTTTAAGATCTGAAACATAAAAATTCTAGAAGATAACATTGGAAAAACCCTTTAGACACTGGCTCAGAAAAAGACTTCATGACCAAGAACCCAAAAGCAAATGCAATAAAAATGAAGATAAATAGGTGGGACTTAATTAAACTAAATAGCTTCTGCACAGCAAAAGGAACAGTCAGCAGGGTAAACAGACAACCCACAGAGTGGGAGAAAATCTTCACAATGTATACATCCGTCAAAGGACTATTATTCAGAATCTACAAGGAACTCAAACAAATTAGCAAGAAAAAAAAAACAAACCATTTCATCAAAAAGTAGGCTAAGGGCATGAATAGACAATTCTCAAAAGAAGATATACAAATGGTCAACAAACATATTTTAAAAATACTCAACATCTCTAATGATCAGGGAAATGCAAATCAAAACCGCAATGTGATACCAACTTACCGCGCAAGAATGGCCATAATCAAAAAATCAAAAAATAACAGATTTTGGCGTGGATGCTGTGCAAAGGAAACACTTCTACACTGCTTGTGGGAATATAAACTAGTACAACCACTATGGAAAACACTGTGGAGATTCCTTAAAGAACTAAAAGTAGAACTACAATTTGATTCAGCAATTCCACTACTGATTACCCAGAGGAAAAGAAGTCACTATACGAAGAAGATACTTGCACACACATTTATAGCAGCACAATTTGCAACTGGAAAAATATGTACCTAGCCCAAATGCCCATGAATCAACAAGTGGATAAGAAATTGTGAGATATCTGTCTATCTACCTACACATATAATAGATATATATCTATATACGTGTGTGTGTATATATATTTGAGATATATATACATAATGAGATATATATATATATATAATAGAATACTACTTACCTGTAAAAAAGAATGAATTAATGGCATTCACAGCAACCTGAATGGAAATTTAAAAATGCAATCCAGAGACTAAATCAAGCAGAAGAAAGATTTCTGAACTTGAAAACATATCTTTTGAAATAACCAGTCAAACACACACTCAACCAAAGAGGAATGAACAAAGCCTACATGATATATGGGACATCATTATACAACCAAATATTCAAATTTTGGGTTTTCCAGGAGGCAAATAAATGGGCAAAGGCATAGCAAACTTATCCCTACCCCCCCAAAAAAGCTGAAACTTCCTACATCTTTCAAGAGATATATAGACATTCACATAGAGGAAGCTCAAAGATCCCCAGAAAGATTCAGTCCAAAATGGTATTGTCCAAGGCACATTATAGTCAAACTTTTAAAGTCAATGACAAAGAGAAAATTCTAAAAACAGCAAGAGAAAAGCATCAAGTCATATATGAAAGACTTCCATCAGACTAACAGTGGATTTCTCAGCGGAAATCTCATGGGCCAAGAGAGAATGGGATGACATATTCAAATGTAGAAAGAAAAAACAAAACTGTCAGCCAAGAATACTACACTCAACACTCAACACAAAGCTATCCTTTCTAAATGAAGGAAAAATAAGTTATTTCCCAGATAAGCAAAAACTGAGGGAATTTATCATCACTAGACTGGCCCTACAAGAAACACATAAGGAAATACTATATCTGGGTGATATATGCCATCACAAAAAGACATGAAAGCATAAAACACTGGTAAAGCAGACACAAAAATAAGAAAGAGAAAAAATTCTAATTTAAGGAGAAAATACACAAACCACACACAAAAAAAAACAAACAGTAAAAGGCGAAGAAATGAAGGATATACAAAACAACCAGAACACAATTAATAAAAAGGCAGAAATAAGTTCTCACCTATAAATAATAATTTTGAATGTAAACAGATTAAATCCCCCCAATTAGTCACCTATAAATAATAATTTTGAATGTAAACAGATTAAGTCTCCCCAATTAAAAAATATAGACTGGTTAAACAGATTAAAAACAAGACCCAACTACATGATGTCTACAAGAAACCCACCTCACCTGTAAAGGCACATATAGACTGAAAGTGAAGGGATAAAAAAAGATATTCCATGCAAATGAAAACCAAAAGCAAGCAGAAGTAGCTATACTTGTATCAGATGAAACAGACATTAAGCCAAAAACTGTAAAAAGAGACCAAAAAAGGTCATTATACTGTGGTCCCTCAGTACACATGGAGGATTGGTTCCAGGACCCCAGTCTAAACCAAAATATATACATACTCAGTACCACAGTTGGTTCTGTGAAACCCACAGATACAAAAAGTAGGCTGTCTATATACTCAGTTTTGCATCCCACAAATAATGTATTTTTTTTGTTGTTCATGTGTGGTTGAAAAAATCATGCAGTTCACACCTGTGATGTGCCAGGTCAACTGTATAATGATAAAGGGAGAGAGAATATCATGATTCTAGATATATATGCACCCAACACTGGAGCATTTTTATACAAAGCAAGTATTATTAAACCTAAAGAGACAGACTCCAACACAATAATAGTTGGGGATTTCAACATCCTACTCTTAGCACTGAACAGATCATCTAGACAGAAAATCCAAGAAACATTGGATTTAAAATGTACTTTAGACCAAATGGACCTAACAGGCATTTACAGAACATTTTATCCAACAGCTACAGAATACACATTATTCTCATCAGCACATGAATAGACCATATGTTAGGCCACAAAACAAGTCTCAACAAATGGAATAAAACTAGAAATCAATAACAAGAGAAACTCTGGAAACTGTACAAACACATGGAAATTTAAAAACATGTTCCCGAACAACCACTGGGTCAATGAAGACATTAAGAAGGAAATAAAAAAAATTCTTGAGACAAATAAAAACAGAAACACAACATACCAAAGCCCATGGGATACAACAAAAGAAGTGATAACAGATAAGTCTGTAGCAATAAACACCTACATCAGAGAAGTTGAAAGAGTCCAAACTAAAGATGAGCCTCAAGGAACTAGAAAAGCAAGAACAAACCAAACCCAAATTTAATAGAGTAAGAAAGGTCATAGCAAAACTAAACAAAATAGAGACCAAAAAGTAATAATCATACAAAGGATTAATGAAATAAGAAGTTTGTTGGAAAGGTAAACAAAACTGATAAACTGTTAACTACACTAACCAAGAAACAAGGAGAGAAGACCCAAGTAAATAAAATTGGAAACAAAAAAGAAGACATTATAGCCGACACCACAAGAATACAGAAATCATCAGAGATTATTACAAACAAATTGGAAAACCTAGAGGAAATGGATATAATCTACCAAGATGGAACCAAAAGAAAATTTAAAAACTGAACAGACCATAAGTAACAAGATAGAGTCAGTAATAAAAAGTATCCCTATAAAGAAAACCTCAGGATTGGATGACTTTACTGCTGAACTCTTCCAAACTTAAGTAGAACTAACAGCAATTCTTCTCAAACTATTCCAAAAAAATTGAAGAGTATTGAATTGTCCCTAACTCATTCTGAGTCCAGAATTACCCTGATACCAAACCAGACAAGGACACCACAACAAAAAAAAGAAAACTACAGGCCAATATCCCCAATGAACATAGATGCAAAAATCTTAAACACAATACAAGCAAACTGAATCCAACAGCACATCAAAAAGATAACACATCATGATCAAGTGGGATTTATCCTTGGGATGCAAGGAAGGTTCAACATAAGCAAATCAATTAATGTGATATATCACATCAATAGAATCAAAGACAAAAACCTTATGATCATCTCAATAGATGCAGAAAAATTCTGTATCTATTCAACATCCCTTCATGATATAAACTCTCAGCAAGGCAGGTATAGAAGGAATATACAAACTTCAACATAATAAGGGCCATATGCAGCAAACTCACAGATAAATTTATACTGAATGGAGAAAAGCTGAAAGCCTTTTCTCTAAGAACTGGAACAAGACAAAAATGCCTACTTTCACCATTCTTATTCAAAATAGTAGTAGAAGCCTTAGCCAGAGCAATCAAGCAAGACAAAGAAATAAAAGGCACTCAGTATGGAAAAAGGAAAGTCAAATTGTCCCTTTGCAGATGACATAATCTTTTATCTAGAAAGAACTAAAACTCACCAAAATATCTTAGAACTGATAAGTTCAGTAAAGTTACAGGTTACAAAAATCAACATACAAAAATCAGTACTGTTTCTATATACCAATAACAAACTGGCTGAAAAAGAAATCAAGAAGGCAATCCCATTTACAATGCCTACCAAAAAAAAAAAAAAATCTAAGAATTAATTTAACCAATGAGGTAAAAAACCTCTACAAGAAAAACTACTGATGAAAAAAGTTGAAGAGGATACGAACAAATGGAAAGACATCCCATGCTCATGAACTGGAAAAATGAATATTGTTGAAATGACCATACTACCCAAAGCAGTCTACAGATTCAAAGCAAACTCTATCAAAATACAAGTGACATTCTACATAGAAACAGAGAAAACAATCCTAAAATTTGTATGAATCCACAAAAGACTCCAAATAGCCAAAGCAATACTGAGCAAAAAGAGCAAAGCTGGAAGCATCACACTACCTGACTTCAAAATATATTACATCAAACTATAGTAGTCAAAACAGCATGGTATTGGTATAAAAACAGACACATAGACTAACGGAACAGAATAGTGAAACCAGAAATAAATCCACATATTTTTCAACAAAGGCACCAAGAACATAATTTGGGGAAAGGATACCCTCTTCAATAAATGGTGCTGGGAAAATTGGATAGCTATATGCAGAAGAATGAAATCAGACTCCTATCTCCTACCACATAAGAAATCAACTCGGCCGGGCGTAGTGGCTCATGCCTGTAATCCCAGCACTTTGGGAGGTCAAGGTGGGCAGAGCACGAGGTCTGGAGTTCGAGACTAGCCTGGCCAACATGCTGAAACCCTGTCTCTACTAAAAATATAAAAAAATTAGCTGCGTGTGGTGGCACACACCTGTAATCCCAGCTACTCAGGAGGCTTGAACCCCAGAGGCAGAGGTTGCAATGAGCCGAGATGGTACCATTGCACTCCAGTCTGGGTGACAGAGCAAGATTCTGTCTCAAAAAAAAAAGAGAAAAAAAAAATCAACTCAAAACCAATTAAAGACTTAAATTTAAGACCCCGAACTATAAAAATACTAGAAGAAAGCACAGCGGAAGCACTTGATGACACTGGTATAGGCAAAGATTTTATGGCTAAGACCTCTAAAGCAAAGGCAACAAAAACAAAAATAGACAAATGAGATTAAACTTAAAAGCTTCTATACAACAAAGGAAACAATCAATAGAGCAAAAAGACAACCTGTAGAATGGGAGAAAATATCTACAAACTATTCATCTGACAGGAGGCTAACATCTAGAATATACAAGGAACTCAAACAACTCAACAACAACAACAAAAAATAATTTCATTAAAATACGAGCATTAACAGACATCTCTCAAAAGAAGTCATATAAATGACCACCTAGTACATGAAAAAATTCTCAACATCACTAATCATCAGAGAAATGCAAGTCAAAACTACAATGAGATATCATCTTACCCCAATTAGAATGACTACTATCAAAAAGACAAAAAATAACAAATGCTGGTGAGAATGCAGAGAAAAGTGAACTCTTATACACTGTTGGTGAGAATATAAACGAATAGGGTCATTATAGAAAACAGTATAGAGATTTCTCAAAAAACTAAAAATACAGCTACCATAAGATCCTGTAATCTCACTACTGGGTATTTATCCAAAGCAAAGGAAATCAGTATATCAAAGAGATATCTACATTTCCATATTTATTGCAACACTCTTCACAATATACAAGATATGGAATCAACCTAAGAGACCATCAATGGATGAACGGATAAAGAAAATGTGGTAAATATACATTAATAGAGTAGTATTCAGCCATCAAAAAAGAATGAAAGCCTGTCATTTGCAGCAGCATGGATGGAACTGGAGGTCATTATGTTAAATGAAATCAGTCAGATACAGGAAGACAAATACAGCCAGTTATCACTCATATATGGGAGCTAAAATGTTGATCTCATGGTAGTAGAGAGTAGAATGATAGTTACCAGAAGCTGAGAAGGTTGGGGAATACGGGTGAGGATGGCAGTGGGATGAAGAGACATTGGTTAATGGGTACAAACATAGAGGTGGATGGAAAAAATAGGTTCTAATGTTCAACAGCACAGTAGCATGACTATAGTTGACAATAATATACCATATATTTCAAAATAGCTAGAAGAGACTATTTGAATGTTCCCAACACAAAGATAAATGTTCAGGGTGATGTACAGCCTAAATCCCCTGATTTGAGCACTACGTATTACATACATTTATCAAAATATCACATGTACTCCATAAATGCAAGTATTATGTATCAATTTTTAAAATTTAAAAGAAAAGAAATATGAAACAAATCCAAAGAAAAACCAAGGAATGGCTGGTCTCTCCAGAAATACTGGTTTCAACCATCACTTACTGTGGTGTATTTCAAACATAAAAGTCATTACACTCCATCTACCAGCCATAATTCAAATATGAATGCCTATAACTTGACAAGTATGATTCAAAGAACAATGTGAACTTCAATAGTCCCTTCAGTCCTTTTAAAGGTAGCTGGATCAAGAGAGCTTGGATTAAGACAATATTAGATTAGATACCTACCATTGCTCACCATCCGCCTGGCTACTTCCCACAAAACAAGTCCAAAGGCCCAAATATCGACCCTCTTGTAAGAATCGAAACAATCCACCTGGATGGTTTCATCTAGAACTTCGGGGGCCATGTAGCGCTTAGTACCCACACGGGGATTGTTCCCCACATCAAGCTGATTGGTGCTCTGGGAATGCATGACTGCCAGGCCTGAAAGGAAGAAGATAACAATGTAATCAAACCACTTCCTTTCTCATAAGGGGCTGCTGAAGGATTTTAAACCAAACCCAATCAAAAGTGCCCTCTTGTGGATTCAGGGTCACTGTTGCATTACACTCAGAATAATCCCTAGAATGCCCTTTGTGATTATTTCTGGGGTGAGAGCAGAAAAGGGACTAAATGTCAGAAACATTCTGAGGCTATTAGGTTAATATATGAACCTCAAAGAGACACAGTTTTGGGTAAATGGTAGACCAATGCACTAAACCAACGTGGCCAGTGTTTGAAGTCCACAGGAAAACAGGTTCACATGTTAAATGTGAGCCTCTAAGTGGCTTAACAAGAAGCAAATTAAGCTCTCAAGCTCCACCACTGCTCTTACTAGTCTCCAAACACAAATTTCCAACAGTGTGAGATAGAGCATTTAAAGTAATTTATCACTACATAAAGGGCAGATTGCTATAAGCACTGCTTTATTCCTAAAGGAAGAGCTGTTTATCTGAGCAATAATGCTGACCAAACCCACAAGCCTTTCTCTAGAATCATGGAAACAGACAGCATTTAACTGGACCTCAGTTGAAAGCACAACTCTGGTTAAATGAAAGGTTAAATGGCTTTCAAATGCTTTCTGAAACCATGACTCATTCCAGAATTCCTCAGTCAATTAGGGAGACAGGCTTTCTTCACTGGCCAGTGGGGAGACAGATACATGCATGCTGTATTTGTGGATGACTTTATGTTATTGATGCATACGCAGACTGACTGAAAATGATTCCTATAACATTTGTTGTAATGAAAAGTGCCAAACTGGAGCAAGCAGTCCCTGTAAACCACTGCAATGCAAATATCCCTTGGTGATCTCTCAAGCCGACTACAGAGAATGCTTCACCTTCCACTCCACGGCTTTGAATGTGCGGGATGACAATTTCATATAACATCAGGGAGCTAGCACACCTTATCTCATCCTTAATAATTAGCAAAGACACTGGCAATTGCATTAGACTAAAATAGACAGTGTTCCTCTTTCACCTATTTTTATAATCAACCCCAAGATTCTGTGGACACTGTGAACATTTCCCAAATCCTATACAATAGTCCCCGCCTTATCCTTCAGTTACCCACAGTCAACTACAGTCCAAAAATAGGTGAGTACAGTATGATTAAGATGTTGGGAGAGACCATATTCACATAAATTTTATTATGGCATACTGCTATCATTCATTGTTCCATTTTATTACGTTATTGTTGTTCATCTTTTACTGTACCTAATTTATAAATTAAACTATAGTAGGTATGTAACAGGAAAAAACATAGTATATATAGAATCTGGTACTATCCTGGGTTTCAGGAATCCACTGGGAGTATTGGAAGGTATTTCCCATGGAAAAGAGGGGACTACTGTATGCCCCTCCACCATTTCCAGAACCAAACAGTCAAAATATCAGAATATTTAAAAGGTGCAGGTTAAATAGAACATGGAGATATTCGGAAGATGGGAGAAGCTTCAAAGACCTTGTAGACATATTTTAAAGCCACCACAGCTAGGATCTCCAGGTGAGGCATAATTCCCCGTTCTTTGAGTGTATGCTGGACTATTGAATAGAATCTGGCAGAAGTGACAGTGCGTATCTTCACAATGAGAATATAAAAGACATTATAAAATTATAAAAGGCTTCCTGTTTGTCCCTCTCAGCTCACCATGCACCATGTTATGAAGACACTCAAGCAGCCCTGTGGAAAGATCCCCCTGCAAGGAACTGAGACCTGCTGCCAACCATGGCTGTAAGTGTGTCGTCATGGAGTTGGAACCTCCAGCTCCGGTTGAGCATTCAGATGACTGCAACCTCCCTAAGACCCTGAGCCAGAACCACATTGCTAAGTCATTCCAAGATTCCTGACCCTGAAGGGACTGTGTGAGATAACAAATCTGTGTTGTTTTAAGCTGCTAAATTTTACAAGTAATTTCTTCTTACTAATAAGTGATTTTTACACTAAAGATGACAAAACAACCAGATGCAATTTGTAAACTTTGGCTGAGTTCTTCTTTGAAAAAACTGAAAATATCTGAAAATGAATATAAAATGATACTAGAGAGTTATCAATAATTTGTAGATATGATAAACTGATTATGAAGAAGATGCATTTTTAAGTATTTTGCAAGTCTGGGATAGCATAAAAATAGGGATGATTTTGAAGTATTGAGGGGTAAAGTGTTGTGATGCCTGTAACACTTTATTTTCAAATGGACTGGCAAAAATATACACACAGCCACAGATTGATAAAGCAAACATGGCAAAGTTTTAACAATTTTTGAATCTAGGTGTTTGGGATTTAAGTGATCATTATAACATTTGAATTTTTTAATAATAAAAAGTTAGAAAAATAGGCGAGGCACAGTGGCTCACATCTGTAATCTCAACATTTTGGGAGGCCAAGATGGGATTGTCACTTGAGCTTAGGTGTTCAAGATCAGCCCGAGCAACATAGTGAGACCTCATTTCTACTAAGAACGAAAAGTACTTAGCGAGGTGTTGTGGTGCACATCTGGAGTCCCAGCTATTTTGGAATGCTGAGGCAGGAAGATCGCTTAAACCCAGTAGATCGAGGCTGCAGTGACCTATGATCAGCCTGGGCAACAGAATAAGATCCTCTCTCAACCAATTAATCAATAGAATACTGACTTTTTTGCAGGATTAATCATAGAACACTATTTCTAATATGCGATCCTTAATTGCTAGGTATACACTGAAAAGTTATATACAAATCATGGTCTTATAAAAGTTGTTTCCTATACCGCATTGTTTACCATATCCTGAATAATAACTCCTTAACAGATTTGTATACAAACCCATATATCTAACTGGAAGGACAAGCCAAAAGAAATGTAGTTGAAGAATTAATTAGCTGGACTTACTGCAAAGTTCCCCTCAACTCCTTCCCTACCAAGTCCCATAAACCAAAACCAAGAGCCACCTCGATTTGTCCACCCTCCACAGACCACTGGATTATAACAGAAGCTCCGACTTGAATCCTTATTATTTACCAGACATTTATAATATTTCTGGGCCTTACCAGAGTCCTGTGACGTGAGCTTATTTTTTAGTTATATGAGTAATATACAATCACATTTTTTTTTTCTTTTTTTTTTTTTTAGACGTAGTCTAGCTCTGTCGCCCATGCTGGAGTGCAATGGCACGACTTCAGCTCACTGCAACCTCTGTCTCCTGGGTTCAAGTAATTCTCCTGCCTCAGCCTCCCCAGTAGCTGGGATTCCAGGCACGTGCCACCACGCTCGACTACTTTTTTTTTCTTTTTTTTGTATTTTTAGTAGAGATGGGGTTTCACTATGTTCGCCAGGCTCATCTTGAACTCCTAACCTTTCAAGTGAAGTACAGGGCACAGTGTCAAACCCTGGAGTTCCTCTTGGCTAACTCCCAACCCCACCCGCCTTCGCCCTCACTGTCCCTGTCTCCCTGAGTGAAAGCAGTGTCAGTACTCGGGCCAGGTAAATAGATAAATAGACTTGCACAAATATACAGGGTTAGTAATTAAGAAAGCCAGAATTTAAACCCAAATCACCCTGGCTCTAAGAGCCATGGAATAAGCCATAAAAGTCCTCTACACCACAACTAAAAATGCCTGCAAAAAACTTTAGGACCATGCTCTTTCAATGCTTATCCTAAAATCTTTCTTCTCCTGCTTGGGAAACATTGTAATTTCTCAATGTAAAAGCAAAGACTTTAAAAGGATTCAAAGGAAGTAAATTTTCCTAACATGTCAAATCCCTTATGTTTAAAAACAAACAAAAATAAACGTTGTTATTTACATAATTAAAGCTATTTTTGTCTAAACCTTTATCAGTCTAACAATAATTGCAATAATATGAATATCATATAAACCATGTTTAATCAAGTAGAGGGCCCTGAATAGTTCACTGAATTGAATATAGTTATTACAATTCAGTTCTCATTAGTAAAATTATTCAGTCAATATTCCAGGAATCCAGGAAGAACATGGTTTTATATAAAATGCCACTATACATGAAAATACTCTTATTTATAACGCAATTAAAACTACATTGAGTACTACTCTAACAACATAAGAATGAGCTATCCTAACAGGGAAAAGAGTGAATCCATTGGGGATTATTTTCCTATTTCTTAACTTGATTCTTTTGCCTGGGTTACAGAATGATTTTAGAGACCACTTTTAAGACAAACTAATTCTACAGAGTATTTATTGTGCACCTACTTTATGTGAAGGTTTGTGAAATCAGAATTCAAAAGTACTGGTTACTTCTGAGGTGGGGTGTGGCCGGGACTGACTAAATGAGAGTGAGGTACCTGTCACGAGTAATGGGAAACTCTGTATCTCAACAGGGATTTGGGTTTTACAACATTTGTCAGAACTCTCAGACAGTATTTAAAATTTGTGTATCTCACAGTATATAAATTTACCTGAAAAAAGAAAAAGCAAATAATGCATTCTTGTCAACGATCTACTAGTGTACACACTGAAATCATCAGAAGAAAGAATTCCTTTGTCTGCAATTTACTTTGAATTCTATCAAAGGTTGAGTTGGACTGATGGATGGGGAGATGAATAGATTAATAAATACGTAATAATGCTTAAGGATAGTAAAATGTTAATGTGAGAATCTATGTGGTGGGTATAAAGGTGTTCATTGTAAATGTTCAACTTTTCTGCATGTTTGAAATTTTGCATAACATGTTGTGGGGGAGAGATGCAACTCAGCTAAACATGGAAACAAAAGTAAAACTGGTAATGAAAAAAATATTTTTAGAAATTTACCCAAATCTGCTATGCAACACTGTCCATTCTTCTTAACCAGAATATTTTTGCTCTTTAAATCTCGATGGGCAATGGCTGGTTTCCCTTGGGTACCAAATATCTCTATGTGCAAATGTGCAAGACCACTAGCTATGGACAGCACTATTCGAAGGCAGCTAACTGTATCCAGAGTAGTAAGCTGAAGATAGTCGTACAACGATCCCATTTCGTGATAATGTGTAATTAACCACAGCTGGGTACTGGAGTGTCTTGATGTCATATCTGAAGCAATGAAACCTGAAGAGACCAAGAACAAAATTAATACACATGAGAATTCCACATTATAACTTTAAGTATTTAGAAACAGCAACCTACACAGTAAATGTCATCTGTAACAAAAAGTAATTAAACTGACCAATTGCCCTAAGAGGGGGTTTACAGAAGCATCAACAGAGAAAAATAATAGCATTTATTCCTTAAAAGGGCACTGCTAATAGGAAAATTTCATATTCATTTCATTATAAGCAATATTTTAAAGAATATTTTACGTTCCTTCAGATTCAGATAGCAATAATATCTTTGTGCTCACCCATAGTGCGAAGCCCTTCAGCATGTTGATATTTTAGGAACAGGCCATTCATCAACCATCCTAAAAGAACACCAAACCTAAAACCTGAGTATGGTATTCTAGTCCTGACTCTGCCTGTGATTTACTTGTGTAATACTGGGCAACTCAATTAGGCTCCCTAGACTATGTCTGCTCAGATGTAAAATAAAGGGGGTGAGTTTACATTAAACGATTGACTGATTCACAAAATAAAAAAGGAAACCAACCAAATATAATGAGCATTTATGATGCTCTCTGTCAGTCACACACAGAAAAACCAAGATGATAGTGTTTGTTGGCCGAAGACAGGTGTAAAAACGAAAACATTACAATAAAATGTGAAAAGTACTATAATATATATCTTCAAAAGGCAACGTGAGCCCAGAGCAGGAAATTATAGTAATTCAGACTAGATGTTACAATAGGCTTCCATTAGGAAGTAGCAACTCAACTGGTCTTGAAGTAAAGTGAGAGACTGACAAATGTGGATGAAGAGGTTGGAGGAGATTTTTCTTTTTCTTTTGAGACGAAGTTTCACTCTTGTTGCCCAGGCTGGAGTGCAATGGCGTGATCTTGGCTCACTGCAACCTCCACCTCCTGGGTTCAAGCGATCCTCCTGCCTCAGCCTTCTGAGTAGCTGGGATTACAGAGGCCCGCCACCACACCTGGCTAATTTTTTATATTTTAAGTAGAGATGAGGTTTCCCCATTTTGGCCAGGCTGGTCTCAAACTCTTGACCTTCAGGTGATCCACCCGCCTCGGCCTCTCAAAGTGCTGGGATTACAGGCGTGAGCCATCGCTATCAGCCCGGACAAGATTTTTCTAGACATCTGGAGGGAACTTTTGAGCATGCAGAAGACTGTCTGGAAGTTAGGGGCACTTTCTAACTTATGAAATAAATTGTGACGTGTGCTTGCCTTTTCTGCTACAGAGGTGCCTTTCTAGGATTATTCTCACATATATGAACCACGCTGGTAGACAGTGAAGTTTGGGACTTAAAAAGAAGTGAGAAAAAAAAAATTTTAAGACGGATATGGCTTGAGGAAGAATTAAATGACTTATGAAAATGTAAGAGAAAATACATTAAAATGCTTTATACTTGCATAGTACTTTATATAAAATTTATGTCACTTTCACATATATTTTCTCATGAGATTTTTCTCAACAAGCTGGTAAGAAAGACATCATTATGCTCATTTTACAGATAATAAAGTTGCTGCTGGGAGATGCCAAGGATCACATAGCTATTTAAGTTGCTATCAACTCTGAATTTGGTGCTAGCTGTCCTGATACCTTGTATAGGAAGGTTCTGTGAGCCAAGAAAGGTCCCCTATTTGATCATCATCATCTTCATCATCAGCAACCACAACAGAAGCAGTTAATAATTATTGAGTACTATGTGCCTGGAATTTTATATGCAATCCTCCAAAAACCACACGAAGTAAGTAGATCACATCATTGATATTAGATTCCTGTAGGTCTGATTCTAGAACCCAGACTCTTACTGACTACGCCATACTGTCCCCAAACAAATGATTTCTACTCAGAGAAAAAATAATTTCACATTTTCGCCTGAGGGACATATGCAAAGCAAACTGAATAATATTTTAGCACCTTCACCCTCTACTTCTTTCTCTCTCTTCCTCTAAGCCTATTCCCATGGCCAGCCCTGAGTCTCCCACTCCTTGCCTACTCCCCAATCTGCTTTTTCCCCTTGAAGCTGCTTCTCTTGGAGCCCTTAGCTGGCCAAAATATGCATCAAAATGTGTTCCTGGACATTAGTTATTCTTAATAAAGAAAATGTTTCTGCTTTAACAGTTTATGAACCAAATAATACTAATCTTTAATGATTTTCTTAAAAAATACCCCCAACTCTAACAGCACCACTCAAAAGAAATTAAATTACTGTTATATATCTGTGTAGCCTCTACTGATTTCCTCCCCCAAGAAAAAGGAGCTTCTGATTAAATAAATAAATAATAAACAAATACATTTGTATTATCTCACCTTCAGTAAGCCCCTTAGGTCTTAGGGAAGAATTTTATCTGTCCCATTAATTATGCTCTAGACCATCAGGAAAAAAATACTTTTAAATAATCAGGTTTTTTTTTTAACTGTTTATCTCTTAAGCGTGAATTATATAACTTCGTTTGCTTCATGAGTCTAGATTACTTTTATGGAATGTTTGTGTTTTGAGTACAAAACTGTGGTTAAGAGTTAGGCTGCCTGGTGTAATTCCCACCTCCACTATTTCACCTCTCTCTATATACTGGTTACCTCAACATTTAAAACTGGGAAAATGAGAGTATCTATTCTCTTATGGTCATGGTGAAGATTCATAACAAAATGCACATAATGCACCCGTGGTTACCGCGTAGTAATGATCCATTACATGTTTGTTGTCACGACTGTTGCTATTCTTGTTACACAGACATTTAACGGCAACACAAGGCAGTGTGTGGTAAGAGTTAGAACAGAGGTACAAAGTGAGGGAATGCAGAAAAGCACAATTAATTCCACAGGGCAAAACTAAAGGGGGCCAAGAGGTTTTGACGGAGGAAGGAATGGTTGGAGGATGTGAAAGGGATAGTGAGTGATCAAGAGCGACCTGAGGAAGGACAATGAGACCTAAATGTTTGCGGCGAGCTCAAAGAACGGTCAGTATTCGTAGTAACAGAATGGGGTATACTTGTAAAGGATGGTTAAGTGATTCCTTGGAGCCCCAAACCAGGGAGTCTTGAATACCAGTCACAAGTGTTGCAGGAAATGTGGGAGCCACCAAAGACACTGAACAGAATTATCTCTGCTCCCCAATGGAAGACAACTCCAAGTGGAGAGATGAATTGGAAAGGGAAAGCTGACAGCTGAGGTGAGGAGGATTAAGTGATGACTAGGACCCGATGGGTAAGCAAAAGTGAGAAATCAACTACAGAAACTGAAACAATTTTGAGATGGAACATCACCACCACACCACGGAAGCAAAGCTTTGAAGCTTTGGACAACTGTCAAATCATTATTTGCAGACAACTTGACTCATTTAAATACTAAATTGGCAGTGCTAAAATAGAAATAAATTTTGGCAATGGCCTTCCTATGAGCCAGACCTAATCCAATAGCCATAAGGTGGCCAACACTATTCTATACAGAGTTAAATTCTATATAAACTTTATATCCACTATTGAAGAAGCACTCCAGGCAGCATTCACCATACATGTATCAGTATAAACACATTTGGAGAAACTTTTCAAAAATATAGAAGTCAATGGGCCTAAGGAGTGTGCTCACCCTTTATACTGCCATAGCAGTATTTCAACGGGCACTTTACATATTTCACAAATGTTGCTAAGCTTTAGTTTCTAAATTAAAATGTATCCTGAATCCCTCTGCAAATCTGGGTTTTAAAAATGATGCCTAGTTTGAGGGAATGTGCATTTAATTACGATATCCCTGGGAGCTGTGAATCTCTAGGAAATAGTCCAAAGATCTTTCTTAGTTTGATTCAAGTAATAAATATTCAAAAAGGGTGGGGTAAGTAGAACAACCAATGAGCCTTGAAGTGAACAATATGGGGCAAATTTTTGCTATTTAAATAACAATCTGCAGATGTAGGAATAAGAATTAGCACTAGTGGATTTCCTTTTCATCATCCAGAGAGTCTTAAACTTATTTGCAGATTTAAATAAGAAATTGGTGTTTGAGAAAATTAAATAGCATATAAATGCTAAGGATCCCTATATTGCTTTTTAGGAGACACTCTCAAATTCACATTCACCAAAACGGAGAGAGCAAAGGCGGACAATTATTTCTCCCTAGATACAATTAACGAGGGGGTTATCCTTGTACTTACCTAAGATATTTTCATGCCTCAGCATCACAGTGTTGTACAATTCCGTTTCCCTGAACCATGACTTCTCATCTCGGGAGGAGAATATCTTCACGGCAACATTCTCCCCTTGCCAGCTGCCCCTCCACACCTCACCATACCTGCCTTTCCCTATGGAAAACAAAACATAGGTGACACAGAACAGTAGGCATTTTGGAGGTGGCCAGCCCATCATTAAGAATAAGCCAATTAATTTAGTGCCTGCAACTCTTAATCCCTCCCATTGCTTACTGGAGAAACTCAGCTCGGGAATATAAATATCACAACCTTTACTTTTTAGTTTTTTTTTTTTTTTTTTTTTTTTTTGGCCTATAAAGACATACAAAAATAAGGTGGAAGCTGCCCCTCTCATCTACCATATTGTGATAACAAACTGCCTTCTGTATCTGCATTGTATAATTAGCTGCTAATTACTCAGTTTACATTTAAACTCCTCTGTTGAAAGGTATAAAATGCATATGACTTTTAAAACACTTGAAAGTAAAACTTATGAAATGGTACAGACTATTAAATTTCAATTGTGTTCTGAAAGCCAAAAAAGTACACATCAGTAAACTGAATTCCTTCCTTGGTTCCTTCCCTTCACACAGGATCAACATAGGCACTGTCCAAATTGGTGAATTTAGATATGCATTTTTTCCACAAAGGAGAACAATTAAGTTTAAAATGTGTGTTCAAAGGATTAAAAAACAAAAACAAACCAAAACACAATGCTGTGTAGGAGATCGACAAGCAGCCACTGCCATCCATAAAGATTTCTTGGCGGAAGATGTATTTCAAAAAAGAGGATTTGCAAAGTCTTAAATACATAATCCCAGAACAGTTCTGACTTCTTCTGATACTGGTCATGGGTATTTGTTTGTCAGACAGCTCCTGTGATGCTACAAATGGGCTACACTGAAAAGGCTACTTGGAGAATACATTTTGGAAAACGTGGCAACTCTACTTATGATCTAATCTGTTTGGTGCACAGCCCCCTCTTGCAGCAGCAACACACTTGTCAGCTTGTCAGCTACATGCTCCCTCTTCCATTCTTCTCTTTAATTATAGGTAGGGGTGATCAGGGAGGTTGGAGGAGGAGGTAATTACCACAAGACTATGAGGATCAACAAGGGGTATAATCAGCCTAGATAACAAGGCAAGAGATATAACTTGGAGGGCAGTGGGGCTTTCTACCCAGGCAAGTGGCTGCTGGAATCACACAGCTTCTAATAAGCAGCTGCAGCACCACCTGCATATACAGGAATACAGTTATTTGCCAGAACACTAAGCCACTGAAAACCCAAACATGGAGAGAGAAGCAGGTCTGTCCAGGAGACACACCTGAATCATAATCACAACCACTAAATCTAGATTACCTGACAAGAAAATAATGTCCCTATTAAATACCAACAACTAACCCAAAAGGATGTTGAATGTGGCTAACAAGTGCTCACTGTGGAACACTGTTGGGTCACACAAATATAATTTAGTACAGGATTCCTTTTAATAAAGTCATAGCAATTTGCCCAGCATTTACAGCTCAAGATGAGGGCTAGTGCTAAGATACTACCAATACTGGCTGCCAGAAAATGATATGCTAACCTTTTCCTGTCTTTGGTTCTATTTTGTATCCTTATTTTCCCTTTGTCCTCATTCTGACATTAGGGATGACAGCAAAATATCCCAGGGAATTGTGGACATAAAATTACCTCACATCCTTTTTTTGGTTGATGTTTTCAAGAAAACAGGAGATGAATGTCGAGGTAGGTAAATTAAAACAGAAATATTTTTCAATGGTTTTCAAATGCTTTTAAGTTGTTAAATGCTTTTTGCAAACTCATCATTATGCAGAAGCCCCTAAAACAAAAGCAGAGCTGCCCCAAAACCCTGGCCATGGAGCCCCACAAAAAGGCTCCCTTAAGGCACCTGAAAGTTGTAGTTTCACTGATCATCATCCAGAAATGACTCCCCTACCCCAACTTCCCATGTTTTTGAACCAAAAATAATACACCATCCATGCAGTTTATCACGTATATTTTTACTAAAAGCTGTACCGCATGAACACACTAACTACAAGCTAATGAAGGCACTGCTTTTATTAAAGTCTTTAGTCCTAACCCAAGAGAACGCAACAATGATATTTATACTGTTTCAAAAAAAATGCTGAGGAGTATCTATAGAACCAGAAACTACATATTTTAAAGGTGCATTACTCTTTTGCCATTTGGACTCTGGAGCCAATCTCTGAAGACTAATCTTGCGATAGCTTGCATGGAATAGTAGACAGGGGAGATGAGGCAGGGAAATGTACCCCCTCAATGTCTTCCCACCACTATCCAGATAATTTTGTTCATAATCAAGTAAGATACTAGTTGTACAAGAGGACAACTCTGGTTGAAATTAATGAGCTCATTTGGGGCTTTTCCATCTTTATTTTCTCTGCTCACAATCTGCCGTGGAGGAGAAGCAAGAAGTGGGAAACAGTGACAATAGCTATAGACCTAGAGAAAGGACAAATAAGCTCCTCTGGTTACTCCTATGCCTTAGGGTGGTAGCCACTGCTCTTCCTACCTCTGCCTTTCTCCCTTTCTACTACTCAGATTGGGGGTGTCCCTCTTTCCAAGAAAACAAGAAGAAAATCTGGAGAACAGCAGCCAAGTGATGGGGGCAGCTTAGAGGTCACCTCCCAAAAGCAAAAGATGCAATGGCAGGAACTGCCAAATCCAGCCCTCGGAAACCATGAGCACTAGGAAGAGGGTGTGGAGACGTTGCCAACCCATGATTGCTACGGCAGCCATCCCTGCAAGCCGTCTAAAAGAGAAAGTTAGGGAAATGATTATGGAACTTGCAAATACCTGCCACATAAAAGCAAAGCTAACAAAAATCAGGAAATTGGTACTTTGTACCATCTTCCTAGAGAGCCAATCAGCAGCATATAAAACAAGCTATTAAAAAAATTTACAAATTTTGACCCAGGAACCCCCAATTCCTGGGAATTTTTTTCTGAGAACTCAAAAGAAAGAAGTAATGTGTGCAAAATCTTTTTCAAGCAGTATAGTTATAGTGACACTGTCATTTCATGGACTGCTACCTAATCTTCAAAAGTATTTGTGATGTGTACAAACACATGAAATGTTCATGAGCTTAAAACTGAAAAAAGGGACATAAATTATATGTACAACATGATTATGTCCACATACAAATATGTTCATGTATGGGGAAAATGTGAGAGGTCATGGAGAAATGTATATAGCTCATATTTAAATAAAGGAGTTATAAAGATCCCTTTGCTAGAATTGGTTTCATTAATTATTTTCATTAATTATTCCCATCAAAAAGAAGAAAAGAATGAGAGGAATTAAAGAATTTCAATAAACAAGTTTATTGTCCAAAAGCCTACTTACTTCAGATTATCCAATACCTATGGTAAGGAGCAACCATATCAATTCATTTCTTAGGCATTCTCTCACCATCCCAAAGGGTCCACTTACAATTGAAAGCTTTTGACGAGGTGTTCTGTGTACTCATTAGTGATGGACTCCTTTGATAAGAGCTTAAACAAGTTCAGGTGCTCCAACATGAGTCATACAGAATAGAGACCACATCTCATAAGTTTAATAAGGAAACAACTGGTAACAAAAAGCAGATTTTCCAAGTTCCATCTTTTACTTCAAAAACACAACTCACACTGCATATTACCCACAAAGAAAGGAAAAAAAAGAATTACCGACACACTCCAACAGTGTAATCTGGCGAGCCACTGTTCTTTGTACCAGAAAAGGAAGACCAGAGCCACTTCCTGATGTACACGAATGATCCAATAAATCCTGTGGTTTAAGACAAGGGGGAAAAGAAACAATTGACCAATATAGCTCCCACTTTGGAACATTAGCATGCATGACATTGTAACTCACATGAAGGGCAGCAATCCAGGACACATGGCCTGTTAGTGTGCATGTAAAGCTCCTCTGGAAGAAGGAAGAAGGACTGGTTTTATTTCTTTTTTTTTTTTTTCTGAGACGGAGTTTCACTCTTGTTGCCCAGGCTAGAGTGCAAAGGTACGATCTCAGCTCACTGCAATCTCCGCCTCCCAGGTTCAAGTTATTCTCCTGCCTCAGCCTCCCGAGTAGCTGGGATTACAGGCATGTGCCACAACGCCCGGCTAATTTTGTATTTTTAGTAGAGACGGCATTACTCCATGTTGGTCAGGCTGGTCTTGAACTCCTGACCTCAGGTGATCTGCCTGCCTTGGCCTCCCAAAGTGCTGGGATTAAAGGCATGAGCCACCGCACCTGGCCAGGACTGGTTTTATTTCTTCAGAATACTAGAAGCTAGCACTTCACCTAATATATGATAGGTTTTCCCAAAGGATAAGTAGTCCTTTCTTATATGCAGAGTTTCCAAATAAAATATATAATGAAAGAAGCTGAGCAGACAAAGTTGAAGGTGTAAATCAGAAAGCCCAAGAAGCAGAGATGAGCACAAGAGAAGCAGTAGAGAGAATAGCAGGTGGAAGAGAAAGAGGGGGGGACATCCCTTCGACTTCAAGAACTGGGTATAATTTACCATATTCTGCTATTCTCACTAAGTATCTGTCAAATGATTCACTTTAGTTGCCATACCAACTAAGGAACTCTAATTAGGAACAAACAAACTAGGAATAAGGAACAAACAACTCTAATGTGATTTGTAATGAAAAGACTCCAATGACCATGTGGATCATTAAATTGGTAAGCTCAGGCAGCAATGGGCTGCCTGGTTGGGGGTTTCCTTTTAGGTAGGTGAGGAGCAAAACTATATTAACACTTACTTGTCATTTCTTAATGTGAATCACTCACAAATCAGAGAAGAAAACAAATAAAGCTTTCACTGAGAACATAAAACCAGTGCCCCAAGTTAATGTCTACAAATGATGGTGTTGGCAAAAAGATTCCCAGTTAGTTCATTGATAAAGTTTTCCTTCTTACTCTCAACATAAGCCAAGAAGCAGGTATCAGGCACAGGTTATTTGTAATAAACAATATTGTGCCGATGGGTGATAAAGGTAGGGTTGCAGTAATATTGAGTTAATATTTCCCAAAGCTCATCCTTTCCCAAACATTTTGGCTGGCCTACTAAAGCAATACATTGATTTGTATGAATTTCATCTTCTTTCACTTCCTCTGAGCACCACTGTGAAGTACTGTTGATCGGCAAAATTACCAAAAGCTGAACATCCAACGGAAGAAATTTAGAACCCTTAAAAACCACAAAAGGGATAATCAACAAGAAAATGAGTGTAGATGAAGCAGAGTTTCATATCTCCCTAACCATTTTCTCTCTTGCGGTTCTTTTTTCTCCTTATTCATTCATTCTTTTTTGAGAAGAATAATTCTGAAAATTAAACTAATGTGTTATTTTTTTCATAATGTATGATCCTGCTTCTAAACCCTGTTCATAGACCTAAGGAAGGAAAAATAAATAATCAACCCAAGACTAACAAACATATATCTCAACTCTCAGATGCCAAGCCTTCTTTTTGTTCTTTTCTTTAATTCAAGACAGAGTCTCACTATATTGCCCAGGCTGGTCTCGAACCCCTGGTCTCAAGTGATCTTCCCCCTTGGCCTCCCAAAGTGCTGGAACTACAGGCGTGAGTCACCATGCATGGCCAAGGCTCGTTTTTCAATGTAGATGTGCAGCTTAGTAAAGGTATGCTTTGTTGAAACATGCAAATGAGCATATTGCTTAAATAAGCAAGTATGTAGACCAATAATCACAACTTGTTTGCAATAGTGTTCTTTACTGTGTTATGATATCGTGATACACTGTCACATGACATGGTTGAGTTTAAAGGACTATTTTGGCATATGCTCCATTCCTCTCTCAAAATTCTAAAGGCTATTTAAACAGTAATTTATACCAGATATTCCTATTATTGCCCTTGGTAATTAGTTATGTTAGCAGCTCTGAGGAATGAAGTTCTAACTAACCTATTTTAGAATCTTGCTTTGCTAAAGCTTTGTCAGGATTCATCCTCACATCTTCTTGCTACTAACTCAATAAACTCATTTAATTTCCCTTAAAGCTTGAAATAGACTTCTAAGTATATAGCTAACAAAAAAAATTGTATTTCTCTACTTTTTGAAATGAAATGTCCTTATACTGCATTCTCTTTCCCCAGTTCCACTGTGCCACAGTTTAAACAGTAGGTAAATGGAAGCTACAGAAGGTTACTTCCCCCTTTTACATACCAAAAAGTGGCCCAGTGATGGGGCAGGTGGTAGAATGGGATGTTTCCCAGCCCATATCAGGCACTACCAAATGTTTGTGACAACCTGCCAAAGGTGGGTCCTGCAATTGTCCAGGTGTAGCATCTGTGCTACCCAGATGGCCAATGGTGAGGGGAAGTCTTCTCCAGTATAAGGGGAGCTGCAGGGCAAGTATAACTGCCGAACTGTCAGACACTTTGAAGCTTGTTGTCTAGCAGAACAAGACTTATTGCAAAATGATTTTAAATACGCATGGGCAATGGCATTAAGTAACACTGAATCACATTAGAAAGTTATTACTTTGATTGCCTTTCAATTCATCAGATTGTGACAAGGAGAGAGTCTCGAATTGGTATTGGCATGTCTCTTGCACTCTCTTAACACCCACAAATCTCAAATTTTTTCAAAGTACGCATCAGACTCAGCATAATATCCATATAGAATGCTATTATTTTTTCTTTTGCACTTTATGATAACCTTCTGTTTAGAGCAAGTGATACCCTTTCCCCACTTAAAGTTCAAAGCGTCTTTAAAATGAACACTTGGTAAGCAATTTTAAAAGGTAAATAAAAGGAAACAGTCACTTTTTAATGTGATTTTATCATTTAAAAATATGCAAAAGAATAATTTTTTAATGTATAAATACAATGGTTTCTAACACTGTGCAGTCCAATGAGTAAGTCACTAGCCACACATTGCCATGAGCAAGGAAACTGTGGTTGGTGTGAATTGATATATGCTATAGGTGTAAAATACACACAAGATTTTGAAAACTTACTTCAAAAGCAGAAAGAATGTAAAATTTACATTAATAATTTTTAATTACACATTGAAATGACAAAAATGGTATATATTTGGTTGAATATCTGTTAAAATTAATTCTACTTTTAAGAAACTTTTTGGGTTTTTTCATTTGTTTTTAAGGTGGCTATTTGAAAATTTTAAATTACATAGGTGATGCACATGCTTCTATTGGACAACACTGGTTTAACCAAATGACTGCACTCCACAAGGGGGCACCACAGGAGCATACAAAATTTAAAAGCTGCTTTTTTTGGATGTCAAGTTTTTAAGCCTTAAATTACAGGGTGTTGAAATAATCTAGAAAGGAAATTAATTTTTAATATTAAGCAAAAGGTGCCTTTTTCAAAGAGCACTTTTATGGCTAAAAATAGAGTACCTGAAGACCACAAATTCCAACCCTCCAAAATTGTAGGCAACCATTCTTTTTTGCTTTACTCCTCAGAGAAAAGTAACTAACTACCAACACTACTAAAATAAATCCCATCCCTTATTTAAATGTCTGTCTAAAATGGCTGTTATGATACGGGAAGACTACACAGGTGCCAGCATGTGCTTGTTTAGGACATAAGTAACCAACAGCATGTGTGTACACTGTTCAGTCACTCATTACTGGTTAGTGTTTCATGCTCGAAATAAGAACATGTCTCCAGACATCTTCCTTATGCTTGGGATTCCCTGTGGGGTCATGACTTACTGCTAAAGTGCTGTCTCCAACATTGGTGGTGATGAGCCCTTCAATGGTACCATACTCCACATCTCGGGGATTGAGGCGTTCTTGGTTGCGCCTTTTAAATTTTCGGAGAGCAACTCCCAGCAGGCAGGCTAAAAGACATACTGCGAACACTACAGAGAGAATAATGAGGCCGACCTCCAAGTGGAAATTCTGTGTTCCAGGGAAGGATTTTCCTGGAGTTGTGGGGGAAAAGGGGAATTGGTTGTAAGGATCACTGCTTACTTATTATTAACATAACCGATATCCTAACAAGTGGCTCCTGATTCTGACCACACAGTCTCACAACTCACGAAGTATTAAAACTAAAACACTTCCTAATACCTGGCCAATGGCCCAGACATTTTAACCATCATTCAATTAGACACAACTAGAACTTGAAAAAAATTCCACTGAGAATCAATTGTATTAATGCATGAATGTGAGAGTGCTTTTAAAATATAAAGTACTGTACAAATCTTTGACATTACTCTTATTAACTTGGATTCGGTATGTTTCACCATCAAGCCCTTACAGATACTGTACTATCCTTAAGAGAAAGGGCTACCTGAGCTAAAACCAAATTACCCATCTGTGGTCTCTGTCTTTCACATATCCTGGGTGTCTACTACTGATTTCTCATTCATTTTTTCACATCACAATTTTTGCCTAGGAACCCACTCATTCCTCTCATTGTTTACTCACTTATTCAGACATTCATCACTGATTCACTCCCTTGGTTCAGACCTCTTCATTACATTATGTCATCAGGTCCTGTTCTTCCCTACACAGGCCTTACCCATTTCCATATTACTGGTCTCTTCAGCCATCCAATCACAAGCCTAACTTCCCTTACATATTTATTTAACTTTCCAAGACCAACTAATCAACAGCTTGACATATATCATACTCCATGGCATATGTCATTCATATGAGAAAGTGTAAAACTAACAAAATGCAACATGGAACTATAAATACTGTGGCCACCCTAATCAGATTAGAATGTCCTTAAACTAAAAAAAAAAAAAAAAATCTTCTATTAAAACTCAAGGTCTAGCAGAGTAATCTGCAGATGAGAAACTTCACACTGTTGGTATAATTTTTGTATGAATTCAGACATTTGTTCATGTCTATTCACCCCATTAATAAAAATTTAACTCACAAAATGTAACAGTAAATTTTATTCCATCAAGAACCTTTTAGTTTTAACCATGTAAATACCTGATCTCTTTTAAAACCCTCTTTGATTATTCAGTCCTATTTGCTTGTCAGAATTTAACCTTTTCCATATGCCTTCAAGTCATCACCATAACTTCAAAATTACTAGAACATGATCTTGCATCAGCTTTTTTGTTCTTCTGCCTCCTTCCTTGCTGGCTGACATTTCTAGTTTTGGATGCTCCTTGTTACCTCTCCTCCACTTTTTGGTTTCTTTCTTTTTTCTGAGTACAAAATTAAATAACTAAACCTATTAAAAATGTACTATATGGTAAGAGAATAAATTTGGCTTAGAATGAGTCTACATTAATGTTTGCAGAGACTTTAAGATTGCAATTTAGGGCTCATTTAATAGGGAAACAGTTTCAGAGGTGGACTGGTTTTCTTAGCATATGCAATCTGTACTGGTGGTAGAGAGAAGATTCCACATAAACTACAGGGTTTGTGTGAAATCTCATCCTGCTTCAAGTTTCAGTGATAGGGTCACTGGGCATCAGATATGGGAGAACAGATCAGTGAGCCTTCTTTTGTCTCCTTCCTGATAAAACAGTAAAGGCATTCCACTCAGTCATCAGTCCGTTCCGTTTTCCTCCCTACACACTTGACATAGAGATGAGTATTTACTAACAGAATTGTTTCAGAAATTATGAATGACATCAGAGGTCAGTAACCTAAAAAGGTACTGGGAGCTGTTCACCTGAGTCACAGCAACCAAGAGAGAGCTAACTGGTCAGCCAAGCTGTCCCCAAGATGGACATCATCTTGCTTACATTCCCCCAAAAGGCCCATCCTTCTTTTAGATGCCAAAAGGCTGGTCCTTTCTCTTCTTTACCCAGGGCTACCTTCCTTTTAGCTCTTTGCCTCTGATTCAAAATGTAGGTGGAATGCATCATAGCTACTTAGATCTTTAACCCACACAGACTCAGGACAACACTAACAAAACCCCTTGATCTAGAAATAGAAAAGTCTATGGGAACCTTTAGTGGGCAGCTGGGCCGTGATGTTCCTGTTACACCAGTCCCCTTGGCAGCACTCCACGGCTTGGCCAGGGGACGGCGGGGTCTTACAGGTCATCTTTCCCTGCTCATAAACCTGGAAGCAGCCTTTCTGGTAGACGTGGAAGCCATCGTTGATGCTCAGTGAGGAAAAGCACTGCTGGCCTTCACAGTGGTCCTCATTACCGCAGGAGAGACCTTCACACACACACATGTAGAGTTTGGGGTTGACCTTGGGCTTCTCATCTGCAAGGGAGAGAAAGGAAGGGAAAAAAAAAAAGAATTACTGTATGAGTTTCGCCTTCATTGAGGGAATGACCATTCCAAACACTTCTATTGAACAGAAAGTCAAGTTAAGCATCACCATCAACCATGAGGTCCACATTCTGTGATCTTGTCACCTAACCAACCAACAAATAATAATTGCCTCTCAACATAGCGATCCATTTATATAAGCTGTGCACCCTCTTAGATCATATTAGGCCAAAGACCGGCTATCATCTGTCCACAGACTTCTGAAAATGAGCCTCTCCCCTGTGGTGTTCATATAACCTTCATCTCGATTGGCTCTCAGATCCCAGTTATGGCATCAAAATAAAATGTTTTACTGGAACATAATGTTTATCACTTCTATTCTATTCAAAAAAAAAAACCGCTCCTAAATACATGGCAGCTATTAATACCAGTTCTTGCTAGCTCTGTACAAATCCCCATCAACTAGTAAAACAAGGAATGCTGACATTCTTGCAGCTACATGCAGAAATATACCACAAACTGAGTATCCCTTACTCAAAATGTTTGGGACCAGAAACGTTTCAAATTTAAAAATGTTCTGGATTGGGGAATAGTTGCATCTATCCCGGCTGAGCATCTCAAATCCAAAAATCCAAAATTCAAAATGCTTCAATGAGCATTCTATTGAGCATTGGGTCAATGCTCAAAAAGGTCTGGATTCTGGAGCAGTTCAAATGTCGGGTTTTGAGATTCGGGATGTTCAACCTGTAATATAATAAGAGTTTGCAAGGCTGCACAATCTATAATTACAATCCATGGTACCAATATTTCCAGCTAGATACCTAGACTAACTTTTTCAATAGTGGTTACACTAAAGTTTACATAGATTATAGTGGGAATTAACAGCTGCTTAAGAATTTTTGGCTGGCAGAAAAAAAAATGGTGCCAAATATGAAGAGTAAGGACACAAGGAGACAAAGAGAACCAAATAATGTTTGAACAGTAAGGTGACAGGTGGGACCACTGAAGAACACACATGTGGGAAGTTCAAGGTGCAATGGAAAGAGGCAGAAACGGATGATCAGGGAAGCACACCTAATCACTCCACTTAACTGTCTCTTTCTGAGAATACTTATTTGCAGTTTCATTTTCACATTACTCTTTTCTCTTCCCTTGTCAGTATGATTAGTTTAGACTTGCTGGTCCCACAGTTTCTACTAGTGGGGAAGGAAAGAGAGGATAAAATGTAAACAGCCAAGTCCTAGAGGCCACTGATTAGTTAGCTGAGACCTCTTTTGCCAAAGCACTGCTCATATAAGGAAATTCCGTTTTCAGAGCTCCCTCCAAAGGTCTATGGCACATAGATGCTGCCTTCTAATCCCTGAACCCTCAGTAGTGGGTCTGTGAGATAAATGCTTCTTTCTTAAAATAACAGGTCGGGTGGCTGTGCTTTCCAGAGGAGACCTTAAGGTAAGGTCTTTGAAAATGTCAAGTTCATTTACACAGATTTGTGTGGGTGTGTGTAGAGATGTGGGTTATCTCAAAAAGAGAAAAGCATTCTTAATCTTTCTTCTTCCCTCTTCAAAGAAGTGGAAAAATAGTTCACTGCCCACTGTAATGTGGGTGCCTCGTCCCACAGAGTAAGTGCATGCAGACACACAGACACAGCCTTCTATTTATAATTGACTTGCTAGTTCCTTTGAAAACCACAAGGGGCTCATCCAAGAGCAAAGACATGCCTGAAAGCACAAAATCCAAAATAGCCGCTGACAGTCTATGTATGTCACCAGTCTCACCCCTGAGAATCAAGAGCCGTCAAACATTTTTAATGAGCAAAAGTTTTAATGAGCAAAGAGATAGTCTTTATGTTCCTTGCCTGGAGAAATCCGAAGGAAATACCAGCACCAATCTATTTCTATGGGGATGAGAAACATGTATATCTGTTGACATAATCCAGCAAAAAGTTTACACTTGCCAAAAGAGAGCTGAAAGATAATATTTCCAGGGAGTCTAGACATGCTTGCCACTCTTGAATGGCACAAAGCAGGCTGAGGGCTGCCAACTATGCTGCCCAACAGGTGATGATTCTTTGGAGGGAATTGGATGGGTGGGGTGAGGGGGAGAGGTCATAGTGTCAGACTAATTTGCTTGTGATCTATGGCAGGCAATTGAAAAGACTATGCTAAAAACTGAAATAATGCAATTTATGTACATTTGAAACGCAAACATATATTTTAAAATCCTGAGTATTTTTAGAAGATCATAGATACCCCAGGATATATACCTAACCCACTGAGGAGTATGTGCCTGTTGACACTGGTTTGGGGATAAGGGGTTAGCGCTGGGATGAAGGAGCAAAATAAAAATAAAGTAGGAGAGAGCTGTTCATGGACTGATAATGAATTGATGAGTATGATTTACTCAGCTCGCTGCACGTATAGGCTGCTAAGAATAACAATAAACCAGCAACGCTAGACTAGAGAGAGCCTGCTCATCACTGGTCCTGAGGAAATGGACAGTTCAGGGAACCAAAGGATTAAGGACACCAGTGCTTGTAATTTAAAAATGCCAAATTTTTAAAAAATAAAGTAACAACAACAATCATTTCTCTAATGTGCTCTCAAAACAAACTGTTTTTAAAGTTCCATCCCAAACTAAATTCTAAGTACACAGATGCAGAAGGGGCACTGCTTTTCCAGGGTCTCTAGTTTTTGATAGGCTGTGCAGGGAGCCTGACAGTCGTTTGTACTATAACCTAAAGAGTTTTGCCAGACGTGACAGCCTCAAGTGAATATCACCTTCAGTAAAATTCACTCACTATACCTAACTCCGTGGTATACCTAGGCTTTAATCCTGCAGGGTCACAAACTAAGTCAAAGGGATCCATCTGTTTATTAAGCACTCTCCTTAAATTCTTTATGTACTTCCTGTAGTTGCATGTAGACAACCAGGGATTAACTACCTGTAAGTTGGTGATTCTTTTCAGTAAGATGTCAAATACCAGGGTTTTTATAACCTACCCTCCACAATTGGGGGAAAAAGGCAAGGAAAGACAACTGTTAATGATATGTAATAATTAACTCAATCTCTGATATGAAAGAACCCTGAGCTGAGTCCAACAGTTAGCTAACGGGGAAGTACAAAACCTTCCCTAACTTCTCTTTCCTATTTTGTTCCTTATCCACCATTCAATCTTCTTACTTTGTGTATTCCCACATAACTAATTAGCAAAGTCCTTCATCGTGTATTTATTTTTTATATATATCCAAATATAAATGAAGACCCTAAATTCGTAAGAATGACAAAATGACCACACAGGTGAACACACATGCAGGCACACGTTCACATTCGCTACATGTCACTTTGGCAATTTCATCTGACAGAGTTGAGTAGATGGAAGTATTTTCTGAATTAGAATTACTAAGTCAACAAAGAAGGTTAAAAGCAAGGTAGTAATAGCATTCTCGGATCTTGATATCCACAATTCTAAGGAAGACAGCAGGACTCAAAATGCCCATGACTCACTTTTTCAGTCTTGTCAAATTTAGGAATTTGACATAACATGTGTGGGCCTGTGATATTTTATTTGGTGTGGGAGTGGGGGTGGGGTTCGAGAATGATCACAAAACCCCTTTCAGAGCCACAGGTATGGGTGTGTAGACTCCTAATCTTTCAGACTGTGATATAAATACAGCACACATCAAGGAACACCAAGGAACAGATAATCACATTCTGTGACTGATTTTCAACAGTACTGACAGGAAGCACCGTATCTGATGTAAAGTATTTTACACTCGCCTGTGCGAATATCCAGGAAGTGCCCTGGCAGAAGGCAGAAAGTCTACTCCACCTAATTGACATTCATTTGAATAATTCAGTAATTTAAATGTCAAGCCAGAGGTATTCCCTCTCTGCAGAGCTCACCCACATTGTTTGTTCTAGAAGGCACCTCCCGGCATTACTCAGTGTTATGGCTGGCACTGCGTGCCCTTTGTATCACCAGAGCCAGAGCCGTGTGAAAACACTCGCAGCCTGGGCTGGCTGGGAACAGCAGGGAGTTCTGACCACAAACAGAGACTGCCTCGGTGCCACCAGGGAGAATGCGGGGCTGGCTCCACAAACCAGCGGTGCAGGCTGGGAATCCCAGGAGTTCACCATGGCCAGCTCTTTAAAAAGATCTGTCCTGCTCTGGATGATACTCAGTTCACCATCTGGGCATATCTCCTCCGAGTCTAATGCTGGACTGGCAGAGAAAGAGGCAGACCAAAGAGCATCGTGGACTTTTAAAAACTGTCACAGTCTGGTATAATCTTGTATTTCATGATAAAAGTATTCACATTTATGTTTAACTGGGACTTTAGCAATCACAACACTGTGGACTTACCTATTCACACCTGCCCAGTCACGCACTCTGCAATGCTTTAAGGCATTGAAACTGAGTATCACTCTAAATGGTGCACAAAAACCAACATTTCCCACAAATGTCTTTGACATAAAAGACAAATAAGAAAATGCTACAAGTAAACTGGCCCATGGCCATGATCTGTCCTAGAGGGCAGCAAAAGGAACAGGCTGAATTTTTTACAAGTTCACCTCAAAGTAGCACAAATCATAATGCAGAAATTAGACTGTAATTATAAAAGTCCAATAGCTTAGAATTTGTATAGCTAAAAAAGGAACTCAAGCATCCCTGGACTCCTTCCAACACTCTAAACAATTCATTCATTTGAAATGGCAAGCTTATATGAGGTTTATAGATTATAGGAGTCCTTCCATCGTCTCCTAATCCGGGAGCACAGTTTGGCACCTCTCCAGAATCTGAAAGCATTTGCGATCTCTGGCATTAAACAAAGGCTTTAAGAAGGATTTTGCAATGCTAGGTATCATTGCCAGCAAGCCTGCTCCTAAGACGGAAACACAAAGGTCTGTCTGGAATGCCTAGTGAAGGGCATTTGATCCTCTGACAAGAGGACAGGCTATACTCTCAGGGATAAAATACACCCAGTGCCTAAATAATCTCTCATTATAAAACACTCCTTTAGGGAACTCAAATCATTTTTCTCCCCTTATCCGAGAGACTGACACTTAGTTAAGTTGTAAAGTCAAGAAGAAAATGTATTTCGGCAGTTATGAAGGCAAATAGAGGCATTCAAATAAGATTGCATATAAATTGAATATCAATAACAAAAACTTCCATGATTTTGAACTCCAGATGTATTCTTCCTCCAGTGTTCCCTGCCTCAGGAAATGGCATTCCCATTCATTCAGGTACATAAGGCTGACTCTCTCGGCTTCCATCACACTCAAAGTGGAGACCAGTCATTAACCTGGCCTACAAGTGCTGGCTGACCTGATCCCTGCATGCTCTTCAGCCTCCTCTTCAGTTACTGAATGTTCTTAAAAGGCCTTAGGGATCTCAGGTCCTTTTAAGCATGGAATTCCGTCTATGTTGAATGCTTATCTCCCTCCAGCCAACACCTCTCCACCCAGTTAGTGCCTATCTACTGTGCAGATTTCACCTTACATGTTACTTTCTCAGAGAAGCCTTTGTTCACATGTCATCTTTCCTATAGATTGTAAGCACCATGAGGGTGAGCTGCATCTATTAATACTTTGCTCACCGTTCATTACATACCCCACAACAGCCTCAGTGGCTGGCAGGAGTGCAGGCCTGATGAGTATTTGCTTCAGAATGAATTTTCCCTTCACAGAAAGGATTTAGAGGTGGGGACAGACCTGATGCTGGTTTTCAGAGCAGGCTGAGCCCATAAAGTCTTTAAATGTCAGCACAGATCTTAACGCAAGGCTTAGTCACCAAGCCGGCATGCCTGAGCAAACCATTTCTTCCTAGAAGAGCTTGCCATACCATCACATCTGTTCACCTACTTGGGCTCACGAATATAGAAAATTAGTACTTTTTGTGGTGTGGTAGGTTTTTTGTTTGCTTGTCAGTTAAAAGAAACAGGTAAAATACAAGTGTTCCTAAAAATAATTGAGGAACTATTTAATACATTAATAGAACAGCTGGGCTCTGTGGGTGGTCCTTCTCTGGATGGTTGATTTGAGGACTCTGGGCTACGGTGATTAGAATCATCAAAACACAACACATGCCTGCAACTCGTCAGCTTGGAGGGGTCAGTGCAGGACTTGGCTGCCTAGTATAGAAAAAGCTGCCCCTGCTCCTTGCTGTCATTTTTCCCTGGTCTTCGCTGCCATATTTTTTCCCTATCAGTGACATAATGGCACCTTCAGTAGGGAGTGGGGAAGAGTGAATTACATCATTTTCCCCTTCTTGCTCTGCTGAAGGTGATAAGGATTCCTAAGTCATCCTGCATTTGAACTGCTGAAGCTGAGGAGAAAAAAAAAAAAAAAGTGCCATCTGTTTATTTTGTGTCTGGGCTGACTCCTTGTTTCTGAAATAATCCCTGTAAATTAAGCCTATTGCAGCAGCCACACCTTCTATTTAGAAGCCAAAAAACTCAGCCTGTGTTCAAGTGACTAACAAATGAAAGAACACTGTGGGGTAATGACCTAAGACAATATTGGTCTCTCTTTTCCATGCTTTTTATGATCCTCTGAATGTTGCAAAGTCTTGGCTTTAACAAATACAGCATGTCTGTAAAACAACTCCTTAATATGGGAGAAAATAATGACCCCTTTCTTCATTTTGTCTTCAAACTTCTTGAATCTCTGCTTCAGAGAAACAAAGGCTTACAAGGCCTACTGGGAATTGCCTACTGAGGAACACTTTAAAACCAAAAAGTACTGTCTCCTCAGCATATGTGCTAATGGCCATGTCTAAGTGGAACTCCAGTGATAGGGAGAGTAACAGAGAATAGGATAGCCTGGAGGAAGAGGGAAGAAAATCCCAGTGAACTGTAAACATTTCAGAAGTCGTTCCTTGTTTAGTCTTAGGAGAGAGCCAGGAATGTGGTTCCATCTATTGAATGTCTCAGGCTGGAAGATCTGTTCAAGCCACAGGAAGAAGTGTTGACTCTGAGGACTCACTTTTCATTGCTTCCCCCACCTTCTCGGGCTAACCAGAGAGTATATGGCATTTCAGTGAGGATTTCCCACCTGGGCTCTACACTGAGAATTTTGGTTTTACAGGAAACATTTAACGATGGGCTCTAGGTGAGACAGAGCAGTGGAGAAAGAACCAACAGGTAGCTTTAGTGCTTAGCTCTCCACTTCGATTTCTCTCTCCTTGCATCCTACTCTACCTCTGTCTCTGGGATTCAGGGACTGGACCTCCTCCAAGGTTGCCAATCTTGGCTCTGGTTGCCATCAGCAAGCCTCTACCACACTCCTACAGCCTTTCTGGAAGCTTTCAAACCACAGAGACAAACCCTTCAAAAGTTATACAGGGCTCCAATTTGTTTAACAAGTCTTGAAATGCAACCTTTAGGCACTGTGGCACCCACAGCTAAATGTGAAAATGTCCTGAATTAGTTAAACTCTCCTTCCTAGCTCCACAACCTATCCTACCCCAAAGAAAAGCACAGAGGGAACAAAGTAACTTCCAGACTATAGTAGTCCCCGCTTATCCTCCCTTATCCACCATTGCACTTTCCACTATTTCAGTTACCTACCATAAACCACAGTCCAAAAATACTTAGCAAAAAATTCCAGAAATGAACATTTCCTAAGTTTTCAGTTGTGTGCTCTTTGAGTAGCATGATGGAATCTCATGTTGTCCAGCTCCATCCTGCCCAGGACATGGATCATCCCTTTGTCCAGCGTACCGACATTGTAGATGCTACCCTGCTGCTAGTCACTGAGCAGCTGTCTCGGTTACCAGATCCACTGCCATGGTATTGCAGGTTGCGTTCAAGGAACCCTTCCTTTACTTAATAACTGCCCCAAAGCAGAAGAGTGGTGATGCTGGACTATTGTTATAATTGTTCTATTTTACTTTAAGTTATTATTGTTAATCTCTTCCTGTGCCTAATTCATAAATTAAACTTTATCCTAGACGTAGGAAAAGATATAGTATATATAAGGTTCAATACCATCTGTGGTTTCAGGCATCCACTGGGAGTCTTGGAACGTATTCCCCATGGATAAATAGGGGGCTACTGTATTTACCTCTCATCCTAGATGAAGTCAAAGCGATTTTAAAATAAAAGTCAAAAGGGTAAAAACTTGGGGCAGAGTCCAAGCCTCTGATAATGCTACTTCCTTATCCTCCAATTTCCCCATTATTTCCCAAGGCCCTACCAAGTCCAGAACTCCATGAAAGGTTAATGAAGAAAGGAATCCCATGTCTTCAATCCCAGGAAGACATGCCTGTGCCTCTGTATACCAGCCGTTATAACTCGATCTTTGCTTTACATGTCTTCTTTCCCCATCAGTCTAATTAATATGGTCCAAAACAATTCATTAATTCTCAGGTTTAACATATTGAACAAGATTGGCTTATCAGTCATAGAATAAAGATCTTACAGTCACGATGAGACCGTTACATTTGAGTCATTTTGAGTTTGTTCTTTTGTACCCCTGGGCCCACAGAAAGGCTCCAGGTGCCTACACTCCAGGTAGAAACAGAAAGCATCCCATTTGAGTGCTGTGAACCAGAACTGGCTTTTCAAGCACACAATCCCTCCCCCTCAATCTGTGCCATGGCAAATCATTCCCAGCTTCCACAATAATCTTGGACTTTGGCAGAAGAAAGCCAGCTAAGTCTGAGGTGTGTCACGAGGCCACTGGCCGGGGAGCAAGAATATCTAAACACAAATCCAGGCGAGAGCAACAAGCAAGAGTTTCCGCAGATTCCCTCTGGCTCCTGTAGCTGCAGATCACTGACAGCCTAAAGATAACCCAAGTATCTACAAAGGGTCACTTTTAAATAGTAGCTTTAATGCCACCAGTCATTTCAGAAGCATTTCCTTCCAGAGCCTGCTTCCATCCACACTGGCCACCAAGTCTGTCCAACAATGGCAAGCTCACTGAAGAGATTAAAGTCCAGAAGGAAATGGAAGAAATCCCAAAAGGGAACAGACAGCTCCTGACATGCTGGGATTCTATTCTGTGATTCTACTTGTGCCAACATTTGGACTACTGAGAAATAATAATGTAGCAAAGAGACACCTTGTAGAAATGACTAACAATCACTGGGGATTAAAGAGCAGGTCTAAAATGAAACAAAATAGTTAACTCCAAAACTTTCTAAAGCTGAGGCTGTATAAACCATGGATGGCTACCCCCAGGAGACTTTTAGGATAGCCTTTCCCTCCAAGAGAAAACTTACTTAGTTTACTGAACTGCTGTAAGGAGAACAATATGAAGTCTTCAGGCACAAACTATATATACATAGCCAGTGTGGACACCCACTAACGACAGAAGCAACAAATGGAACTTCTCAGAAGCCTGCTGCTTTTTTTCTTCCTTTCAAGTAGGGCCAAAGTTCCCAAGATCTTCCTAAGAACCATTAAAATCTGCTCAGCACCTCACCTGTCTACTGAGTAAGTCCACATTGTCCTAAATGGCAGTCAGCCAGGGGCTGGTGTACAAGGGACAGGTGCTCAGTGGGCTATTTTCAGTTGCTATCAGCTCAGTCAGGAGCTGCACATGCTCAGTAGGCACGCAAGTTTTGGTTCTGTTTCCAACTCTGGGCAGCCAAGAGACATACACCTTCACAGCTGCCAGGGCAACCAGCTGCCCAGTGCTCCTCCCAAGACGGGAGCAATGAAAACAGTGTAACCTGGCCAGCCAACATGCCAGTGAGCAAGTTGTACCTCTCATTTCACTGCCTGGGTTATTCTGAGCTGGGCTTATTGACACACCATGGCAACACAGGAACAAAGGGCCAGCTAGAGGGATTTAAATGTCCTGCAAAAGTTGCTAGGAAGTCAGCAGCTCTGGCTTCTGCTTTCATAATAAAACTAGCAATAGCATTATTATTAGATTATTGTTGTTTTGTCACTGTTGTTGTTATCACTTGTGAGACACCTGTAACAGTTCTACTTTTGCACTAAGGCTTTGTTTTTGTTTTGTTTGCCACCATTTAGTTGCTACAGTTGGGATGCCTTTGAAAATGGAGTATGTGTGCCTGCCTGTCCCTAAACTGCAGGAGGATTAGTTTTTCCCATCCCTTTACTTCTCATCTTGCCACACTCTATGATCCACTTTCACCACACACCACTCTTTCAAAACACACAAACTGCACCTACTTAATCTCTCCACAGTTCTCCACTGCCTTTGGGATAGAAGACAAACACCTTGGCATAAGGCTCTGCCATGCTTGCAGGTCTCAACCCTCAACCCTAATTCCGTCTCATGACTTGGTGACCCCCCCATGGTCTCACGTCTCTGGTATTCACCCTTTCCCTGCCTGCAACATCCTTCTTAGTCCCTCCTCTGCTGGTCTAATGGCTATTTATCCTTCAAAACTCAGCTTCCATGCATCACCAGCCCCAAACCCAGCTCCATGTGGGATGCAGGCCTTTCCTGCCCATACCCCTCATGCTATGCTGTGACCTTTGCTGTACCCAACTGGACTGTGACTTCTTGAACCAGGAATCACTTCTTGCTTATGTTTACATCACCAGTGCCTACCAGTGTTGTCAACTGGTACTCCTGTTAATTTAAATTGACTAAAAGAATATAAGTTTGTCTTATAACTGATTCACTTTTCCCAAACTCATAAATTATTTGAAAGAGTACATGTGATCAGCCCAGATCAGTCCCTCTGTCTCTTATAATATTATCTTTTCTCTATTACCATAATTATTATTGTGGCCAACATTATTCATTTGTCAAATATTTATTGAGCACCAACTGCATACCAGGTAGTGTCTTAGACACGAGGGATAAAACAATGAATACCTCCACATTCTAACCTCTCACACTCTAGGGCTCACTATGCGCTGGGCACCCGGCATGTAGTCTCATGACTCCTCACAACAAGGTGGGTACCATTATTGTTTCCATAGTACCAGGTAGCAACAAGCACAGAGAGGTGAAGGAGAATATACGCAAAGGCATAGTAAAACAGAAGATGACTAACAATGGTGTTTTGGCCTTGTCTCTTTCCTGAGAAAGGCTTGATTTCTATGCATGGCCAAAGCCTTCCTTTCAGAACACATTCTTTGACTCTGACCATCCATACTATGTCAAACATGATCCTAATCCTTTGCAAAACTGAAATTGTGAAGCATATGAACTGGGACGTGAAGTTAAGGATAAAAAGAAGTCATTACTGTAACTCTACATGGCATGCTGCAGTATTATACATATATCAGAGGAGTCAAATTCTAAACTGGACTATTGGTAATTTTTTTTCTATCCATTCTTTGTAACTTTTCTGAATGAATCTCTGTTTTGCTGTTGTTTTTCGATTGAAACTATTTTGGTGCGGGTACCATAATTCAGAAGACAAAACAAATGCAGCAAGAAATAAAACAAAGGAGCCATCCCCACCCCAATCCCCCAAATCGCCAATTTAAAAAATACTGGCAGCCAGGCATGGTGGCTCATGCCTGTAATCCCAGCACTTTGGGAGGCCAAGGTGGGCAGATCACGAGGTCAGGAGATTGAGACTATCCTGGTTAACATGGTGAAACTCCATCTCTACTCAAAATATAAAAATTGGCCAGGCGTGGTGGCGGGTCCCTGTGGTCCCTCGGGAGGCTGAGGCAGGAAAATGGCCTGAACCCGGGAGGCGGAGCTTGCAGTGAGCTGAGATCGTGCCACTGCACTCCAGCCTGGGTGATAGCAAGACTCCGCCTCAAAAAAAAAAAAAAAAAAAAAATATATATATATATATGTGTGTGTGTGTGTATATATATATAGTGTGTGTGTGTGTGTGTGTGTGTGTGTGTATATATACCAGCAGGTTTTTTAAGGTGAATGTCACCACCATGTGCCCAAGAGGAATTTCTCATTCTTCCTTTTATTGTTTCTCTTCTTCCCACATCTCTCCTCCTCACATCCCATATACATATTCTCAGCAAAGCCCAAGTTCTGTTCTAGCCCATAACAAAGAATTAGATGTAGCATTAACCATGGCTCTAGGAAACACCCTGCTTGCCGGGCTCAGATTCAGCTGATGAGAATCAGGCCGCAGGTGCTCCAGTGTTATGATCCAGGCTGAGAAGGTGCAAATGTAAACTTCCCTCTTCCTGCCAAATCACTGACTTAGAGAGAAAGGATGGTCAGGCTACATGGAGTTGTGAAAAAATAAAAGGTTCTAGACCAGCTGTGTTGAGGAATACACCAGATGACCTATAGTCAGGTGTGAGAGCTGTCACATGAGGGCAGTAGGAACTCCTGCGCAGTGAACCCTTGAAGCAGACTGGTGTTGTCTTTTTTAATTTCAGTATGGGGTAGGACCCACTATTGGATAGCAAAATCAAGTTAGTAGTTTAAAACAAGGTTTCTTTCTGTCTTTTTAAGTGAAATAAAACTGAATAAAAATTTAAAAGACAAGGAATAGGTGCACATTAAACATAGTAAGAGTAATTACTGTTTCATGAAATTTTCATTTCAGATGTGTGTGGGCACTATCCATGCAGTGGGCCTTACTCCAAAATGCTTCTTGCTGTGAGTCACAGTCAAAAGTTTGAAAGCCACCTCGCCTGTGTCTTACACTATCTTGGAATGACATGAGTTCTGAGTCACTATGGCTATTAGGAAAAAACATTATGTATGGAATCTTGACTGAGGTCATCCCGGGCTGCAGAGGAAAGTTCCGCAGGTCAGTTTGCAGTGTTTTAAGAGTTATAAATTAATTTTTAAGTGTGTTTTATTTTCCTTGGTGTTTTCCTTTTCAAGAGTGAAAGCGGCCTATATGACATGCCTACAATCCTTCTGCTTTACCAGTTTTTCCACAGAGAGGAGATGGCATTAATCCTCTCACTCTGGAGACCTGTCTTTATAAAAGGGGACTCTTAGAAGTGACTGCACTGCACACTGATGACCACAAGGAAATCATTTCATGAGCTTGGGTGTGGAATTTGTTTTCTCCTCTGTTCAATATTTGACTTTCTTTGAATGAATGTTTAGCATCCTCCCACACCCTACTGCTATCCATACCCCTCTTCTACTGTCCACTAAAAAAAAAAAAAAAAAAAAGAATATGGCACTAGTTTAACTACTCATGGCTGAAACAAACACTTCCCAGGAACGAAAGGCTGAAAGGATGCGTTGTCACAGCTCGCCTTGCATCAACTAGTATAGGATCATTTTGTAAAATAAGAAAACTTGATAATGAAGAAGCAGTGTCTTAAAAGTATGATGCTTCATCAGATATTTACATTCTAGTCCCAGTAGTAGCAAATGGCTTAGTATATGTCATCTCTCTCCCTAAAAACATATTCCATTTGATGATATGCCAAAGAAAAAGATTTTATTCTGAACAACAGAGAAATTATAGTAACAAGAAGAGAAACAAATGTAATACTAAGACATTTCTCTTACATTCATTCACCCCTTCAAGAACTTCCTGAATCCCGAATAATAAGAAAATCAAAGAAAGGCTTACTCTATTCTTCCCCCCCACAGTAGCAAAGAGGGGCACCTTTGTAACCCTAACAAAAAAGTCCATTGAATTTATCTCCTTCCTTCCCTCATTGGGTAGTGGGGCTGGAAAGTCTGAGTAGTGATGGCTTTGGAAATACTAAAATCAAGTTAACTCAGAAAATAATTTAGTACCTAGCAGTCTTCTCTAGAACAGGCCAAAATCTCTTGCGAAAAAATTCTGCATAAGTCTGGCCTTCGTTGCTACAATAAAATCTAACTGTGGTTTACAAATTTAATAAAATGTGGGTCGTCTCAGCTTTGAAATATTTCCAAAGGAGCAATATTCCCTTTAAAGTAATTGTGTCATAGTCTTCACCTGCAAATGCATACAGGGACAAAAGAAAAGCCAAACATGGAGGTTCTGCCTTCACCCTGGTGGTATAATAGTAGTATTACAGCATGATTAGTCTTATTAATGGGAAGGAAAGGGAAGGATATACAGGTAATTAGGACTCAAGTGCTCTTCTCTATGAGAGCAAATAAAACTCTTCCTGCAGCTAGAGTTGTATATATAATGAATATGAAAAATGATTACTGGTAGGAGAGACAAGAAAAGTAAGAAACACAACCCCAGGTGAAGACACCTCATCATTTGCTATTACAAACTCTCTTCTCACGCTCTCAAACAGACTGGATTGAGCTGGATTCTAGCATGCACCAAACATAATATGAATGTGGATGTAGCTAATTTAGGGCACAAAAAAAAATGCAAAATTTCGAAGAGGACTGATAATGACTGGAGCTCTTGAACACCATTCCTCAAAGTATATGATGCCTTTTGTTGGCTGTGTAACCTTAAGCAAGAGCTTTAACCAATCCAAAAGCACATCCAAAAAAATGTATCTTATGAGGGCACTTGTGAGGATTATAGGAAATTATGCATGAAAGCTAGCCCAACATCTGGTGCGTATTAAGCACTCATTAAATATTACCTATAATCATCAAACAGGTCGTTATATTGGAAAGCATTTTCCAAATATAAGAGGTGAAAAAATCTTTTATTGCCCACAGCATTTAGGATTCCATAGAACTTGAGAAATACTCTGAAGTACACTCAAACTCTACCCCCCCAAAAAAAAATCACTGTTTGGAACTAATACTTGAAATATTACCACTATTTCTAATCGATATTTATGAGACATTTGAGAGACAAAGGGGTAAAAGGTTTTTTATTTTCATAAACTAAGAAGAGTACACTACCCAACAAAATGTATTAGAACAAAATCTCTATGACTCTTATTTATGTCCCAAGAATGTAATCTAGCTTCATTAAAGCATAATTAATAAAATGCCTTAGCTGTTCTATAAACATCAAATATGGGTCTATTTCCTTTTAAGCTTAGTAGTCTAAAGCTCACTCAGCAGTAGACAAGCTACAGAGATACTACATATTTTTGTTATCGGCCCCATTATTTACCTCTTTTGGTTAAGCATTTGTACTTAATATTTGCTTTTTAACTAATGTTGAGGATACTAGAGTGTATTATAAATAGGGTTTCTCTTTGGTTTTTAAAATTTTCCTATTAAATATATAAAAACAAAATGCCTTCCATAGAACACACACACACACACACACACACACACACACACAAACGCACAATAGGGAGCTGAGTCACAGAAGAAAGATGGCACTAAGGCAACAGCTATTATGATTAGAGTATGCTAGGCTATAGCACTCACTGGATATTCTATTTAAAAAAAAAATCCATTGCAATTAAAGGATGATATGCTCTTTTCCATACTTGTAAACATCCTAGTGGTGGTGACAGATTAAATAGCAAAACCTTAAGTGTCAATCTATTTCCATTTCCACTTCAGCCTGAACTAAGTTTTACATGTTTTACATGTCTTCATTGTGGCATTAAGAGGTTATTTGCTGGATTCTTGGACAGCTTAAGAGCTGAAAGCAGGGGAAAAAAACCACCAATGGCATGGTTATTAGCATTGCTCCATAACTGTCCTTTTTCTGCCCCACTCTTTTCCCCATTCTCTCTCCACCTCTCCTTCTCTCCTCACACTACATTTCCACTTCTCTGTCTCTTCCTCTCTCTTTTTTTATACCTTGCCCACATCGCAGGTCTACCCATGATATCATCTGAACTGCCTCATACCACAGAGGCAGGGTGCGGTGGCTCACGCCTGTAATCCCACCACACTGGGAGATAGAGGTAGGCGGATTGCTTGAGCCCAGGAGTTGGGAGACCAGCCTGGGCAACACAGTGAGACCCCAGCTCTACAAAAAATACAAAAACTAGCTAGGCATGGTGCCCCGGGAGGCTGAGGCAAGAGGACTGCTTAAGCCCAGGAGGTTGAGACCACAGTAAGCCAGAATCGTGCCACTGCACTCCAGCCCTGGTGACAGAGTGAGGCTCTGCCTCAAAAAAAATAAAATAAAATAAAATAAAAATAAAAGGCAAAATATCATACGGAATTGATGGCCAGCCAAGATGGCTTAAGCCTATAATCTCGGCACTTTGGGAGGCCAAGGTGGGTGGATCACTTGAGCTCAGGAGTTGGAGACCTGCCTGGGCAACACAGCAAAACTCCATCTCTACCAAAAATACAAAACAATTAGCTAGTTGTGGTGCACAAGCCTGTGGTTGCAGCTACTCAGGAGGCTGATGTGGGAGGATCACTTGAGCCTGGGAGGAGAAGGTTGCAGTGAGCTAAGATCATGCCACTGCACCCCAACCTGGGTGAAAGAGACCCCGTTTCAAACCACGACAATGACAACAAAATAGCAACAACAAAAATATCATACAGAATTGATATGGTAACTAAGGAAGAGAGTGAAATCTGGAGGGACTTTAATTCTCAACATTCCTTAGATTTTTAAGTAATAATCGTATTATTTACCAATTTAAAAGAGGTAAAAACATCCCAGAAACTTGACTGTTAGAAATGTCTCCAGCAATTGTCAAGTATCCCCTGGGGGATAAAATTACCCCCAATTGAAAACCACTGTTAGCTCATCAAATCCTCCCAGCTTTAATATAAGCCCATTTCCTCGTATTAATTCCTTCAACATTGCCACTCAGGATCCTTTTCCCATACCTTCTTGGCACTAACTGACACAACTGCCATAGTATGGTAGTATCTTTAACACCACTGCTCAGAGTGGAATATAAACTAGGTATCTAAAATGGTCTATAACCGCACTGGCCAACAGAAATAAAATGTGAGCCACCTAATGTAATTCTAAGTTTTATCACAGCAGTAGGAAAAAACAGGTCAAATTTTTAGTGTGTTCAAACTTCAGCTTGTATCTTACATTTACAGCATATTTCCACTCATATTAGCCACATTTCAAATGCTGTGTGTGACTATCAGCTACCATATAGGACAATGGAGAAGTATAATATGTGTCATTAAGTATGGGAAGGAGATAGGAACAGATAAAATATTATGAACCTAATATATAATGAAATAGACGTAATATTTTAAGTACTGATTTTTTCACACTGTTGGCTATACTAACTTGTCAAATTATATGCCTCCTTGGAAACTCATCAATTATATACAGAAGACCACTACACTCCGAAGAGCCTGTAACAGGGGCGTTAGTCTTACTGTCCCATGTGACCATAACAAGGCCGAGATTCCTACAATAAGCACCACTCTTTATGGAGGAACACTTGTAAAATAAAGTGGGTGCGCTCAATGCGCAATGAAGTAGTGTTTAGGCTTTCTATATCTAGAAAGATATATACCAACATGTTAAAAGCAATTACATGTAAGCGAAGGGAATTATGAGTAACTTTTACTATCTTTCTCTCTTGATTATCTATTTTGTCCTTTTCAACAAGGACAGGACCATCCCTGAGCAACTTTTTGGAAACGAGGGGATGGGAAAGTGAGTAATGACAGTAAGTAAGCAAGGGTCAGAGACGCCAAAGGCACTGAAATGCCTGGGTGGTGCCACACAACTAAGAATTAGCCTTCTATGGCCTGAATGTTTGTGTCTCCCCAAAATTCATGCCACTATCATAACTCCCAAGGTGAGGGTATTAGGAAGTAGGGCCTTTTGAGGTGATTAGATCATGAGGGCAGACCCCTCATGATTGGGATTTGTGCTGTTATAAAAGAGAACCCAGAGAGCTAGCTAGCCCCTTCCACTATGAGACAACACAGAGAAGGCACCCTCTATGAGGAACGAGCCCTTACCAGACACTGAATCTGCCAGCACCTTGAACTTAAGACTTCCCAGCCTCCGGAACTGTGAGAAATAAATGTTTAGTTTTTGATCCACCCAGTTTCTGGCATTTTTGTTATAACATCCCAAATAGGCCAAGACATAGTCTTTGCCCCACAAGTATCAACTATCCCACTGAGCATTCATTTTCATGAATAATCTTTGTAGAACTGAAACCAGTACCTAACTCTGTCATACATAAAAACACAAAGTATGTATGTCTCACGCTGCCTTAATGTATACTAAATATTCCAAAAATATAACTAATATATAAATCAAGGGCCAACGGTTCTGGTTTTTTTTAATTCCACCAAAATCTGTTCACCAATTCAGAAAATTCAATCACTGAAGATAAGAGACCACTTATGACAACTAAGCCACCAATATAACACACCAGTACCAATCTATTTTCGAAGATGTTGAAGATTATTACCTATATAGGTGCAAGCATGTATTACTTCATCATATCTTCTTGTAGGCTCATGCCTAACTACACTATAATATATCACATTTGGGCTTTTTTTCAGGGGGACGGGGGGTGGGGGTCTGAGATGGAGTCTTGCTCTGTTGCCCAGGCTGTAGTGCAGTGATATGATTTCGGCTCGCTGCAACCTCTGCCTCCTGGGTTCAAGCAATCCTCCCACCTCAGCCTCCCAAGTATCCGGGATTACAGGTATACACCACCACACTCAGTTAAGTTTTGTACCTTTAGTAAAGATGGGGTTTCACCATGTTGGCCAGGTTGGTCTCGAACTCTTGACCTCAAGTGATCCACCCGCATTGGCCTCCCAAAATGCTGGGATTACAGGCATGAGCCACTGCACCCAGCCTCGCATTTGTTTAAATATATGTTTAATTGTTAATTACAGAGTTTTCTCTTATTTCTCCTTTATTATTTATTTATTTATTTTGAGACAGAGTCTCACTCTGTTGCTCAGGCTGGAGTTCAATGGCACGATCTTGGCTCACTGCAACTTCCACCTCCCAGATTCAAGCAATTCTCCTGCCTCAGCCTCCCAAGTAGCTGGGATTACAGGTGTCCGCCACCACGCCCAGCAATTTTTGCATCTTTAGTAGAGACAGGGTTTCACCATGTTGCCCAGGCTGATCTCGAACTCCTGACCTCAGGTGATCCACCTGCCTCAACCTCCCAAAGTGCTGGGATTACAGGCGTGAGCCACCATGCTTGGTCCTATATTTATTTTAAGTAGAAAATTAGGTTGAATTTTTAAAAAAATAGGTGTATGTAAATATTCAGATATAATGTATATAAGAATTTCACTTCAAAATAGTCAATAATCACCAAATATTTATTATAAAAAGAGTGTGTTAACTTTGACAGGCTTAAGAAGTCGTTTATAGTAAGCCAAAAAAAAAAAAAAAAAATCACAGTATACTTATCTTAACCCAAAAAGATGTGAGTCACTTACCTTCCATACTAGGGGAGGGGAGAGCAATTATGATAAGCACAGGAAGAATCATCACTCCATCTACCATTGTCCAACTGTAAAGGGAAAAGAAGAGATGTAAGTAAAGCATAAACATCTAACTGCAGGAAGACAAATTAAATTAAGCATACCACCTTCAAACTGCTACTCAAGGCCCTTCTTACTAATCATCCTCAGATATATTGCCTTATGTATTACTACATTTAAACATACACCTTTTATGTGGACCTAAACATATCACCTTAAAGAGTTAGTCATATTCACTTCCAACTGGCAGTCACTCAAGGGTACTTTCTCAGAGTCTACTCTCTTACAAAGAAATCAATAAGGAAACGAAAAATTTTCAGCTATAAAGTGAGGCACGTTCCAAAAGATTTTAGGTTTGAATTTTATCTTACCCCATTTGAATGCAAAATTGGCACTAAATTAAAAACCCTGAGAAGCATGAATAGACTATTTTAACACGATGTTAAAGATTAAGCGACTGAATAATTCAAGCCAAATTACTATGCTAGAGTCTCATTTCTCCTTTAAAAGGACTGGAGGTAGAGCAACCTACATCAACATACAGACCTAAAGCAAAAACAAAGAACAAAAAAATACAAACTTTTACCCCATCTAAGGCAAAGCAATGCATTTCTCCATTAAACAAATTTAACAAGGATAGACAACTAAAATCATGTAAAAATTTTTTTAAAAACTTTTCCATTTGAATAATGTGAAATACCAGGAATGTGATGGGAGTTTGGTTAGCTGCAATTTTCTGGGTGGTAAAATAAAGAAAAAGCTGGTAAAGTTCTTTAATGATAGGTTAGTGTGCTTGTACTCTTTCAGCTTTAAACCAGAGTGAAAGCCCATTGCTATCTAGCATGTCTGGAGTGTTGACCTTTAAAATCAAATTATTTAGGCTGGGTACAGTGGCTCACAGTTGTAATCCCAGCACTTTCGGAGGCCGAGGTGGGATGATCACTTGAGCCCAGGAGTTTGAGACCAGCCTGGGCAACACGGTGAGACCTCATCTCTATTTGTTTTTATTATTTTTAAAATTTAAAAAAAATCAATTTTTTGGGCTGGCAGTCTGTTTACCATCCATACCTCCATCATATCTTACCACCCTTCACTTAAATTTATTTCTCTTTGGTTCCATAATTATATTTCAGTCAATCCCTTTCCTAAAAGCAAGGTAAGGGAGGAAGTAAAGGGGATTTTTATGTACCTTCCTTTTCTATTTTTAAAAGCATATGAAACTTGAGCAAGATCCTACTACTGTTGTTGTTTTTGTTATTTCCATGTTCACACAGATCTTTCCTATAAGTGAGTCCTTTTGGGGACGTACAAATCCTTCATCTTGGCCCCTCACAACCAGAATGTGACTCCTCCAACACATCTCTGTACCTTTGGACATGAATATGCTTTTTGTTCCCCTCTGCTTGAACTGCCCTGAGCCCCCTCCACCACCCCTCTCCAACCCCATTGCCTCCTCCTGTCATACATGATTCCAGCTCAAAGGTAAGTCCTTGGTGAAAAACCTCTCCCTCAGCAGTGGTTTCAGCCCCTGGCATGGACTCATAATCATCTGTCTAAGGCAGTCTCCAGCACTGGTCCACTCATCTCCAAAACAGGTATGCACATCCAAGGAGCAAGCAAGAATCATTCATTGAGCTATGGAATGAAATTATTAAACTGCTTTTTCATAAGAATGTTTTAATCTAATAAAGTAGAAAATAACTTGAGATTTAATCTGGTCTCTATCTCAGTTGTCTATGACAGTCTAGTACAGGAGGTATCTTACAGAAAGACTACGAGTTACATAACGTTAGAGTGGACATGATTTGCTTTTAGAGTACAACCACGTACTTGTAGTTTTGAAGGTCCGTTCAAGTGGAATTACAGGTTACATTGGCTACTTACAGTGAAATGAGCCTTCCCAAATGGCAAGTGTTCTAAAACCATTAAAGAAACTAGAGATTGCACATATTATTAATGCAAGCACCAGAGAAGAGTAAGAAAACAGTAAACTTAACATCACTTATTTCTACTGGTTCTTCCTTAACCACTTTACTAGAGAAAAGTAGTAATATTCAGTTCAATCTGACAAGAAACAGTCTCCCCAAATTCAGAATTTGAAAACATTTGAAAAATGGATTTGCAACTACTGTCATAGATAGTAAACATTATCCTGAGTGGCTTGAGACTTTCATTGATGATAACATTATTCCACTGCCATTGGCAACACCTTAAATATTTTATGCTTATTTAATTGCTATTTTATGAATGTTTTATAATATGTACTTATTTATTTTATGTAAAATGCATAGCCAATTTACATATTGTGGGTGCATCAAAAAACTTTCTATGGGATATGTCATCACAAACCATTGAAAATTGCTGAACTAAACTATTTCTTATCTCAGTCTTATCTGAATTCCCAGTCCTTCATTAACGCATTAATGCATCAAAAACTATTCAAAACCTACTATGTGCTACATATTAGAAGCCTAAAATGGCAAATACAAACAGGGTCCTTGCTATCGTGGCACTTACAAGATATGTCTATGGTGGTAATCAAATAATCATCAAAAGATTGCATAATTAAAAACTGAATTAAGAGTTGGGAAGAAACATAGTTAAAATAACCGTGTTAACAAAACAAAACAACTTGAGACTTTCTGGAGGGTGCAGAGGTTTCCTGGGGAGGTAACATCTGAAAAGGAATCAGGAATCAGAAGGATGAGTACAGGTCCTAGGAAAAGGGTAAATGTTTTGGGAATGTAGTGGGAGAGGGTACACAAAGGACACAGATAGGGTAATACTTAAGGGAAAAGGCACTTCTATTGAGGTGCCTGTGGCCAGAGCAAGCATGGTGTGTCCTGAGGACTTAAGGCAAACCTCAGGACCAAAAAAACGCAAGAATGGCCAGGACACAAAGGGTCTGGAAGAGTTACAAAAAGTCGGAGAACACCCAAGAAGGCTAGAGAGGAAGGCAAGGGTCAGAACAGAGGTAAGGCACTCTAGGCCCTCTACTTACCTAACTTCATTGCCCCCTTCGCTCTCACCATCATCTGCAGTTCCTCAGTCCCCACTATCCATTATTATCATCCCCACCAGGCCACTTTCTGCCTATCTCTGGACATTTCTACATGATGCTCCCTATGATTGGGCCCTTCTTTCAGGGCCCAACCTACTGAATTCCTACTCATCCGGTAAGTCTCAATGGCTTCTCTAAAGGCTACCACTTTCTATAAGCCTGTCTAAATCCTTAAATACTCTCTGCTCATTCTTACAGACCACTTTAAGTTTCACTCATACAAATCCTAATTAATAATTATGTATTCATACCTGTGTGTGCTTTTGAACATCTGTCTCTGTCACTAGACTGTAAACTCCATGGGAGCAAAATCTATAGTCTATCTTGTTCATCACTGCCAGAGCCAAGTAGGTGCACATTTAATAACAGTTTAATTAGAATTTTTCCTGAATTAATCGGCTCAATTTAAGTTTAAATTCTAAAGAATTATTAACAGCAGCCCCTCCCTGCCATGCACACAGACACACACACACAGAGACCTGCAAAGGAATGGCAAGATTAAGAGATTTATCATCTCTATAACTTTAATCTGTAGAATTTAGCTAAAGTAATAGTAAAAGTCAACAGTTAACAAGCTTCAAAATCAAGACTCCTTTTACTATTAAAAAAAAAAAAAAACTAAGAAACAATCACCACTGGCATATTTTCCACGTCACAAACCCAGCAAAAGCCCACGTCCCAAATACCTATTAACAGATTATCATTGTGCGAACAAAATTAAAACAGTAATTTAGGCTCATAAATAGAAGACAGAAAAAGAATTATAAATTCAGACCTTCAAACAGTAGGGACTAATTCCGTCTCCAGTGTTTAAAGACAGCTCAAAATCTGCCAAAAATCTTTGGGAAAAAAGTCAACTTACTGGTTGCCATTTTGTTCAGGGTCTGCAGTGCTGCTCCTGACCAGTAAACTCAGCTATTAAAAACAGCACCCCCAAAAGGAAAGAAAAAAAGAATGTAGAAAGGGGAATGTTCTGGTATTTCCTGACTATATTTCAATTATAAGAAACATCAATATGCTAAAATCTCAACCTGAAGTCCCAAGGATCTATTTTTAATTTAAAAATATACCAAAAAGAAAATATCATTTTTAAAAGTAAAATTTCGACTCTCCTGCTCTCAAATATTTTTGGCTAAGGAGTTTTCATATGTAAGTTGGCAAGAAAGAGAGACTAATAGTGGAAAATGGGAGTGGCAATAACTCAATAGTTCTAGGATTGCCTTACTCCAGTATTTTTAAAACTTTTTTGGTCTCAGAATCTCTTTAAACTCTTGAAAATTACTGAGAAGCGTGTGTATGTAGGCTACATCTCTTGATATTTACAGTGTTAAAAATTTAAACAGAATCTTAAAAATATTCTATTCATAATAAAATAACAATAACATACTACCTTTTTTTATTTTAAAAGAGCTATGATGTATTTTTTAAAAAACATGTTGTGAGAAAAGTGGCATTGTTTTCCTGCTTTTTTGAAAATCTCTGATTTAATAAAAGACAGCTGGATTCTCATATATGATCTACATTCATTCTGTTACATCATGTACTGGCTGCAGTATATATACAAAATCCAGTATCACCCATATCATTGGAAGAAGGAGGACCTTGTGAAACCCCTGAGAAAGTCTCAGGCGCCTTTGGAGTTCTTGGACAACACTTTGAATAACTGACTTAGTCCTTAAACCCTCAGTCTTTGTACTCTATCAGATGACCAGATGGTACCAGATATTTTAGACTGAGCACTTACCAGATACCTGACAAAAATGACACTGTTCTACAGTTTTAGAAATTTCATTAACCTCTCTAACATCACAGACATCAACGAGTCCAACAGTCAAGGAAGAAAGCATTAACTTTTTTTTAATGTTGGAATAATATTTTATGTATACAGCTAAATACTTTTGAAATGGGATATAAACTTGTATGAAGGTACTCACAGCTGCTTATCTTGCTTGGGTTCAACTAAATCCTTGTGCAAGGCTGTAATGCCAAAATCTCTAACCGAAAAATCACAGGCTACTGAGGACTGCAAAATATTATCTGAAGTGTTCAGAGTATGAATCCGTGCCTCTCATGTATACACATCTCTCTTCTGTTCTTAGATAAGACCCTCTACCCCAGTAACTGGTTTTCATATTTCAGACACAAGAAAAATCGCTATTCAGAAAATGGTTAGAGACCTCCTGACTTAACTAAGGTACCCTCTTTAAATCGATACTGTTTCTTACAATGTCTCAGGCCTACCTTCTTAGAAGACAGAACATTCCCATGATATTCTACTAAAAACAGACACATCACCAGGTCAGTACAAAATGACTTTCCAAATCCCACGGTACTTTTCAAATTCCACTTGAAGATCAGATTGTACGTAGTTAAGGAGCTAGCATTTAGCTCAATTTCTAATATATGTGGGCTTGAAACCAAGTTTGGCACTTTTTTTGCTCATCACAATTTTACAGCTAGGTGAAGCCACAGATACCCCACAATGTACTACCCAAAAAATTACTGTGATATTGGTCACAGAATAACTGAGAATATAATACACTTCTATATACAACTTTCAGAATCCATATTAGGCAATCTGAGTGCTAATCTGTAATACTATAGATTAGTATTATAAGCTATAAAGGATGTTTCTGAAAACTAGACTTACGAGTAGCATACACTTTGTTAACTATAATATTGAGGATGAGAGAAAAGTTATAAGATGAACCCTAAAATTCTTTCCCATTGGAAAATTTGACAAAATGTTCATTTATCTTGTCTGACGGTCTAAACTCATTCTTCAATACATACTTTAGTGACTACCTTCATTCAATAAGGACATTCTTGATACTCTTCTCAATTCAATTTCTAACAATCTGTGAATTAGAAAGAATCTTGGAAGACAGGTCATACAATCACCCACCCCTATTTTGAATGACTTTTACATTGTCCACGTGTAGACACTTTCTAACCTATGCTTGCTCACCATTGGTAAGGGCTCTCACTACGATCCTATGACAGTTTTTTTCTTTATGTATCTTTAGGCGTTCTGTACTATGCCTTCCATAAGGAAAATATAATAATTCTCTTTAATATAAAAGGCAGAGGCAATGCGGAAAAATAATTTGTGGAAACCTGCTTTTTCTTAGTCATCTAGGAAGGTAGAAGAAACTTGCCTAAGGACACAGGTCAAACCGCAAACCCCCAGATCAGAGCATTCAGGTCTTAACCAACTACCACTCTACACAACTTTCACTTAACTAGCCAGCCACAGTTTAGCAAACTTGTTCTGTCATCTTTAACAGTTTTTTGTTTGTTTGTTTTTTGGGTTTTGTTTTTGTTTTTGTTTTTTTGAGGCAGGGTCTTGCTCCATGGCCCAGGCTGGAGTGCAGTGGTGCAGCCTCAGCTTACTGCAGCCTCAACCTCCTCAGCTCAAATGATCCTGCTGCCTCAGCCCCTCAAGTAATGGGGACTACAGGCACATGCCACCATGTCTGACTAGTTCTTTTTGTATTTTTTGGTAGAGGTGGGGTTCCACCATGTTTCTCAGTCTGGTCTCGAACTCCTGGGCTTAATCAATCCCCCTGCCTCGGCCTCCCAAAGCTCTGGGATTACAAGTGGGAGCCACCAAGCTCTACCATCCTTAACATTTTATTCAAGCCTCCATTCTTCTGAACTTCAACTGAAAATCTTGATTTTCCTCTTAAAGAACATCTTTACTCATGGTTATTTAATACACCATTCAATCATGACTTCTTTCCATTTCTCTAACCTTAAACAATTTCATGTTACTCAGTGATCTCCAATTATCTCCTCCCTCCCTCTGCCCCCAGAAAAGATGCTGACATCATAGAAAAAAACAAGTCTCTTCGATAGTGCATCAGTGGATTCTAGCTCCCATCTTCCATCCCTACTCTTCAGTTCTCTTGTAAACTCACCCTTCAAAATAAATGGAAATTAGTAAGACACATTTGGGGGCAAAGTTAGGCCCAGGAAGGCAAATTCTAGACATGAAACTTTGAAGGAAAATAGACTTACATCAGCCGCCACCAAGCAGGGCCAAAATCAGCCACTGCAACTGATTAGATAATACAAGAACAGTCACATCTCTTCTATGCTCAAAAGGCAATGAGCTAACCCAAAGGCAGCTTGTGCCAAACTACCTGGGCCTTTGGGAGGAGTGAAATGAGACATGGGCTGTCAGTAATAGCTGCAAAGAAAGGTTAAACCGAAGTTATCATACCATATAAGTTAAGTCAGGGTCTTTTCTACGGTTCAAAATGACCTGTTAAATATTTTTAACACCACACTCTGTCTGAACTGGCAATGTGCAAATTGCCAAGGCTAGGTTTTATATAGACTTCACTGCTGCTGGAGGGTTTCTGGCGGGGTGTTACTTTCAGAATATTAGCATGTAATTTGATCTTTCATGATAGATGAATACAAATAGCTTCTTGGACAAGTCCTATAGAACTGAAAACCAGGCCCTGGATCGGTTTATCCTGTAGTTAGAGGAAATAATTATGGATTATTTCAGGAAAGAATGGGTTTTGACTGAGTTACACTATAAACATTCCAGCTGTAACAGATGGACCCTAGATATGGTTTGGGAAGGAAGGGAAGCAAACAATATGATCTGTAAAATGAAAAAAGATGAAAAAAAGATAAGGCTTAATGTGAAAGAAAGTGAAAGGTTTAGCTTAGGCTGCTATGTAAGAATCAAAGGCTCCCCAGTAAATTTATTTTAACTGTACACAGAATGAAACAGACTTTGCTACATCCTTTCCAGATATACACAGAATACCTACGTTAAACTTCTAAGAGTCCAGGGTTTTGATCACTTGCTGCATGCCTTACTCGTACCTCAAAACTAGGTTTTATTTCCCCAGGCTTGACTGTATGGAGACTGTCCCTCATTTTCCACTTCATTCTTTTGTTTCAAATAGCCATGGTCCACCTGCTTTGTTTCAACTGATAGGACTCCATCATCTCCCTGCTATTTTGTTACATTCTCCAATGCAGCTCACAGCCCACTCCCTGTCCCTTGTTTGCAAACTGTGACTAGAACCTTTTTTTTGTTTTTAACCTATTAGTAGGAAAAGCCCCATTATTCCTTCCCATAAAGCTCATCTAGACATGTAACTCTGAAGTTCATTTCAAATCCCACCTCTTCCCAAAGTCCTCAGGTAGACACCGTCTCAGTGCTCTGTCTCATTTCTAGCTGTGCCTGACCTGAAGCTTCCCCTCTAACCTAACAGTGTAGACCTTTCTATCCCTCCCATGACTTACAAGTGGTGTTAGAAGCACTGCCCATCTGACACAGCTGTCCCCATTCTCAGGCTAATGTGATTAATCTATAATAATTTTTGGGTGGTGGGTATAAGATGAAAGGAATGTCAAGGCCAGAGAAGTACATTTCTCTCTCTCTCTCTCTCTCTCTCTCTCTCTCTCTCTCTCTGTCTTTACTGAGAGACACTGGAGCACTTTTCTGTTGTAGTGAGAAACACCGCACTTTATACACTGGCCTAACCAAAGCCTTCTGTCTCACTCCCATACTCCAAGCCCATTCCCGTCTCAGACCTTCTCACCCGCCCCCATGAACTATATTCCCCCACCATATCTTCTTCATAGCACTTAACAACTGGGTGAAATTTGCCACTTACTTACTAGTTTATTTATTTTTTATTGTGTTTCTCCCCCTTCCACACACCAAAATGTAAGCAAACGAGAGTAAGAACTCTGCCTGGTTCATGGATACATGCTCATGCTTGGCACCTACCAGGCGCACAGTAAAAATTAAAACATACTGATTTTAACATTTTAGCCTTGGCTATACTTTGATGTGGAGAGAGGAAGGTGAAGTTTAAGTTTTATATATCCTAGCAAGGAAATGGGGGGCAGGGGTGGGTTTGTATGTCCCCAATTTAATAGAGTAGCAAGCAGATATTTGAGATAAATTAAAAGATATCATTTGTAACTTGGATTCCAGTTTTCAAGGGTGTCATCCAAGAGAGGCAGCCAAACAAAAAGACGGCTGGCAGACCTCGGGTGTACCAGACAACTCCCTGGTGGACAATATCCCAGTTGGAAGGGATTGCTTGGATCTCTAGTTGCAGACACCAGCTGATAGGCCCAGAGCCATCCCTAGTGACCTCTGAGACAGCGTCTGTCTCTTGAAAATACATCTCCTACAAGTCAGAAATTGACATATTATCTCCCCTGAAGGCTTCTAACATTTATTGACGCTATTTGGAAAGCCATGCTTCCATGCCTATTAATAACCTTCAGAAAGAACCCCAAGGAAGTGTCAGGAGAAAAATAGATCCAGCCGATGAAAGCCAAAGACTTGACCAGAGGTTACAGTCAGTAATACATTAAAAAAAAAAAAAAAGGAAAGTTGTAACCTTTCTGAATTAGATGTTATCTTTTCCGGAGGCTTAAAACAAAATACTTAGCCAATGAATTACAGCAATGTGAGGCAAGAACCCTGGTCTTTACAAAAAGGAACTCTTGAAAGACCCCGTATCTATTTAAATAGACCAGCAGCAGCAACTAACTTTATCTGCACATCAATTATTCCAAGGAATTTTGCCTACACGGCTGTTATCATTAAACCTTTTATAGTTATTTTTACAGTTATTTAAACTTTGTAAAGTTTCTCCAAGTGACACATTAAACAGCAACCAGATCAACTTACTCTAAATAATGGAATCACTAATTAACACTCATCTTGGAAAAGAATTCTCTTAGTGGTCTTTCTCCTCTCCCCTCCCCCAAATAGAATGTGATTAATGGAATTCTCTCACAATTTAGCTTGAAATATGCTTTTGCCAGTCAAGCAGCTAAAGCAGAATCAGATAATTGTGGTATGACTCAACAAACACACAGCTGTTCATTTAAATATATCCATCAAAAGTATAAATATGATCATGAGAAAGAAAACGAGCCATGTACCAGGGTCAGTGCACAAGTTGAATGGGTTAGCATCCAAGTAACCACAACAGAAAACAAGAAGGAGATGGGGAGAGGAGGCAGGGAGAAGTTCTGGATGGAAACCGGGTGGAGAGAGACTGGAGAACGGATGTAACCAAAAAACCACCCACCCAACCAGAAACACTCACTGAACTAAATAAGAAAACAATGTTAAAAGTAAAAATAAATGCACTCTATGAAGCAGGGAGAAAGAATGAAATCTTAAAAATAGGTGAGGCACCCAAGAACACAAAGGTAGAAAGTCGATAGAGTAGAAAATGGTGAATTTGATCTGTTATTAAAAATAAAATGCAGTCAGGCACAGTGGTTCATGCTTGTAATCCCAGCAGTTTGGGAGGCTGAGGCAGGAGGATTGCTTGAGCCCAGGAGCTCAAGACCAGCATGGGCAACATAGTGAGATCCCATCTCTATAAAACGAAAAAAGAAAATTGGCCAGGAGTGGTGGTGGGAGGCCTGTAGTCCCAGCTGCTCTGGAGGCCGGGACAACAGGATCACTTGAGCCCAGGAGTTCAAAGTTACAGTGAGCTATGATCATGCCACTGTACTCCAGACTAGGCGACAGAGTGAGACCCTATCTCTAAAAAATATGTAAAATTAAAACTAAAAACAAAACAAAGACCCCAAGGCAGTGGAAAATAGGAGAACAGTATTCTCACCTCAGTCCTTGTCCACAACCTTCAAACACTCTGATTATGAAATCACTGTGGAAACATGGGTATGCTTCCAATAGTCCAAAAGTATAATGACTGAAAAACACCACTCTGTACCAGGCAATCCCTAAGGAGGTTCTACATATACAGGACTGCCATTTAACATGAGGCAAGGAAATGGAGAAAGAGCAAACTGTAAGAACATGATAGGGGACAGGTGGCAGGGAGGGTTCCCTGCATCCAGTGTGCCAGGCCCCATTCCTTCTTTCTTTCTCAAGGATAGGCCAGAAAGGCCCAATAAGAACTTGAGAAGCAAAGGCACTGAGAAGCTCTTGAGGCGTCTCCTCCCTTAATATGTAATTCAAAATGCTAACAAGTGAAAGAAACATCTAATCCATGATAAACATTTCCAAGCTTTCCCTGAACCATCAAAAATCTCTCTTTCCAAAAAATAATCTCTCTGGCAGTGGAGGGCCTAAGTACATGTGTAGCCAAACTGCTCAGTTATCCTGCACTGAAAACCATCCATACCCTTCCCATTTATAGGCCATCTCTCTTACATCATCATAGCAACAATTTCAACTACCACCACCTCCTTAGCCCCAAGGTCCCCAGTATCCACCCTCTTCATCCTTTCACCGAACAATTTCTGGAACAGCAACTACACAGGCTTCCTCCACGTCGCCCATCCAGTCTTCGGTCCACAGTGTTCTGTCCTAGTCAATCCACTGAAATACCCCTTGCTAAGGTTCTACCTCGTTTTAGTCTTACCTTATCCTTCAGGTTCACAAAGGAGCTTGCTCAAAATACGGATTCCCAAGCCTCACCCCTTAGAGATTTTGATCTGTGATGACGAGGCCTAGGAATCCCCCACCCCCTGGCAAATCGGGTGATGCTGAGAATGACAAGGAGGTCTCACTCACTTATGAGGTAGGATGTGGGGTTGTGACCACCTTCTTCCCTTGGCTTCCTCCCTAGCTGGGATTTGTGGGCTGCACTCTCAGGTATCTTTACTTTTAATGCTTTGATCTTTCTCAGTTTCCTTGCACAGAAGCTTCCTCTTCTGTCACTCATGCCTTAAATCTTGGTTTAGGCCCCACGGCTCGGCCTTTTCTTTTCATTCAAGACGTTGCTTGTTTTCTTAGACTCAGGAACCACTGTAGGCCACCAGGCTGGACTACCAGGTTGAGAATGAAATCACCCATTCTTTAGTCATTTCCCCCTCCCTGTCTATTCCTTCCTTATTACCCTCCTCCCCATATGTTCTTTTCTTTTCACTGTTTATAAAATTAATATTTAAATTTTTTTATTACAGATAGTTCAAGTTACAAAGAAACAGAAAGCATAATATGCCTCCTTTTAAAATCTTCTATTTTCAAAAATAAGCAACATTCTACCCCCAGTTTCAAAAATAAGCAGCCTTCTTTCCTCCATTCCCATTTTCTTCCCGAGGTATTTTAATGAGAATCACAGATGTCATATCATTTCACCCACAAATTCTCTGACAGATAAGGATTTTTTTCTAAACATAACTAAAACCCCACATCTCACCCAACAAAGTTAAAATTATTCCTCCTTCAAATATCATCTAAGAGCTAATCAGTGTTTAAATCTGCCCAATTTTCAACAACTAAAACACCCTCCAACAATGACAACAACAACAACAACAAAAATTAAAAGGAGAATGAAAATAGCATACAAAAAAAGAAATTGTTTTCAGTTTTCATAACTAGCGGTATAGTGTTAGTATTGTGGCACTACTGAGAATACTGTGTGTATAATGTGGAAGAAAGCAAATGAGTATCTATGGAGTATTCTGACCATCATCCCCTGTTGTGTTTGAGGACTAGAATTCTGTGTCAAATAAAGGAGATAAAGATGTTACACAGAAAAGGTTAAGTTAAAACCTTTTAAACTGAATTTGAATCACAAGTATCAGAATGAACTCGCGAAGTATTTTATAAATATTTAGTTCCTGGTTCTGTCCACTAAATAGGCGTAGAAATAAGGACCCACTCAGTAGCAGTGAGCATCCCTGGTGTCCAGATTGTGGTGTTAATACAACATATGCCACTAAAAGAAAAACAAATTGAATTGAACCATGTGGATGCAATCACCAAAATCTAGCAAGTAAGAAGCTGGAGGTCAAATGGCCAGGTTCTTCAACAGAGAAACTGTAAGGGAAAGAAAGGGCTGGAGGTGGAAACCCCAGGTTTAAGAGACTTACAAAACATAAAGAGATAACATGAGACCAACCTATAGGTCTAAACACCTGGTTGATGGACCCACATAAAAAGGCAAGGAGGCAATTACTATTGCGTATATACTACATAATATACTGTTTCTTGGTCTGCATGGTGATCACAAAAAATATTCACCTTGTAATTAACTAAACTATGTACGCTTCTTGTATAAATTTGTGTTTTATTTTACATTAAAAAAGGTAAAAAGGAAAGGACAAAAGCTGAATACATGTTGTTAGAAATATATACACACATACACATATACTAAGCAAGTTACAAGCACTGTGCATCATATATATGCCAACAATTAGCCCAGGTTTGTATATTACAAATAAGTCTATGTGATAAACTTCTGAAATATCAACTCTTCCTTATCTTCAAACTGAAGAAATTGTTTTTACAAGTTTATTCCTAATAGCGAAATAAGTATGTTTCCTGGTCATAATCAGAAATCATGTATTGAAATAAAATTAACATATCATATAAAATGGTCCTTCCTCCCACGTACTTCAATAAGTGTCACGGGTCGAAGGATATAGAAAGTCTAGGGTTCAGATCAGTGTTTCTCAAGGGAACTGTGCAACGCTATGGTCAAATAAGAAAAATTAACATCATAAAGAGTGAACCTTCACTAATGAAGTCTACACATTTAACAAAATCCCAAAAATAATAGGTTTTCTTCATGGGGGAAGAAGGTGGTAACTGGGTACGATTCTTTTAAAGTTCATATTTTTAAAACACACACACAAGTATTAAAATTCTGTGAAATAGGACTTAAAATGGGGAGACTTACCCCTATGAAAAAAAAAAAAAAAAAAAAAAACTAAGCCTCAGAAAGTTAAAACAATGCGATTCTGCTGCATGAATAGGCAGATAGATTAATGAAACTAAACGGTTATCCCAGAAATAGACCAAAATCTACATGGAAATTTATACTATAAAAGAAACCAAAGGAGAAAAGTTGGGATCGTTCAGTAAAATTGGAATTTTTAGCCAAATCTCTAGACAATATGGCAGAGACTGCTAATTTTCCACTAAAATCCCTTCTTTCCTTCTTCTTGGGTACAAGGCGGCCAACACAGACTTCACTTTTCAGTCTCCACTGCAGCTAGATGTACCCACATAACAAAGTTCTCATCACTATAGTTCTCCTCTGTAGTGATGTCTGCAGTTTCTGATCACTAGCCCTGGACTTTCTCCTTTGGCCTTCCCATGGAGGGGACCCAGATACAGCAGCAACTCAGATAGGACCATGCAGATAATCACAGCAACAATTACTAGAGCCAAGGAACAGACGTAACTCAAGCCTCCGAATGATCAGTGGATATGGGCGGTTCTGCTGATCTGTTTTGCTTACACGGGGACTGTTAAGTGAAGAAAAAATAAACTTCTGTGTTCTTTGAACCATAGCATATTTCAGTCCCTTGGTTACAGCAATTCAACCTAACCCGAATTAATAGAGCATCTAGAGAAAAATTCATTTGAATTCATACCTAACATTTCAGATGGATCAAAGACTTAAATCTAAAAAAACCCCACATGACATTAGAATGAACCAGGAGATGGTAGGTCTTTAAATCTAAAAATGAAAGGAGGTCTTTTAACTACAATACTATGATACTGACCATTTCCTCCGATGTAAGTAAGAATGTAAGTTCTGCTGCAGAGCAAGAATTGGGGTCTGCTTTTTTACTACTGTATAGCCTGTTGTCTAGAACAAGTTCTCATACACAAGAGGCATTCAATAAATAATTCTTGTTTGAATAAATTGGCAATTTTAACTATATAAAATTTGTAATAACCTGCACAACAAAATAATAATTATTTCTATATAAATGGCCAACTGAGAAAAATATAAATAGCACATATCACAAGGATAAAAAGGGGGGACTGATAATTTTGATGTCATATTTTGATAATAAAAATCATAACCCAACAGCAAAATAGACAATGAACACAAACATAGAAAGAAGATAACTAGAAATAAAAGTGGTTTTTAAACTCACGAAAAGATGCTCAATCTCAATCAAACTAAGAAAAACGCAAATTAAAGCACATTAAACTGCCATTTTTTACCTATTGCACTGTTAACCACATTAGGAAACTATGAACAATTTTAGCCCTGTTTCATAATTATCACAGGGGTAGCAACTAACTACAGCCATCATCTACTTCTCCCTCAAATAAATATATACAGAAAATAAAGTCTGTCTCCTAATACCATCTCTGTTATTCATTACTTCCTCTTAAAACTAATTCAACCTCACACCACCTTAAATGGGCATAAAAGTGTCTCAAAATGCTCAAAGGATGGTAGCCAGAACTAACAACTATGCTAATATATTAACAGCCTCCAAAAAATAAAAATTTCACAAAACTGACACCTTGGCAACAACCCCAAGCAGTGCATCGTCTGCCTTCGAAAATAAAAACACACATCCTTAGCGACCAAAGTCCAATGTCAACAGTCATGGCCTTGGTTTTGTCCATAATGTGAAAGGCCTCTTGCCTACCCCCTTTAAATTATGGACTAACCTCTCACTTGAGGACTGGTGATTATTACGTTACAGCCATATAAGGGACACTAGGCAGGGATTTCTCACCCTGAGATTAAATTCTGCTTAAAAGGAAAAATATCCACAATATACCAAGTCAAGCCAAAAAGCAAGTTGTAAAATAGAATGTATGCTCATGTGTCACCAATTTTTAACATAATTAATATGCATATTTGTTTGTATATAAAAATATCTGTATATGAAAAGGTTTATAAATGGGAAAGTTTATATTCCAAGATTTTGGCCAAAAGTGAAAGGGAGAAGGGAAGAACTTTTATCTTTATATATGGCTATACTTTATACTGTTTTGTATTATCTGAAATGAAATAATCAAAATTAACTTTTACATAAAATATAAAGCTATGGGGGGCTAAGGCAGGAGGATCACTTGAGGCCAGGAGTTCAACACCAGCCTGGGCAACAGAGTGAGACCCTGTCTTTAAAAAAAAACAAACAACAAAAAATAGCCAGGTGTGGTTCTGTACATCTATAGTCCTAGCTACTTGGGAGGCTGAGGCAGGAGGATCCCTTGGGCCCAGGAGTTTGAGGCTGCAGCGTGCCATGATTGCATCATTGCTCTCCAGTCTAGGCAACAGAGTAAGACCCTGCCTCAAAATAGTAATAATAATAATAATAATGACTGTTTTATAATAATACATTGGACTTTCCTTTAAAAAGAATGCACCTAATAGCCGTATCAGAGACTTTCCTCAAAAGTATTAAATCTAAGAAGGCTGCATAGACCAACCCTAGCAGAATTTAATCCTCAATTCCTTGCCTCTGTCTCCACATACATGGTTCAAACCATATCTGAGCAACTCAAATGTTAAATTAAGAAAGACACACACATCAACATTTTGCACTTCAGGCTTCCCCTCACAGAAACATCTTACTGACTCTATTCCAAGTAGGTATACATATTACCCCCATAACTTATCACACCCTTAATATCGTTTCATCCTGGAGAGCGAGACTTTTGTGTTTTTGTTTTGTTTGTTTGTTTTTGATACAAGGTCTTGTTCTATTGCCCAGTCTGGGCTGCAGTGGTGTGATCACAGCTCACTGAAGCCTCAACCTCCCAGGTTCAAGTAATCCATGTGCCTCAGCCTTTCAAGTAGCTGGGAATATGTGCACCTGCCAAGATGCCTGGCTAATTTTTTTTTTTTTTCCTTTGTTGTAGAGACAGGGTCTCACTATGGTTTCCAGGCTGGTCTCAAACTCCTGGACACAACCAGTCCTCCTCCTTTGGCCTCCCAAAGCACTGGGATTAGAGGCGTGAGCCACCATGCCTGGCTCAAGGCTTCTTTATGCTTTCAAAGCACTCCACGGGAAATGTATTATTAAAATGTAGTTCTGGAAATGGTAATGTATGGACACAGTAAAAAGCCCAGTGATTGCCAAGGGCTAGTGGGGATGGGAAATGAATAGGTAGAGCACAGAGATCTTTAGGGCACTGAAACTACTCTGTATAATACTATAATGGTAGATGCATGTCATTACTCATTTGTCCAAACCCACAGAATGTACAACACCAAGATTGAGCCTAATGTAAATTATTGCCTTTGGGTGATAATGATGTGTCAATGTAGGTTCATTGATTGTAGTAAATGTACTACTCTGGTGTGGGATATTGACAGTAGGGGAGGTGTTGGGGAGATAGATGAGAACTCTGTTTTCTTCTCAATTTTGCTGTGAACCTAAAACTGCTCTAAAAGAAATAAGGTCTATTTTAAAGGAAAAAATTAGGGCCGGGCACAGTGGCTCACACCTGTAATCCCAGCATGTTGGGAGGCCAAGGCAGGCGGATCACAAGGTCAGGAGTTCGAGACTAGCCTGGCCAATATGGTAAAACCCCATCTCTACTAATAATACAAAAAAAATTAGCCGAGTGTGGTGGCGCGTGCCTGTAGTCCCAGTTACTCAAGAGGCTGAGGCAGGAGAATTGCGTGAACCCGGGAGGTAGAGGTTGCAGTGAACCGAGATCATGCCACTGCACTCCAGCCTGGGTGACAGAACAAGACTCTATCTCAAAAACAAAACAAAACAAAACAAAAGAAAAACTTGGGCCGGGCGCGGTGGCTCAAGCCTGTAATCCCAGCACTTTGGGAGGCCGAGACGGGTGGATCTCGAGGTCAGGAGATCAAGACCATCCTGGCTAACACGGCGAAACCCCGTCTCTACTAAAAATACAAAAAACTAGCCGGGCGAGGTGGTGGGCGCCTGTAGTCCCAGCTACTCGGGAGGCTGAGGCAGGAGAATGGCGTAAACCCGGGAGGCGGAGCTTGCAGTGAGCCGAGATCGCGCCACTACACTCCAGCCCGGGCGACACAGCCAGACTCCGTCTCAAACAAAACAAAACAAAACAAAACAAAAAAACAAAAAAAGAAAAGAAAAACTTAATGTAGTGGCCCTGTAAGGTGAAAAGGATGGCAGGGGCATTTTATAGGTAGGGAAACATTGGCAGTATTTATCTGAAAAACTTGGCCAAATTTAAAGAATAGCTGTGCAGATCCACCCAACAAAGCCTACTATGAAAGCAACGTCAGAACTAAGAACTATTAGGCTGGTCCTAACTTTCTTATGTTGGATTCATATAAAAAAACAAAATAATCATTTGTGGCAAAGAATTTACCCTGTAGATTTGATCTCTGCCAAAGAGTATTAAAAGAAGTGATTTGTTGAAGTGGCTGCACTGCTGGTTCTGGCAACGCGGCTCTGAGAGCTCCGGGTAAAGCTGACTCAGCTACCTTAACGCAGGCTCCTGGTCACATCTGCCCAAAGTCCTTCAAGCTGCGTGCCCTCGTTCAGGGTTTCTCTCACTCTGGTCACTGGGGTACTCGGGGAGTAGAAGAGGCGTTCCTGGGATTATGAGTTCTCCAGCAGCTTTCACTTTGGCAGTGTGACGCTTAACAACGCTCCAGGCTGCAGAGGGAAAGAAGAAAGAAAACCAGCTAAGCAGAAGAAAATCCTGTAGCTGTGAATGTGGTGGCTAAAGGAAGTACACATTTGGCACGTCTTTCAATTTGTACCATAAAACGAAGTCCATCTACAAGTGCAGCAAGTACAGAAAAGTTTGAAAACACTGATAGGAAGAGTGTGAAGGTCATGGATCTACACTGGTCTTTAAATATTTTTCTAAACAACACAAAAACCAGTAAGATCTGCAGTCGGCACATTTCAAAATCAAGTTCCTTTAAAGCCTATACACTATGTACTCTAGCCCTTTCCTCTCCTTCCCTTGCCACACACAAAATCAAACAAAAATTTTGACTCTGCATGTACTAACTATTATGTGCATTTGAGGCAGGCGGATCATGAGGTCAGGAGTTCAAGACCAGTCTGGTCAATATAGTGAAACCCTGTCTCTACTAAAAATACAAAATTAGCCGGGTGTGGTGGCACATGCCTGTAATCCCAGCTGGTAGGGAGGCTGAGGCAGGGGAATCACTTGAACCTAGGAGGCGTAGGTTGCGGTAAGCCGAGATCATGCCATTGCACTCCAGCCTGGGCAACAAGAGCAAAACTCTGTCTCAAAAACAGAAAAAAAAATAGTTTGAGCAGTACAAACTATAGAATGAAAAGTCTTCCTCCCGTTTCAACATCCCTGGCCTCTCCTAGAGGTATCCAGTGTACCAGAGTAACCAATTTCTTGTATATCCATTCAAATATATCTGATTTTGGTCTATTTTCAAGCAACAATCTCTGGCATAGACAGATCTGGTTCAAAGGCTCATAAAACAATGGTGGGGAAGGAGCACAAAGCGGAAGCGAAGAGGAGCGGAGCTCTAGATATCTAATAAAAAACAAAAACCCACCCAGGCCCCCTTTTCCTTTAGGAAGACTTGAAAAACATCAACATTTGCCAAAGGAAGAGGAAATTTTTATTAGAACCAAAGGAAGAGGAAATTTTTATTAGAACCAAACTTTCCCATTCAAATTGTTAATACAAAACACTGAAAAACTTACTGCCTTCAGAAAACAGCACCTTTTTTTTAACCTCAAGGAACATTTTGCTAAGAAAACCTTCACGTAAATAAATCTAAGCAGAAAACAAGCCCCAAATGCAGCACTCTGCAATAATTATGGGGAAAAATCTTCCCATCCACCTTGGAATTCAGGGGAACTGTTTTACAGATACTATCAAACCGTTCCTCACTTCAAATTAAATTGAGGCTCACAATCTATTTGAAAATAAAATCTAGACATATAATAGGCGCAGTAAGAAAAAGACATGTAAAACTATCTTCCATAGAGAGGTCAACCAGAAATTTGTCTTTTTCAGCAATCACTTAGCAAAGTTAAAGAGCAAAAATGCATTTCTAAAGTGGGCATCCTTAAAAACAAACTCATCAGCTGAGCAGCACCCACAAACCCTTGAGTTTCAGAACAAACTGTTGAAATACTGGTATTTTCCAAGATGCTGGGGCCAGGGAAATTTGGCAGAGTCACACTAAAGCTGCTTTCCCCTCTGCCAAAGACTAACTGCATTTTAAGAGGAGGCCAGTGTTCAGCTGTCCTGCCTAGGGTCAACCATGTCTTTTAAGTGAGAGTTACTGTATTGGTGGGAAGAGGTTTAGATAAACCAGAAAATAAACACCGGTACGTATTTTTCTGATTCTCTTTTTAAAAATCAGAGACTCTCTCTTTTTTTTTTTTTTTTTTTTTTTCCTTATTATAAAGGTGCTTCTAATTTCCCATCCAACATCCCAGCCCCATCATCTTCACTGCATGGAATTCCTTCTCATCCTTCAAGACAGTGTTTGGGTTCCCCTGCCTCTGTCCAGTCTTCTCTAAAGATTCTTATATTTCCCAGATCTTTCTAATTCCCCTGGTATTTATATTCTATATGACAAACAACCTGGCATTAATTCCCTGCCATGCACTGGGTTTCTCGAAACCAATTCAAAACTAGATAAAGATCACATATTATTCTTCAGTGTTTAGCCCTCTTTCACAATACTTAGCATATACTTGGTGCTCAAGAGTTTAACTAAATCTCCAAGTTAAATATAATTTAACATTTGTTTTAAAATTCACTGGGCTCTCAAACAAACCATGGACTGAAATCAAAACTGTGGTATACTATAAGAAAGACCAGGTTGGTAAAATGGCAAATAACGTGTTGAACTGGATACTTAACTCTTCAAATGTTCTACTTGGCACCCATCTCCCCACAAATACCTTTCATATCAACAGGCAAGCTCGGCACACCTGAAAGGTAGCTAAAAACTGTTGTGTTCAAAACCCCAAGAGGGACTGAAAATATAAAAACCAACTCCCCAAAAAGATATACTCACTAATTAAAATCAGTGCTATTATTCAGGTGCAGTGGCTCATGCCTGTAATCCCAGCACTTTGGGAAGCTGAGGTGGGTGGACCACCTGAGGTCAGGAGTTCAAGACCAGCCTGGCCGACATGGTGAAACCCTGTCTCTACCAAAAATACAAAATTAGCCGGGCATGGTGGCAGGCACCTGTAATCCCAGTGACTCGGACCTGGAAGGTGGAGGTTGCACTGAGCCAAGATCAGCGCCACTGCACTCCAGCCTGGGGAACAGAGGGAGAATCTGTCTCAAACAAACAAACAAACAAACAAACAAAAATCAGTGCCATGAAATAAATATCTATATAATAAACTCTAGCAAATTTTCAAAAACCATTCATTGAGCTGAGTTTTTCCCAAAAATTTAGCCAACTTATTTGGCAATGGAGTTTCAATTCTTGGCAGCTAATCAAGCTGTGTAAAAGTCTGACCCTAAAGGGTCAAAGGCACATTCCTGAGCAGGGGGTTGGAGGATGACAATGAAGAAGGAGAAGGAAAATCCAATCCAATTTTCTAACTCTAATTTTGGGCATTTAACATTACAGTACAGTTTTCTTTAATCCAGTTTAAAAGAACACGCATAGTTTCTTAAAAGTTGTTGCAATATGATGGGACCTGAGTAAGAGGCAAGCATAAAAAGCACTTAAAATCAAACAAGCTCTTGGCAGTCCACACAGCAGCTAAGCAACAGGAAAAAAAAAAAAAAATCAAGACAAGTTTTCTCAGCTCTTTAGTTACAACCATATCCTTGGCTTCTAGAAACTGTGGCTTCTAAACATTGCAAATCCTTACCCTTTCAAGAACCATTCCATACTCTCCCTGTCTGTTCACCCAGTCCATAAACCAAATAAACCATGGTGTATCTTGCTGTGGAATTGCCATTAACCAGAACTACTTCAGAAAGCAGGATATGGTAGCAAGAACATAGACTTAGGAAGCAGCCAAACTCAGTTTTCCAACCTATTAAATGTGACCTCTGCAAATCATTTAACCTTTGAGTTTCAGTTTCCTTTTCCATGAAATAGGGCAAATACTTCCCATCTAGTTACTAATTATAGTAGCTAACATTTAGTGAGTTCTTAGTTCTATAACTGTGCTAACCACATTACTTGCATTGTCTGACTTAATCCTAACAATGAAATTGAGAGGTTATATTATTCCCAAATTATGCATAAGAAAATGTGAATGACCATGAGAAATGCGAATATCCAGGAATTTCTCCAGAATATATTGTTCTTAAAATACTTCCATTCTTTACTCATGATTATGGATATCCAAAAACATTGCTAAATGGGAACTATCATAGTAGTATTTACAAAGAATTGTAGCCTATAGCAAATACTAAGATCCTGGAAAATGCCAGTGAACATTATTGGATGTTATGCCAGTAGCGAGCAAACTTCAGCCTACAGTCTGGATTTGTAAATAAAAGTTTTATTGGAACAGGCACACTTGTTCATTTTAAGTATAGTCTATGGCTGCTTTCACACTGAAATGGTAGAACTGATAGTTGTAACAGAGTCCGTATGGCTTGCAAAACCTAAAATATTTACTATCTGGCCCTTTAGAAAGAGACTTTGTTGACCACTGCAATAACCTACATTCAGATCTACAAGCAAATTAACAGTACAACACAGACTCGTATGTTGAAGTTGCCAATTTAAAGACTCAGTTTAATTCTAAAATTTATTTCTTGTAATACCAAGCGTAGGATATGTATACAGTATGCTATGCATATAAACTTATTTTATTTGCAAACATGACAGATCAATGGTAGTAGCAGATTGGGTCACAAAGACACATTTTTAACATGGCAACAGCGAGAAGAAATCATGACCCATTCTCTCCCACGTGCTCCTATCCTGCGCTGGCTCCAAAAAAGGTGGATCTTATCCTTCAACTCCGCAAGTCAGCTTTTCCTGTTCTTGCTTTCAACTTGACATCAGTGGATTCTTTCTACTGTCATTGTGTTGACTCATACAATTCTCACAGGAGAATTATAACACTTTTTCCCATTTACCTCATAAGTGATGTTTCTAGGGATTTGGAAAAACATATATTTCCCAAGAAATCCTGAGAAGGAATTCTGTGACAGAAACACTGTACTCTCCAGGTGTATATCGAGAGACAGAGTAGGAATCATATGTTAGACTTCTAGAGAATGAAGAAAAAAAGCTGGGGAGGGAGGGCAGAGCATGAGGAAAAACAAAATCTCCAAGATGTTTTAAGGAAAAGATTCAGGTCTGCCTTACAGCCTAGAAAGAAGACTGGGCCAAAGTGGAAATACAGTGAAGTTGGGTTTTCCTAATGCTTTGGCTGAAATATTAGACTACCTTTCTCCTCCAGAATTTAACGTACAATTTGGCTAAGACAAAAGGGGCCCACTGTGGATTACTTAATTACAGAGTGTAATTAAGTACCAGACTACACTTCTAAAGATAATCTGCCTACACTCTGTAACCCCGAAACCCTCAAGTGAAGTGGTTTGATGATCCATCAAAATCCCTTTCATCTGTCCAGCCAAAGATTCATCTACTCCTGCCAGAAATATAAAGTAAAGGAATCAAGGAGAAAACTTGAGGCAACAAAGGCAGTCAGTGGGCTACAGTAGCATAAAGAAGTTCCATGCTTGAACCAAAGGGTTCTGAGTTGGATCCCGGCCCTGGCCCACGTAATCTTTTCTGGCAAAACAGGCGTCATGACTTCCTTGCAGAGTCGCCATGTATGAAGTACATGGCACTCAGTGTATGCTAATAAATGGTAGCTAATGTTGTGAACTCAATATTTAAGGAGCAGCTATAAGAAGAGAAGTGATGATTACCAGGGTTGAATTATTAGGTTGAATCCTATGCAATTGCTGAGATTTGACCATTTTGACTTATCAAAATAGCAATTTAGGGCCAGGCATGGTGACTTATGCCTATAATCCCAGCACGCTGGAAGGCCAAGATAAGAGGACTGCTTAAGCCCAGGAGTTGGAGACCAGCCTGGGCAACATGGTGAGACCCCATCTCTACAAAAAATTTAAAAATTAGCCAGGTATGGTAGTGCACACCTGTAGTCCCAGCTACTCAGGAGGGTGAGATGGGAGGACTGCTTCAGCCCAGGAGGTCGAGGCTACAGTGAGCCATGTTCACGCCACTGCACTCCAGCCTGGGCAACAGAGCAAGACCTGTCAAAAATAATAATAACAATAAGAAGCAACTTTGAAATAAATATTACAAAAGGCTCCACAGGAAGCCTGAAAAGAGAGACCATGAAAGACTAACAGCCCAATACTCATTCTTCCACTGGTGATGACTTAGAAAAAATCCAGACACCAAACAGGAAGGCTACAGACTAAAATAGAATACCCCCTTAAGTCAGCTTCTCACCAGATATGAGGTGTGACTTCAGAGAAGATCAGATTTCACAAAAGACAGACACACATGTACTCCTCACTCATAAGTAACCCATATCACTCACTCCTCTTTTTTTTTTTTTTTTTTTTTTTTTTTGAGATGGAGTCTTATTCTCTCACCCAGGCTGGAGTTCAGTGGCACAATCTCCACTCACTGCAACCTCTACCTCCCAGGTTCAAGTGACTCTGCTGCCTCAACCTCCTGAGTATCTGGGATTACAGGCATATGCCACCACGCCTGGCTAATTTTTGGTGGAGATGGGGTTTTGCCATGTTGGCCAGGCTGGTCTCGAACTCCTGACCTCAAGTGATCTGCCCATCTCAGTCTCTCAAAGTGCTGAGATTATAGGAGTGAGAGATTACCACACCCAGCCACTCCTTTCTCTCTCTCTTCTTTATTCCTGCTCTCTCCCTTTTCTATCCTGATTTCTTTCCCTATGCAAGGCCCACTGAAATTTTTGATTAACCAGTTTAGGAAGGAAATAAACACAGCCTTTCCGGTTAACTGATATTACCAATTACACAGAAGGCCTTTCTATAAGCCTTTCAGAGCAGCTAGTAGCTCAATATAGACATCCAATGGATCCATCACACTTTCTCCCTATTTTTCTAATTGTCCTTCATTTTTTTCAAGTCCCATCAGCCTTCACCCAGTTAACAGGTCTGTGGTGGTTCTATGGAGTCATATCAATTCCTGAGTGAGAAATGAGTTTCATGACAACCCCCAGGCCAGCGGTTCCCAACCCCCAGGCTGTGGACGGGTACTGGTCCATGGGCTGTTAGGAACCTGGCCGCACAGCAAAAGGTAAGTTGCTGGCAAACGAGCATTAGGCCTGAGCTCTGCCTCCTGTTAGATCAGATCAGCCGTGGCATTAGATTCTCACTGGAGCGAACCCTATTGTGAAGTGTGCATGTGGGGGATCCAGGTTGTACTCTCCTTATGAGAATCTAACTAATGCCTGGTGATGTGATGTAAACAATTTCATCCTGAAACCATCCCTCTTCCTCTCCACTACTCCATCCATAGAAAAAACATCTTCCATGAAACCAGTCTGCTGTCCTGGGCTAACCCAAGTAGCTTTATTACAGCCATATATACATCTCCAAATGGTTCTCAGAGAAGAATCAGAGCACCTTGAGTGAAGAGGGATTGAGAACAAGTGGAAGGGAAGAAAGGAGGAACCGGTCACTTCTTCCATTCCCCCAACACACGACTCCCTAAACAGAATCAGACTTCTCTGGTAATCAGATCGCCTTTCTGTCTGTTTGGCTCAGCTTTCATGTGTGTACACCCCATTGCAGCAGCGCTCCAGCTCTCCTCATTACCATGAGACATCCGTGTTGTAACTGTTGTCTGGCAGGAATGTGGTAATCCTTGGTGATTACACTCACACATAAGACTATACAGGCTTTCATCAGCTCATGATCTCAGGCACTTTTATAAGAGTTCGCAAGACTGCCACCCACCAGGCCAGGACCAGATTTTCTGGTTTTCTAATGGAGTGTCTGGCATTTTGTTTCACTTAGGCTGTACTATTTACCTTCACTAGACAGGTATTTAGCAAAACTTCAACGAGGAGCCTCTTGAAAGTAGGAACTCTGTGTATTCAATGTGCTGCTATATCTCCAATGCCTGGTCTAGCATCATGCCAGACTATTTAAATATTTGTGGCGTGAATGAAGTTTAAAATTGTAGAAAAAACAGGCTGGGCACAGTGGCTCATGCCTGTAATCCCCACACTTTGGGAGGCCAAGGCAGGAGGATTGCTTAAGCCCAAGAGTTCGAGACAAGCCTGGGCAATACTGTGAGACTTCATCTCCAAAAATTTAGCCAAGCATGGATGGTACATACCTGTAGTCCCAGCTATTTGTGAAGGTGAGGGGGGGAAGGATTGTTTGAGCCTGGGAGGTGGAGGCTGCAGTGGGCTATGGTCACACCACTGCATTCCGGCCTGGGCGACAGAGTAGGATTCTGTCAAAAAAAAAAAAAAAAAAAAAAAGAACAAAGGAAAGGAGAGGAGAGGGGAGGGGAGGGGAGGGGAGGGGAGGGGAGGGGAGGGGAAGGGGAAGGGGAAGGGGAAGGGGAAGGGGAAGGGGAAGGGGAAGGGGAAGGGGAAGGGGAAGGGGAAGGGGAAGGGGAAGGGGAAGGGGAAGGGGAAGGGGAAGGGGAAGGGGAAGGGGAAGGGGAAAGGGAAAGGGGAAGGGGAAGGGGAAGGGGAAGGGGAAAGGGGAAGGGGAAGGGGAAGGGGAAGGGGAAGGGGAAGGGGAAGGGGAAGGGGAAGGGGAAGGGGAAGGGGAAGGGGAAGGGGAAGGGGGGGAAGGGGAAGGGGAAGGGGAAGGGGAAGGGGAAGGGAAGGGGAAGGGAAGGGAAGGGAAGGGAAGGGAAGGAAGGAAAGGAAAGGAAAGGAAAGGAAAGGAAAGGAGAGAGAAGGAAGGGAAGGGAAGGGAAAGGAGGGGAGGGGAGGGAGGGGAAAGGAGGGGAGGGGAGGGAGGGGAAAGGAGGGGAGGGGAGGGAGGGGAGTGGAGGGGAGGAAGGAAAAGAAAAGGAAGAAAGAAGGAAAGAAAGGAAGGGAAGGGAAGGGAGGGAAAGAAAGAAAACAAAAGAAAGAAGGAAGGAAGGAAGGAAGGAAGGAAGGAAGGAAGGAAGGAATAATTTCAAGCTCATAAGCTTTGCAAAGAAAAAGAAACTTCTCTATCACTAAGTGGCTAAATTTCTACTCTAGGCTTAAATTCAAAGCAGTAGCAGAAAGTACCAAATACCTTCCTGCAAGTATTTATGTCATTACCAACCTAAGAAAAATTTTCACCAGATCATGCTTCCTAATTACGATTGAACAAGAATAAACTGAACAAAAGACAATCAATATTATTTTTTATTGTTTGGTTCCATTTATTGTTTGCCCACCAGCATACAGGCATTTCTAAAGCTAGTCTAAAAACTGCTTGCCCACTGTGCAGAGAGAACAAGGTAACAAGCAAAAAAGCAAAGCAAAACAAAACAAAATCCAATAAAGTTAGGGAAAAAAGAAAAGAAAAATGAACAATGTTTTATGTGGCCTCATTTCTCATTGGTTTTGTGTGTGTATATACTACATACCCATAATTATGTCAGACAAGCCATGAATTGTATAAGTATTTGCCAGTCCTGTAATGAGTTAATCTGAAAAATTAACCTGCACACTTCTTGAAGAGAAAAATAGCCTTTTATCTTTGATTGTGTAATAATTGGGGTAGTATCCCTTCTATACTAACTAGTCAACAAATACTTGTTGGCCTATGAACAGTGAGTTAATTTAAAATAAGATTAAAGTCAAGAATTTAGGCAACTCTGGGTCTGCCGCTGACTTGGTGGTCTTGAGCACTAGGGTCTCTCAACTCAGCTCTATTGTCTCTATGGGATTGAGCAGGGAGTCATCCAGGTCGATGGAGATAACACTGAACTGGTGAGCTAGACATGACCCTGCACCACTGCTGTATGACACTCAGAAGTCACTAACCCTTCTCACCCTTCTCTGTTATCCTTTTATACTAACTATAAAGAGAGAGCAGGCCGGGAACAGTGGCTCACGCCTGTAATCCCAGCACTTTGGGAGGCCGAGGCAGGCGAATCACGAGGTCAGGAGATTGAGACCATAATGGCTAACACGGTGAAACCCTGTCTCTCCTAAAAATACAAAAAATAAATAAATAAATGAGCCGGGCGTAGTGGCGGGCGCCTGTAGTCCCAGCTACTCGGGAGGCTGAGGCAGAATGGCCTGAACCCGGGAGGCGGAGCTTGCAGTGAGCCAACACCGCGCCACTGCACTCCAGCCTGGGCAACAGAGCAAGGCTCCGTCTTAACAAAAAAAAAAGAGAGAGAGAGAGAGAGCAGTGGCCCAAGTCATTAAGTCTCCTTCTAGCTCAAAGATTCTGGTTAGATATTTCTTTCATGATTGTTACCAGGATTCCTCAAGAATTATGCTAACGGCAAGGGGTATTCTTTAATTAAAGATTTTTTGGGGGCCAGGCATAGTGGCTCACGTCTGTAATCCCAGCACTTTGAGAGGCCGAGGTAGGCAGATTGCTTGAGACCAAGAATTTGCTGGGCAACATGGCAAAACCTCATTTCCACAAAAAAAATACTAAAGGCCGGGCGTAGTGGCTCATGCCTGTATTCTCAGCATTTTGGGAGGCCCACGCAGGCGGATCACCTCAGGTCAGGAGTTCGAGACCAGCCTAGTCAACACGGTGAAACCCCGTTTCTACAAAAATACAAAATACGTTAGCCGGGCATGATGGCAGATGCCTGTAATCCCAGCTACTCAGGAGACTGACGCAGGAGAATCAATTGAACTTGGGAGGTGGAGCTTACAGTGAGCCGAGATAGCGCCACTGCACTCCAGCCTGGGCAACAGAGAAAGACTCTGTCTCAAAAAAAAAAAAAAAAAAAAAAAAATTAGGTAGACATAGTGGTGGGTCCCTGTAGTCCCAGCTACTTGGTAAGCTGAGGCAGGAGGCTTGCTTGAGCCTGGGAGGCAGAAGCGGCTGAGATCATGTCACTGCACTCCAGCCTGGACAACAGAGTGATAGCAAAACCCTGTCTCAAAAAAAAAAAAAAGACAGCTGTCCAATGTACCTCTGTACTGAGATGGCACCCAGCCCACTAATTAAAGAAAAAATGTAAAAATAACATAACACTTTTTATTTAGGAGTTTCATTCTTTTTTTTTTTTTTTTTTTTGAGACAGAGTCTCACTCTTTCACCCAGGCTGGAGAGCAGTGGCACAATCTTGGCTCACTCCAACCTCTGCCTCCCAGGGTCAAGCGATTTTTGTGCCTCAGCCTCGTGAGTAGCTGGGATTACAGGTACCCGCCACCATGCCCAGATAATTTTTGTATTTTTAGTAGAGACGGGGTTTCACCATGTTGGCCAGGCTGGTCTCGAACTCCTGACCTCAAGTGATCCACCCGCCTCGGCCTCCCAAAGTGCTGGGATTACAGGCGTGAGCCACTGTGTCTGACTGAGGTTTGCCCTTAATTTAATTTGCTCACCAATTATTTGCTTGCCAACTGAAGGGCAACTGAGTAAGAAAACGTACAAACAGAAGTAGAGTAACAGTGGGTCTATTAAGAACAGTCTCTCAAGGGCGCAAAAGAATACATCCAGGTTCCCAAGACTAAAGGGCATCCTGTCCATGTCACCCACCATCCCAAATCTACTAATCTTTCTTTATGCCCTATCTTCTGCAATGGAACCACTGAAGAATCTTGTAGACAAAGCCAGAAACCAAATTCGCCTTACAAACCCCACCGCTACCTACATCCCAGCCCAGGACCTCTCCCACCAACAGTGCTCCAGCTGACCCCTTCTACATCTCTGCCATCAGCGTAGTAAATCATTCATTGAGTAAAGCACACTAGTGCCTCTCCTCTGCTTAAAGCCATCAATGGCTCTCCTAGCTCGTGTAGATTTCCTGATTGTCACGATCTGTCCCCAGACATCTCCAACATCATCGAATTATCATCTCATAAGTACCCTCATCCTAATTGTATCTTACAGCTCCCTGGGGACACCATGGCCTTGTTCACCTTCTGCCTTTGCAGTTGTCTGCCTGAAATGTCTTTTTCCATCTGGCAAACTCCTATGCTTCAGGATCAGCCCCAGCATCACCTCCCAAAGCCCCCATGTCTACATCCTGTCTGAAATATTAATACATGCCCCCTCATCTGTTGTTCCCAAACTTAACTATTGTGACCCTTAAAAGTGCATTTCAATTTTTAAATTTTACTGTTTCCCTGGTGAGTCCATGGACTCCTCAAAGGTAAGCAGTATTTTTCACCTCTGAAACATCAAGGATAGTCATATAAATAATAGGCCAAGAGGCTGGGTGCAGTGGCTTACGCCTGTAATCCCAACACTCTGGGAGGCCAAGGCAGGTGGATCACCTGAAGTCAGGAGTTTAAGACAACCCTGGCCAACATGGTGAAACCCCATGTGTACTAAAAATACAAAAATTAGCCAGGTGTGGTAGCAGGCTCCTGTAATCCCAGCTACTTGGGAGGCTGAGGCAGGAGAATTGCTTGAACCCAGGAGGCAGAGGTCGCAGTGAGCCGAGATCATGCCATTGCACTCCAGCCTAGATGACAAGAGCAAACTCCGTCTCAAAATAAAATAAAATGCCCTTAATAAATGTTGATAATAAATGGTGTACCCTGATAATGGATTCAAAGCATAAGAGGTACCATCCAAGAGAAATATGAACAATTTAAAAAATGACAGAGAAATAATTATGCTAATGGCAAAAAAGGAGGTAGACCTACTAGAACCCATTTTCAGTGTTGTCATGGCTTTTAACTCAAAGTGAAAAACAAAACAAACTTCCCCAAACCCTCAGTTATAGAGACAGAGAACTACCAATGTTTGATTTCATACAAAAAGACAACATGTAAACTAAATGTATATATTCAACCACAGCTTCCTCCTGACTTACATTTGAAAACAAAGTATTCCCTACTCTAACATTTTAGGACTTAATCTTTTTTCTAAATTTTATATACACGCACAGAGAGAAAACAAAACTTGAGAACAATACTTAAATACCATGTAATATTACCATGTAATATTACTGGAAACTAAATTGTTACCAATAAAATGTAAGAAGGGCGATGCTTTGTTTCACCAAAACAAAACAAAAAAAATGTAATTTTTTCCCAGAGAATTATTCCCAAGATGGTCACTTGGACTCATGCCCCCATACAATTCCCTTGGCTAAGCTCTCACTGGCTGGCCTGCTTCCAGATGTTGTCAGTCAAGGTGACTGAGGGAGCTAAAGTAGGAAAAAGAAGTGTTCTTCCTCTCACCATGACAATATTACATTTGCTACATTTTTTGTCTTAGAAACAGGGTCTTACTCTGTTGCTCAAGTTGGAGTAGAGTGGCAGAAACATAACTCACTGAAACCTTGAATTCCTGGTCTCAAACAATTCTCCCACCTTGGCCTCCCAAAGCACTAGGATTACAAGAATGAGACACCACACCTGGCCTTTACCTTCTTAAAGGTTTTTCCCCACCCCACTACCCATTTTCTCAGCCCCAGCCTGTTTATATCACACTGGGAAGAAAAGACAAATAACACACATTGCTATATAATGTTATTCAATTTACTTTAATAAGCATGAAAAAGGTAACAGAAAGGAGGCAATGGCCAAAGACAAATGTTAAAGAAAAGAGTAGGAAGATCCAAGGAATAATAAATGGCTGTTATTAGCATTTGCTGGCTGGGATCACTTTAACCCATGAAATCGCTTAATGCGTGAGTCATGTGAACTCATGACTGCACTGAATCATGTCATGTGTTCAACCAAACCTGCAATGAAAATAACCCAGAAGTCTTGAGATGCCAATGACTCTCCAAGCAAAATAATGAGGGTGGCAGATCTACCCTAGAAAAATCAAAAAACATAAACAGGGGCTTAGACGAAAATTTTAAATCCTGTTGTTTTCATAAAACAAGTGGGCAAAGGGAGATTTTTTAGTTTACCAAAATTGGGACTGGGTTAAAATTTCAAAAGTTGAGAATTCACTGTTCTGGAGGATTCTGTGAGAGTCAACACTGGTGTCTACTGTGTGCCCACTGCAGGGTTGGACCAGGAACTGGGTTTCTACCCTCACTCTGTTCACAGGATGATCAGGAGAGCCCAATCCTTGGCTTCTACTCCAATAATATTAGCTTTAAAATTAGTCTTACCTGCTAATAGTTTCTCTGTCAGGGTGGTGAAAATGTTCTAACATTAGATAGTGGTGTCAGTTGAACAGTTCTGTGGCTGCACTAAAAACCACTGAATCGTACATTATAAAAGGGTGAATATTTTTGGTATAAAAACTAACTCAATAAAACTGTTATTTTAAAAATCAGTTTAAAAGGTCTTACAGCCTTTTTTCCGTACAACTTAGACCTCGAGTACATTCTGGGCTGTGCCTCTTCACCACCTGGACATAGCTTATCTCCCAGTTAATTTTTGTGAAAACAGCAAAAGCTCTGGAATCACACAGCTTGAGGAATTAACCTAGGCATGTAACTTCCCAGGCACTGGTATCTTAAGCACATTACTCTCTGCCTGTGTCCCATCCATAAAACAGGCAGACACCACCCCCCAGTCAGATGAGAACTACTACTGAGAAACTGCAAATCACTGCCTACTTCAGACTAAATTAGCAAATTGCAGATAATTAAAATGAAATGGCCTCTACCAAAGGACACATGAGGTATCAGAAGAAAATAACAGGAAAGACAAAAATGAGAAAGGATGATGGCAAGTCAAGAGTTAGGACTGAAGCCAGCCTACCTGAAGCCAAATCCTCTTTGGGATTCCAGTGATACTTTGGAGTAGGGGTGATGTGGGGTGGGAAGATGGGGGCGGGTCTGTTCCCAGAATTATGTGCTACTATCAAGACGACCTTGTCTATCATACATAAATCTCGGGACTCTTTAACGCAAGACCTTTTATATGAGTAACCACAAAACAGGGACATTTTCTATACTTTACTCTCCTCAAGTGTCACTCAGCATTCAGTTCACTAATGGAATTTTAGCCTCTTGATCTGGGTTACTATTAATTAGAACACATAGTTTTGCATCAGGATTCATTTTTTATAGATTAATTCTATAACATAAAACATGCCTGAATATGACTGTGTTAGGAGTCTTTTCATCACAAGCCTCAAGATTCCACACCTGTGATTAATTTACATAAGCACAAGTTGAAACATCAGCTTTTTGATCATTTGTGATATTGCAACTCTTAAGAAGCAACTTAACTGACAATTAATACAAATGATCTATATTTATCATCAATAACCCAAATTCCCAGAATTTGGGCCAGAATTTCTAATGTGAAATTAATTCTTCATAGCCATTTTAACACCATTCTCATTTAAAATGTGCTCGATTTATCCGAGCAACAATGAAAGGAACTTTCATTGTTCAAAAAGACTTAAAAACATCTATTTTTATATATAAGTACAGACACACACATGTATAAACCTTTTGTCACACATTTCTACCCTTCAAAAGCAATTCAAGAAGAGCTAGAGACTAGTAAATTGTCAGCCCTATCCTTCCTCTGGTAGAGGTGATACTACAGCCAGCTGAATTCTCTAAGTAAAAGTTCCTCCAGAGATCAGTAAGTTAACAAATTAGTCTCCATACTGCACAGGTTGGCTTCCTGTATCTTTGCATCCCTGATGTTCAGCATATACTTGAGCTTTGTGCACTGAAGAGGAAGGGCAGACAAGCATTACCCAAAACCCCATGGTTAAAGGACTAAATAAGCCCAGTTGTTCTCACCCTTGGCTGTACATTAAAAGTGCCTGAAGAGTGCTCTCTGGTGGAAATGGAGGATGGCCATTGTCCCAACTCTCCAGGTGGCTCAAATGAGCAGCTGGGAGTTGAGTATCACTGAGAGAGACAAGGTAAGAAACAGTTAATACCTTCAGGATTGCTTCAATATGACAGGACATGAAAGTACAACACACATATAAAAAGGAAATAAAACGTTAGCAATTGTCTGTTTACCATTCACACTGTCAACAATTACGAGAAAAATTCAACTGAGTTTCGGGTCACTGAACCCTAGTCCATTTCAAAAACATCTGTCTACCTGATTTTGCTTTTTTACTTTCTAAATCCAAGAGGGAAATGATAATCTTCTGTAAGTTTTAGAATGGCTTATTTTCTAAAACTGTCAGGAAGGAAAAGGTTAGCTCCTGTTAGTTTTAATTTTGAATGCATTAAGTACTGGTGGAGGTAACTCTTAGATAACAGCTTTTTTAAAAATCAGTTTTAGTTGTTTCATGGGCAGCATTTTTGTTGGTTCTGCCAGAACTGCTGTGCACTCAGGCTTAAGACAACACATACTAACATGAATTCAACTGAGTCTCTTAGAACTTCTAACCAAATTTAGACTGGTTTAACACAACCATGAGGTGTCCTTCCACTGTTTTTCAATAATACTTTGGACATACAAAGGGCAGGTCACATACATGTCTAGAAGCTATTTTCCTTTAAATATAATTTTGGATTATATTTAAAATCACCTGTCGCCCAGGCTGGAGTGCAGTGGCGCGATCTCGGCTCACCGCAACCTACGCCTCCTGAGTTCAAGCAATTCTCCTGCCTCAGCCTCCCAAGTAGCTTGGATTACAGGCGCATGCCACCATGCCCGGCTAATTTTTTGTATTTTTAGTAGAGACGGGGTTTCACCATGTTAGCCAGGATGGTCACAATCTCCTGACCTCAGGTGATCTGCCTGCCTCGACCTCCCAAAGTGCTGGGATTACTGTACATCAGCCACCATGCCCAGCCTGGTAAAATTTTTTTAAGAGGCAAATAAATGTGAATGCTCCACAGAGGTAGGGGCATTCCAGGGTTGAAAAAAGCTTCCATATGTGATTATGCTCTTTCTCTAGAGGTAGATGGATGGGTCCCAACTGTGGGGTTTATTGTATTAACACATCAAACAGCAAGAATAGGGAGCTATATATATCACACACACATGCCATTCATACTGCCCTTTCTCAAATACAGTATGAATTCATGTAGATGTATATCAAATAAACAAATATATTCATATATATAAAAACATATAGCATAGGACTATATATATTCAATCCATGCTATGGTCTAAATGTTTGTATCCACAAATTAATATGTTGCAACCTAGTCACCAATGGGATGACATTAGAAAGTGAGGTTTTTGGAGGTGATTAAATCATGACTGGTGGGCAAAGCCATGGGAGGGGAGAACAAGGGTGGGTATCCAAGTACGCTGGAGGAGATGAATCTTGAGAAAAGTACCTGGCGAAGAGCTCAGCTGGGAGTGACGCTTGTCCAGGTTTGAGTTTGGGATGAGTTTTCCTGTGGATTTAGTGCCCTTATAAGAGAGACCCCAGAGAGCTACCTTATCCCTTCCACCATGTGAAGACAGAGCAAGAAGATGCCAACTATGACCTAAGAAGCCCTCGCCAGACACTGAATCTGCCAGTGCCTTGATCTTGGGCTTCCCAGCCTCCAGAACTGCGTAAAATAAACATCGGGTCTTTATAAGCTACACAGCCTCTAGAATTTTGTCATAACAGCCCAAATGGACTAAAACAATCCATATATACTAAAAATGCAACTAAAACCTTTAGTGAAGGTCCTGATGTTTCCTTTCTAGGAAACTGCCAGCACTCCACACCCCACCGCACCGCACCCCATGTGTCCTCAACCACTATGCCCCCTTCCTCCCCTACACTGTGGTGAAAACCCAGAACTGAGCCAGTTAGAACTGTGGTCCTGCCACGTGTGTGCTACCTTTCAGGCCTCAGGAGCTAACTTAATGTGCCTCATTCCCTTCATCTGAAAAGTTTAGATTAAAAATTATACCTGCCTTGCAGAATTAGCGTAATAATTAAATGAGTTAATATATGTAAAGCACTCAGAACAGAACATGATATAAGCACCATTAAAGTTATTAATATTATTGATGCTCTTATAACCATAATGCTGACTTCTGTGATACTCATTTCTTTCCTTTCCTTAACAATTTTTCTTTTTCTTAATAATGTATTTTACTAACTAAAACATACAGTACTTTGACTTGCCTTTGAGTTCCATTTTTTTCTCACTCTGAAAGACATAATGGAACGCATGGGAGAGTATTGTGCTGAATCAGCTCCAATGTATGTCAAAATTTCTTTACCTCAATAATGAATAATAAATTACTTAGCAATACTCACAATGGACTGCAGTGTAGCTCTGCCCCACAGCAGGGCTGAAAACCAGTGGTTAAAAACAAGGATCTGTTAACCAGTAAGGTTTACTGACAGAACAAAGGGAAACCTTCAGATTGATAACCAGTATGAAGATTACATCCTCCAAGCATCATCTAGTGAACAGAAAACAGAAAGCAAGTCACCACCAACCAACCAGCCAACAACCTTTAATTTAATATACTCTACTGTTCTTCATCAATATGGACGCAGACAAGCATCTATCAAGAATACCATGGAGCCTTTCAACTACTATGAAATGTAAAAATGAAAACCAAAGTGTTACACCTGGAATTCACCCAAATCTTTTAAACATATAAAATTAACAGTGACGACCTGACATTTAGAAAAAGACAAGCTGGCACAGTAATGCATGCATGACATGTTAAAGGCCATTCAATATCTAATATTCATCATGGGGAGTCGTATTTCCTCAGAGCAGGCTCCCTACTTTGCCGTGTAAATTAAAACTGTGTCAGAAGAGGCAAATACTTTTTTGGAAATGCCTAACATAAAGGCTTTTCTGTAAGAACAAGGTTTGCCCATGACCTTACTTTGCCATCTTTAGTGATGAGAGAAGAAACCAGGCTTGAGATACTGTGGCCACTGGCCACTTGGTGTGGCCTGAGGGTGAGAGGTCCGCAGTCAGGAACCTTGAGACAGCTCATAATTCACATGGGGTTTCCAAAAAGGAAACACAGGTTGTACCTAAAAGCATTCCTTATTGCTCCTTCCTACACATTTTATCCACCACCTTATATCTGCGCACAAAGTCCTCCATTTCAGGAAGGAAACCTGGACAAGCGTCACTCCCAGCTGAGCTCTTCGCCAGGTACTTTTCTCAAGATTCATCTCCTCCAGCGTACTTGGATACCCACCCTTGTTCTCCCCTCCCATGGCTTTGCCCACCAGGAAATCACCACCACCTTCTGACAACAGAAGGACTTTGTCGTCTTTAGCACTGAGTCCCCAGTCCCTACCAGGGTGCCTGACACAATAAGCACACTCAAGGGGGTGTGCTGCAAGATAAATGAATGTCTCTCCTCCTTTATGAAGCCTTCCAGGATTTATAAGGCTTCCAGAATTTAAAAGTAGTGTGTGCCCTTCCCCCATGACACCAGCATTCTGAAGGGACTAGATAAAGAACACTCCATCTCCTCTTCTGGATGCCTACTGTAATTACATGCAATAAATACCAGATGAATTGGTTCATATCATGTCCTTCATTACATCTGCACCTATGAACAGGAAGAACAGACTTTGCAGCCTTGAGTAAATGAGCTCCTTAAGATTTACGTTTCTTTCGCCTGTAAAATGAGGCTACAGATACCAACTTCCTAATATATATAAAGTTCGTAGCACAGGATGTGGCACAAAGATAAACACTCAAATATATTTTCCCTTCCCCATGTATATTATGAATAAAAGTCAAAGTAATTTAAATTTTACACTCACGTGTAACAGAGGCAGGGCTAGGTAATCAGCTCATCTCTCTTTTGAATTTACAGGGATGCTTTTCTAAACCATGCAAACAGCATGTCTTTCTTTCCCTTTGGAGATCAAAGGATTTACCTGACCAAGAGACAGTAAGTTCCCAAAGTCAGGTCTCCTCTGCACATAGCCTTACCTGGCCCAGCGTCACAGAAGAGAGCTTCACTCAGAGAAAGGGTTCAGGAAGTACACATAGAATGAAAGCTGACTAAAGCAAGCTTTGCCATTTTCCATTTTCTTCTAAAATGAGATGCTTTTTAAAAAAAAAAAAAAAATTTTTTTTAATTTTTTAATTTATTTTCGAGCATGGAAATTTAAAGATATTTGAGGGAAAACAGAGCAGTACATCTGTGATAAGTGACTGTTCTGTCAAACTTTAAGGACTGTAACCCTTAGATACATTTTATACAAAATAACAATTTCTATTGTCACAAACTCAAAGGAAACCAGACAAACAGGCTTGGAAACTACCAGCCAACTTCATTCTGTGAGTAACCATTAAGTTTTAATCAGATGTGGTTCAATTTCTGGAACAGTGAGCATTAAGAGGGGCTCATCAAGGAAAATGGGCAAAAGTAGGAGGAGAAGGAGGAGGAGGAGGAGGAAGAGAACAAAAGAACTGCCCCCCAAGCCAGTCATTGAACGTGGACTCTTGACTCGAATTCTCTGCCCCTCTTTGCAGCTGTTGTCTCCTACAGTTGGCACGAAGCGTTGCCAGTCTGGGACCGGCTTCCAGTGAGGACAGCATTGTTTTATTGGCTACTTAGGCAATGCACACACCATTAATGGAGTTTTTATCTCTCCATTTTCCTGTCAGTACAGAACCAGCCAGTCTGACTCTGTTATTATCATCAAGAAAGCTTTTTTTTTCCCCCCTCCCCACACACACTCTTTAATCCAAACAACATCTGGGAACTTCAGCCTCTATCATGTAAAAGCGAAACAGATTTAGAGGGAGAGCAGGAGAAAGTACAGTTCCAGCCACACTGAACAACAAACGAATTCCAACAGGCGAACTAACCTTGAGCCGCCCAATATCTCTGAAACGCTATTCGCTTCAAAAAGGCAAGGTACTTCCCGCTGCATTGCTTTAAACTTCCGATAGACCCTTGCTATCAAGAGGTGGGGAAAAAAAAACAACCCACAGTGAAAAGCTACTTATTGTACAAAAAGAAAAACAAAATGTTGGTACTGTTTTCCTACATGGGAAGTCCTGTTGTGAAATAAGTCAAGAATAATGTTTAGAAGGTGATTTTTTAAAGAATGTCTTTTTTTTTTCAAAAAGGAAAAAATAATAAAGACCCTTTAGCAGACATTACTAGTAAGTACATTTCTAGTGTACAAACTATTAGGAAAAATGTGGCGCCATTAAACCCAGAAAATATGTCCTCCTGTAACAGACAGCTGTCTCCTCTGTAGTTTAAGTATGCTTTCTGCTTAGCTCATGCTCTGTGAGTCATGGAATCAATACAGGAAGCACACAGAGCCAGCCACACTGCAGATTCCGAGGAGGGTCAAGCCACACAGCTCCTCTGTTCCTCTCCTCCGCTTGCTGCATGGCTCTTCCAAGTATGTACATCTGGGGCGAATGCACAACCCCATTTCTACTTCATGTTTAAACCTGCCTCATAAGGTCTCCAATACTGGTCCTTTCAGCATTGTTTCTAGGTAAGTAGAACCAAAAATTACAGCCCTCTAACATGCAGATGTCAAGCAATCCATCCTGCCCCTCAGCCCCACTCCCTTCTGAGTTTTCTGCAATGCACCAATAACTATACTTAGGTTAGAAGGGATTTACTTCCCCAGAAATGCTCATCACCCAGTAGAAGACACAATCAGAACTGAACAACTGAGTGTCAGCAAAGGTTAATGGTTTATTTTTAATTTATTTATTTTTGTTCCATTCAGCAAAACAGGGGAAAATCACTAACTGTCTGAGCCACAGGCTCCTGCTCACTGGAAGCTGTGCCCAGAGCCCCTTGCAGTCTGTTGTTAATGACAGTCTCAGTAACCTGATCCTCTCACAGTGGGAGACTTGAGTAAGCACTGGCCTCTCTCGGGTCTCGCCTTTCTATTGTCCCACCCTGCAGGGCCAGCTGTTTCTGACAGCCAAATTGCTGCGTGCTAAGCAATGAATGCTGTCAGAGAAGGAATTTTCATTTCTATAATGCATAGGCCTCCATGGACAAATTATACAGCTTATGGTGCTGGCTGCAGGATGCTGCTCCAAGCCTGAAGCACTGCCAGAACGAAGCCTGTCCTCCCCTCTCCCCAGCCCCAAGCTGACAAGACAGTCATCAAAATGAATCTGAATGGTCAGAGAGAAATGGAACACGTGTTTTCAGAGACAAACAAAACATATGTTGAGAAAAGCTGTCCAGCGACACTCTTTAATGTAATGGTGTACAGGGAAAGCTAATTGATCTAATGTCATACCACACAACTACCTGGGCATGGCATCCATTACAACCTACTGTAATCTGGTACCCTGCAGTGAACATCCCAAGGGCATCAGCAAAATCACTGGCTCCCTGCTTCTGGGGGATGCCAGACTTACCCAGAAACCACACAAGAACTTAGTACTTTTTGAGAACCAAGCAACACTGTATGAGGTCCCAAGAACAGTGCTCTTTTATGAGAACGAAAGTCCCCAATATGTGCTTCATGGAATCATTCTGTAGAAACTCTATGCTTCCTCAGTTCCTCCCCCTCTTTCCCAGCAACAACTCCTGAACTGGGTCTGGGATACACCCCCTCGTATTCTGTGTGCTGAGGTGTGGTTGGAAATCATCACACTGCACTGGATTGCAGGGTGTGACATGGCCTGAACCCACCCAGAGTGACTCTTGGGATTTTACAGGAACTACTAGAAAAGAAGGTGTGATTTTCTCATTATACTTGAATGTAGGATATGCCAGAGCCATTTTGCTACCATGAAAGGAGAACCTGCTGAGAATGGAACTGACAAAGGAGAAACTGGAGGGGAAATCACAGGGCTCTAGGGACACTGCTTGAGCCCTGAGTCAACCCAGATCTAAAACCTGTTTTACCCTGGACTCCATAAAATGGCAGCCATTCCATGTTCATCTTACTAAGGCTCGTCTGGGTCGTAGTTTTCCATCACCTGCAAAAGGAACTGAACGCATAAACTATCACTCCACCATTAGAGCATCCAAGAATCAACATAAATACGCATATCATACATTGCTATGAACGCAAGAAAAAAGTTTTCCATTCTTGGTTATTTCTTGTGAGAACTTATTTTTTCACCTTTTCCTTCCAGTCCGTATACCTTAATGTGAGCTAAAAGGTGCAAAGTGTCAGCTGATCTTGGCCCTTTTTGCAAGGCAAATCTAGATATTCGACCTGAACTCAGAGAGAGGAGGAAGCTAAATTCATGACCTGTTATAAATCTTAACCTGACATGGCATATGTGGAATAAAGAAAGTGGACTCTGGTTAGCGAGTGGTCCATCAGCTCCATGTCAGTGAAGCCAGCTCAGAGAAAGGCCAGGAAGCCAGCATGGGGGCAGGGAGCACCTGCTCTCTGGCTGGGTTCAGGTCAGCCAAAGCACAAGCACCTGCAGGCTGTGAGCCGCCAAGGCCATCACGCGCCACATCCTGCAGCCGTCCACTTTATCATTAACTACTGTCTGGCCAGCCAGGGCAGGGTCCGCTTCAAGAACACTGGGAACTTTAAGGCAGGAGGCATATTCAGAACCATGGTGGGCTCACAGCCACTCACTGCAGACTATAAATAGACTCCTGGCTGTGATCCTGATGGCAACCATAATTCCTGTTCCCCTGGTGGTAACAGAACTTCAGGCCTTTTGCCCAAGAAATTCAGCACAACCCACCAGGTATGGCAAAAATTACGAAATGTACATACATGCTTACTCAATGCCCTGGCCACTCTCCTCTTGTCCATACTTGGCTTCTAATCTCCAAAGACCAAAAAGTGGGGATATTAAAGTTGAAAAAGATATAAATAAGATTTCAGTTTGATACTGAGAAGAAAAAAAAAAAACTATAGAATACACAGGCTCAAAACTGACAAGGAAGGTAGGGAGGAAAATAAGACCCACTCACTCTCAACCCTTCTCCTTCAACACAATCATAGGGATTTCAAATCTTTATAGTCATTATTTTATGTGAAGTTATAAGGGGATAGGATGAAGCAGGGGGAAGGACTTGCCCTGACTTCTAACTTGGGAGGAGCAAAAGGAAGCCCAAGAAGGCCACTAAGACTGCTTAGACATGTATTTTAACGACCGCATTTACCTAGCTGCTTCTCAGGGACAATAAAATGAACCAAAATTGTCAGGACTGACTTAAACTCACGGTTAAAGATCCACCCAGAGCTGGGAGCAGTGGCACACACTTGTAGAGCCAGCTATTAGGCAGGCTAAGACAAGAGGATCGCTTGAGCCCAGGAGTTCAAGGTTGGAGGCTATAGTGTACCATGATCTTGCCTGTGAATAGCCACTGCATTCCAGCCTGGACAACATGGCAAGACCCCATTTCTTTATAAAAAAGAAAATTGGCCAGGCACGGTGGCTCACACCTGTAATTCCAGCACTTTGGGAGGCCGAGGCAGGTGGATCACGAGGTCAGGAGATCGAGACCATCCTGGCTAACATGGTGAAACCCAGTCTCTACGAAAAATATTTTTAAAAAATTAGCCAGGCGCTGTGGCGGGCGCCTGTAGTCCCAGCTACTCGGGAGGCTGAGGCAGAAGAATGGTGTGAACCTGGGAGGTGGAGCTTGCATTGAGCCCAGATCGCACCACTGCACTCCATCTCAAAATAAATAAATAAATAAATAAATAAATAAATAAATAAATAAATATAATCCAATCCCCTGAACTCAGGGATCACTCTGCTACTTTAGTGGGAGTCATTCTAGGGAAACATCCCTTATTACAATCACTGTCAAAAGAAAAAGTAGAAGCCCCAACAGTCCAATACTGAAGACGACCTTGGAAAAGGTTTTTATACCATCTCATCTCCAGGACTGGCACAGTGCTGGCACACAGCTGATGTTCCAACATGTGGATGGATCTCTCTTCCAACCAACTTCCTGACCCTTCACAAAGGCCAAGCCAGAAATAAACTGCATAAAGTACAGAGTACAGAAAGTGTTCTGAACCACAGCAAGTTCACTGCCTTTCCTTCCCATATTCATTCATGCCCTTGGCCAGGAGGTACTGAGCACCTACAATGAGCCAGGTACTGATTTAGGCACTGGAGGTATGACAGCAAATGCAAACAAGTTCCTGCCCTCAGAGTTTACATTCAGGCAGAAGACTCCACATGGAAGTTCTTTCATGCATCTAGCCCTGTATCTCCCGCTGTAAGACTCCAAGATCTTAGAAGATTTCCTCCGTGTATGAACACATGACCCTACATGAGGAACTCTTCAACTTATGAATCAATGAACTCTGGCAAAGTCTTCAACATCCAGTTACAACATCAATATTTAAGGTTCAAAGATGACGCAATTTACTCAATTTCTAGCATTTTATGTTCCTGCTTCCCCCATCCCCGGAAAATTTCAGAAATAATCTGCTACACAGAGGAATTTAAGGAATGTAATTTTAATCCAAAATATTAACTCTAGGCAGGTGACTGACTGTTCTAAGGTTCACCTACTATGATTTTTTTCTTTGATCTGAAAACCAGCAAGGCAGTGTACAGATACCAGGTTTCCTAGCACAAAGAATGTATTTAATCACATCTCTATTATAAAAGCCATGTGATACAGAATAAACCTCTCAGACTTTAACAGTCACAAAATTATTCTTAAGAATACAAATTTAACACCAATAATTAAACTATACTCTAAATTCTATCCTCCCATTGAGTTTGGAGGTAGAGGCCTTGAACTTAGAGGAAGTATAGCTTTACACAGCCAGCATGATAAATGCTTCAGATCAGTAAGAAAGTCAATAAGTGTGCTTTTATTCATGTCATTTGTCTATCTTTCTGCAAACTAACCAAATAAATACCATAGAGCCAGATTGTAGTAACTGACATATTCAATACTGCATTACTCAACACACTAATGGTCTGTTTTCTAAATCCCACAAGTTAAAGACTTTTACTGTGGGTGACTTGGAAACATTCCATAATTATCACTAGTGCCTTGGTTTTCCCTAAAAAATGAGTAATAATAACAGCCACAGTTTTTTGAACACTTCTAAGGTACCAGACACTACTGTGACAGAGATTTGCATCCATATTACCACACTCAATCCTCCCAACACACATAATGACATAACAGCAATTATCATCTCCATTACGCAGACGATAAAACTGAAGCTCAGAGAAGAAAAGTAACTTCCCTAACGTCACAAAGCTGGGATGTGACAGAATGAGATTCAAACCCACACTTGCCTGACACCATAGGCCATTCTTACACATTATGTCACAGTCTCTGCATTCTTTTCCAGCCTTTCTTTTCTCCCATGATATCATGGGAAAGGATTAACATGTACCTTCTAGGCCAACCCCGCAATAGAATACTGGCACTGTAAGTAATGGTTATGTTGCACAGACCTGAGCAGTTATATTAGGATTCATGGATATAGTAAAACTCCAAATGAAGATAACCATTGAATATTAGCCTGAACATACCAAAGGCTGAAAATCAGTCACCTTCAAATGCTTAATACAAAAAACATGAGAGCACTACTTAAACTTTAATGGGGTTAGACTGCCAGCATCCATTCAAAGACAAAAAAGAAAAAAGGAGCTATTCGCAGATAATCTTGAAATTAAGCCAAATAAAGAAAAGAGAATAATTGGGAAAACAGCCTAAGAACCATGCTCACTGGTAAGCTTCAAAGAGCAGCTGTGCTTACAGGGCAGGCAAAGGAGGCCCTGTCATGCAGAAGACATTGTGAAACCATCATCTCCTTATGGAAAACAAGGCTGGGGGCCGCCCTCGGCATGGCCCTCCAATTGTGCTGTGGGAGATCAAGTTCAAGTGCTCACAAGAGTGTCTTCCAGGTTTGTAGAACCCACTGGAAAGGATTCCAGTGAGGATCAAGACTTCCAAGAGCCCACCCAGGTAAGACAAATTCCCAAGTAACAGTGACAGCTCGGCCCCCAAGCCTTCCAAGCTGTATCTGGCCGATCTCCAAACCCACCCTGTCCCCACTGGGTTTGCACTTCCCCGCAGAGGCCTTTCTCAGCTTGGCTACTCCAACATCAGCTCTGCTCCCTACTCACTTAAGGTTCCAGACAATCAAAAGCGGTTACTCTACACCAAAAGTAAAGTACCAGAAATTAACAAACAAACAAAAAAGAAACTTGCGATGAGAAAAATCACCTGTGATATTTCAAAATAAAATTCTGATAATCACACCAGGATTTTTACTTGACACCTTTCATTTTATTAAAAAAAGGAAAAAAAACAGTTGATCATCTGATAGATGCTGCTTCTGAAGCACTACAGAGCTAAGCACCCTGCTAGGAACTGAGGGTTTCAGAGCAAAAGAAACCCTTTTGACCTCAAGGGCTGCTGTGGTCTGAAGGTTGGTGCCCCCGCAAGAATTCATACATTGGAACCTAATACCCAATGAGATACTATTAAGAGGCAGGGAGCCTTTGGTGGGTGATTAAGTCTTTAGGGAGATTCGTGCTTTTATAAAAAATAGAGCTCCCTGGGCCCCCCTTCCACCATATGAGAACACAGCAAGAAAGTGCCATCTTTGAAGCAGAGTGAGCCCTCACCAGACACCAAATCCTGCCCACGCCTTGATCTTGGAGCCTTCAGAACTGTAAGCAGTAAGTGTCTATTATTTATAAATTACCCAGACTAAGGGATTTAGTTATAGCAGCACAAATGGACTAAGACAAGGACTTATGGTTTAGTGAAAGAGGTGAGAATTATCCAAAAATAGTAAGATAGAGATGATGGGTTCCCAATAAGTTGTGTAGGCATGCCAGTCATGTCAAGAGGTCACAGAAGTAAGTTATGACTGCTGACTGAGGTAGTGTAGTGGGTTGAACAGTATCCTGCCAAACAATTTGTCTGCGTTCTAACCTTGGAACCTGTGAGTGTGACCTTATTTGGGAAAAGGGTCTTTACAAATGTAAAAAACTTAAGAATCTTGAGATGAGATCATCCTGGATTCTGTAGGTGGTACTTAAATTCGATGACAAGCATCTTTATGACAGACGCATGGAGAGGCACAGAGAGAAGGTCATGTGAAGATGGAGGCACACATTGGAGTCATGCTGCCACAAGCCAGGAAACACCTGGAGATACCAGAAGCTGAAAGGAGCTAGGAAAGAGTCTCCTCTAAAGCCATCAGTTAGAGCATGGCTCTACCGGCACCCTGATTTCAGACCTCGGGCCTCCACAGCTTTGCAAGATACATTGCTGTTGTTTGTGGTAATTTCTTACGGCAGCCCTAGGAAGCTAATACAGATGGTTAGGGGAATGCTGCTGAGAAGGCCTTGAAGGGAGGGTAAGGGCCCCACAGGCAGGAGGAAGAGTCACAGCAAGCAAAGACAAGCCGATCATGGGGGCAACAATGAGAAAATGCATGCTGCTGCATCCATGATGAAAGAGGAGGAGAAAAACCTGAAATGTGACTTGGGGTTAAATAGCCACGTGAATGTCAATCTAGGCCCTAATAATTGTATCAGCCAATGGGAAGTCACCAAAGATGTTTGAGCAAAGAAGTAAAATGTACAAGGTGCTGTTTTAGAAAAATTAATCTAGCATTAAAAAGGAGAATGAACTAGCAGGAAATATAGAGCAGACCTTCCCTTTATGAATAAAGATCCTTGAAAACCAAAACCAAGTATCCATGCCCTAATCCCCAGAACCTGTGACTGTTACCTTATGTGACAAAGGGACTTTGCAGATGTGATTAAATTAAGAGTTTTGAGATGAGGCGATTATCCTGGATTATCCGGGTAGGCCCTAAATATAATCACAAGTGTCCTTTTAAGAAACAGACATGGAGATTTAACTTCAGAGAGGAGAAGGCAGTGTGACGATGGAAACAGAGACAGAAAGAAGGTGCTTTGAAGATGGAGGAAGAGCCACAAGCCAAAGGAAGTGGATTCTCCTGAGAGCCTCCAAAACTGGAAGAAAGTAAATTTGTGCTGTTTCAAGATACTAAATTTGTCATGATTTGTTACAGCAGCAATGGCAAACTAAGTTTTATGTTTTCCCTTCTGAAATTCAAATAAACCTTGCTTCTCCTGAATTCTTCGTGATATGACTCCTCTTTGCTTTTCCCTTTGTTTCACTCAAGCTCGTCCCATTTAATTCTGCCAAAGCTCACATTCAACATCCCATTTCCCTGTTTTAACACTTTCTAACTCAGTTGCTTCAGACCTTTGCGATCTTCTAAACTAAACATTATAACCTACATATGCCATATGAAGAAATCAGAGAGAATCTACTAATTTACTCACACCACCACACCACCACCTTGTTCCAGAAATAATTTAAGAATAAACTGACCCCTTCTGGATTGATGAAACTGTTTCTACATCTTCATCTGCAGTGATACTTATAGGGGTAAATACAGATGCAAAAATTTATTGAGTTGTATACTGTAGATTTGTACACTTCACTGTATGGATTCTATACTTCAATAAAAACATAAAAGAAAAAAGAAAATAATAAGCTAATTCCACCTCCTGGCCTCTTGAGGGCAGGAGAGTAGGTGTAAAGTCTCCAAAGGAGAAGAGAAAAAGCAACATATGTCATTCTGGGAAACTGAGGTTTATTATAAAAAGAGGCTAGATAGGTAAAGATTAATAGAACATGTGTGTATGGTCCCCAGAATCAATATGTACATATATAAGCCCTCAGAAAGGACACCAGAAGAAATAAGCTAAAAAAGAAAAAGCCAAAGAAATGAACCAGGACATCAACAGTTTAGAATGAGGCTGCATAAGAGAGTATCTTTCAAAGATTTTTAATACTTATTTTATATTTGAACTTATTATACACATGCATATAAAACTGAAACAAAAATTTCATGAAACAATTCTTACCCTTGCAATTCATAAGCTTTATTCAAAACTTCAATTTCCTTTCATTTCTAGTCTTGGGTGTGACTCCCTAAACTGATCCAGTAATGGACTGAGATCTAAAGTTCACCAAAAAAACACTAGGGCATGCCTATCAGAGATTGACCTGAGCAGGAAGATGTTGATAATATCAGAAAAAAAGTTAATCTCTTTTAATTTTATGGCCAAAGGAGAAAAAAATTAGAAGTTTTATTCACAACAGAGAGTTCATTTCAAAAGTCTTAAAATACAACATCAGAAACGATGTTTTTAAGGAATGTTTTAAATTTTCTCATTATATTTTCTGTTTAACCACTGTTAAGTCCCAACCCATCTGGGTGTCAGATGTGAGACTCAGTTTGATATTGAAAGTTCCATTCAAAAAACTTACCTGCTATGAGATATGCAAAGGTAAGCAAGACATGGTTCTTACCTTCAAAGAGTTTATAATCTACCAAGAAAGAAAAACACTGAAAAATTACCACAGAAGAATTACAAACAGTAATGCTATGGGAACACAGAAGAGAGAAAAACTGATTTTAGCCAGAGGATGAGACATGACAAAGACTGCATGGAGAAAGAGATGGAGTTTGAACTGGGGAGGGGGTGAGGAGTGGAGACAGGGAGCAGCTGACAGAGACTCAGAAAGACAGAGAAGACTGGTGAATAGTAGGATGTGGCCATTTTAAAATACCCCCCCACCACCCCATTTGATTTTTTTAAAATGGCCCTCAAATTCTTTGGCTCTCTTCCCATCAAGAGGTGGGATCTGTATCTCCTCCTCTTTAATGGGGCTCTGTGACAGCTTGACCAACAGAATATGGTGGAAGTGCCACTGTAACAGCTTCCAGAACCAGATCTTAAGAAACTGGAAGCTTCCACTTCCTGTCTTTTGAGACACTTGCTCTTGGAACCCAGCCGCCATGCTCTGAGGAAGCTCAAAATAGCCCATGCAGAGAGACCACATGTAGGTGTTTCAGCTGACAGCCCCAGCTGAGCTCCCAGCCAACAGCCAGCATCAACCGCCAGACATGCGAGTGAATGAGCCTTTGGATGATTCCAGCCCCCAACCTTCAAGAATTCCCAGCTGAGGCCCCAGACATTGTGGAACAGAGACAAGCTGTCCTTGCTGTGCATGTTCCAAATCCCTGACTCACTAAACTGTGAGCACAATAAAATGGTTGTCGTTTTATGCCATCAAGTTTGGGGTAGTTTATTACGCAGAAAGAGATTGACTGGACCAGCAGGCAGTCTAGTTGGGCTATTGTCAGGAGCAACAGAGGATATGGAAAACAGTCTGAAAGAAGATGCACCTCATATCTTAAAAGTCAACCTAAGCAGTTTAATATTTTTTTTTATCTATAATGGTGAGCAGTTGATGGTTGAAAGTCAAGGGAATTACATGATTGGATTAGAAAGATGATATTAGCAGCAATGAACATAAGGGATTTCCAGCAAGCTCAAAGAAACATCTGACACAGCTACAACAAAAATGAGTGTTGCTGTCATAACTACACCCATTTTATAAATTGAAGCAGTTTAGAGGGAAAGATAATCTAGAATAATCTGTCATCTAATCTAGTAGCAAATCCCACTGGCTCTATCTTCAAAGTATATCCTGATTCCAACCAATCTCTTCTCATACTTCCAAGTCTGGTTCAAGAAATCACTACCTCTCACCTAGACCAGTACTTATACAACAAAATTACCATCTGTAATGGACCGATACTTTTGTAAAACTCCTTGTTCGGTGGGTTGAATCCACTGATCACAAGCACTGATGGCAATATCAAATTACCATAACAATCTCTAAACACTATCTCAATTTCTGTACCTATCATATTATCAAAAGAAATAAATAGTTCTTTGGACAAGCACTATGTACTATTGTTTCAAACTCTCTATCAATATCAATATTCAAAATTTGGGGGAAAAAACTGTAATTTCTGAAATCATAAATTATTTTTCAAATACTTCCAATACTGTTTATTCACTATTATAAACATCTTTTTAAATTGCTTAATAAAAAATGTGAAGTACAGTAGTATATATCAAAACTGTAGCTTACAGAAAATATCCAAACACTAGGAAATGCCTACAAACATTATTATATAGTATTTGAATAACCTAGCAAGTTTAGCAGTACTATACAGAATCAGGTGTAGAAACTGCCAATTTAAGAACTTACTTTGTTTCCAAAGCTCATTATCTTTTGGCACACTACACATAGGCTTTTATTAAAAATACTCTACACATATATTTATTAATATTTACTTTATTTGCAATAATGACTTATTGTTAGCAGGAGACAGGGGTCAGGAACCTATACAGATAACCTGGCAACAGCCAACATGCAAGTATAACTAGTTAAACTGTGGCCACTTTCGTGCTCCTCTCTCAATTCCTGGAATAGTCAACCTTAACCTTCTACCCAGGTGTCAGCGTTTCCTGTTCTGGCTTTCAACTTGAAATCAGTAGATTCTTTAAAGCCAGTAACATTTCTATGTTGGCTGTGGCTAGTAGCTACCTTACTGGACAATGCAAGCATACAGAATCTTAAAAGACACAGATTGAAAGAGAGAGGAAAAGCAATCTCAGAGAATTCCAAAACTTGGGGAAAAGAGGTCAGCAAAGAATGAAGTCAGAAAGGAACAAGATGCTTCAGAAGACACTTTAGAAAAATTAAAATGAGAAGGCCGGGTGTGGTGGCTCATGCCTGCAATCTCAGCACTTTAGGAGGCCGAGGTAGGCAGATCACTTGAGGTCTGGAGTTCAAGACTAGCCTGGCCAATATGGCAAAACCCTGTCTCTATTAAAAATACAAAACTTAGCTAGGTGTGGTGGGGCACACCTGTAGTCCCAACTACTCGGGAGGCTGAGGCAGGAGAATCATTCAAACCTGGGAGGTGGAGGTTGCAGTGAGCTGAGATCATGCCACTATACTCCAGCCCGGGCGATAGAACAAGACTTGGTCTCAAAAAAAAAGAGGGAAAAATGCCAACAGACTACAGACACTCAGAACAAGTCCCAGGCAATACTTGAGAATGGATTTTAAACACTTAGAAAGTAGTAATCCCTGCGAACCCTAATAGTAAGAACAAATCATACAAGATTAACCCAGTTTCCTTTTCTCGTTAAGATTCCTAAGCTGGCAGTTCAAGGGAACATACACATCTAGACTTGACAACATGTCTTATGAAATATTTGTGATCAAGATAAGTAAAAAGTTAAAAGATAAAGAAAAAGAAAAAGTTTACTTGGCCACGGGCGGTGGCTCACACCTGTAATCCTAGCACTTTGGGAGGCCAAGGCAGGCAGATCACTTGAGGTCAAGGGTTTGAGACCAGCCTGGCCAACATGGTGAAACCCCGTCTCTACTAAAAATACAAAAGTTAGCTGGCTGTGGTGGTGCATGTCTGTAATCCCAGCTACTCAGGAGGCTGAAACACGAGAATTGCTGGAACCTGGGAGGCGGAGGTTGTAGTGAGTCGAGATCGTACCACTGCACTCCAGCCTGGGCAACAGAGTAAGACTGTGTCTCCAAAAATAAAAAGAAAAGTTAACTTAGTAGATCTGTTAACTTAACAGATCCATCTTAACAGATCCATCTTAACTTAACAGATCTATCTTAACAGATCAGATAGATCTGTTAAGTTACTACATTCAAAGGGTACTATTTCAGAAAAACTCACATCTTCCCTAAAATAACAGAAATGGAATCCAATGCAAACTGCTATGGGCAGGACCTAGCAAACTGAAAGTTAACTTAAGGTAAATTTAAGATCCCACACGCAGTAAAGGGAATAAAAGACAAGGGTATAAGCAGACAAGGAGAGGCTGAGGAAGACAGGACCTAGCAGTATCATCTATGGAAAAAAACTGAGATTTCCGTTGGTGATCAACTCTCCAAGTAGAACCATGTGGCCATCTGAAATATAGCAGTTTGGGCTGCATAATACAAGCATGGAAGTCAAAAAATCAGAGGAGAGAAAACCCAGTCAGGAATATTACAATCAGTTCTAGACACCAATTCTTAAAGACTCAATCAAACAGAAGTATAAGCAACAAGGCAGGCAGGATGGTGAAGACCCATGGAAGCTATGAAGACATTCTTAGAAAAAAGATATTGGGGGTAAATATGACAGCTCAAATCATGTAAAAATACTATTATACTCTATATTCTGTATAGCTGAAAAGAACTGTGATCAAAGGATAAATAGAAGCAAAATTCATTATAGATCAAAAAACCCTCTGGCAGTCAGATTAGTCCAAAGGCAGAGTGGGCTCCTAGTAAATACTGCATCCCCTAACTTTGTAGAATTTCAGTGAAGGCTGAGGATTCACTCAGAGGGTATAATGCAGAGCAAATGCAGGCACTGGAGAGATGGGCTAAATAACTCCTCCCAATCTTGTGACCCTACCACTAAAAAGAGGCCTCCTGGGAGGGAAACAAAGATACACACACACCCCCCAGTCCTGGCGTTTGGTAGGCACTTCCAAAACATTGAATGAATGGGAGCAACGTAAGATTATTATGTTCTGAAGAAGACTACAGGCTGAAGAGGCAATAGCATTGAATGTGGATTCGTTTTTTAAAATGCTTCCTCAGGAAGGGGCTTATGAGAGGTATAGGCGTCAAAACACCTTTTTTTTTAAAGAACAGAATACTTAAGCCTATTTCTAAACTCAAGAGAAAAGGCCAATAAAGAGGACAAATTAGAGAGAATTGGGGAGAAAGGACAGAGTTTAAAAAATAAAGAATAGGCCAGGTACAGTGGCTCATACCTGTAATCCCAGCACTTTGGGAGGCCAAGGCGGGTGGATCGCGTGAGCTCAGAAATTCCAGACCAGCCTGGGCAACATGGCAAAACCCCATCTCTATAAAAAATACAAAAATTAGCTGGGCGTGGTGGTACATGGCTGTGGTCCCGGTTACAGGGAGGCTGAGATGGGAGAACTGCTTGAACTAGGGAGGTGGAGACTGCAGTAAACAGAGGTCATGCCACTGTACTACAGCCTGGATGATAGAGCGAGAGCCTGTCTCAAAAAAAAAAAAGAGCAAGACCTTGGGAAAAGAAAGGGAAACTAGACTCAAATATCGGATACAAGTTAAGTACGGGATAAAATGTTTAAGACAGATCTTCAGACATAAAAACAAAACTATGAAAAATATTCTCTTTTAAATAGTTATTCAAACATACACAAGATAGGTACCAATTTCATCACAAACATCATCTGCCATAGTTACATGATCCTCTAAATGGTATTAATTCCCACAGAACTCCTAAAACCATATACAGAAGATTCCTTTAAAACACTATAAATGTCATAGTATCAAAAGTAGATAAAGCAGAGGGCTAACAGATTCAACACTCAGGCACTAGGTACTGAGAGTTCAGCTGTACCAACCTGCTGACCGGAAGACAATGAAAAGACCCAAAGCCTCTATAGTGAAGGGAATCAGTGGATTACTTTAATAAAAGGTAGGATGTGGAGATGTTCAAGGGAGAAGGTTCTCTCATAAAACTTATTATAGCTAGTAATATCCTAACCATAAGATCTCAAAACTAGAAGTTCAGTTATAATGATTTGTTCCATGCCCAAATATTTTTAAAACAAAAGACAGTAGCCAAATTATTGCTACTTACTTGAATTACTATAATATTCTTCCTGTTCCTAGTTTCACAATTACCCAAATAATAAATAGATTGTATTAGTCTACTCAGGCTGCCATAATAAAACATCACAGATCGGATGGCTTAAACAGAAGTTTACTTTCCCACAGTTCTAGAGGCTAGAAGTCCAAGATCAGGATGCCATGGTCAGGTTCTAGTGAGGGCCCTCTTCCTGGCTAACAGAGGGGCAGCCTTCTTGCTGTGTTCTCGTGTAGGAAAGAGACAGCAAGTTCTCTGGTATCTCTTCTTACAAGCTCACTAATCCCATCAGGAAGGTCCCGCCTTCATGACCTCACCTAAACCTAATCACCTCCCAAAGACCTTATCTCCAAATAGCAGCACACTGAGGGTCAGGGCTTCCGCACATGAACTGGGAAGGACACAATTCAGTCTAAAGCATAGATGAATAGACACCATTGAAAAAGAATATTCTTATAGCTGCTGCTCATAACTGTTCCAAAATCCAAATCTAATCAGATCCTTTTCCTGCCTAAAATCCTAGCTAGCATATTTCAGGATAAGACCTGAATTGTTTAGGAAGCAATAAGTAGTCTTCATGACATAGCCATTACCCACCTCTCCAGCCTTATGTCACATCAATTCCCACAGGCACCCTAAGCTGCAGTTCAACTAAAACACCTGCATTCCCAGCTTGTACTATGCTCTTCTTATGCCTTCTATCTTTACAATGAAGTTTCCCTACGCTAAAATGCCCTTCTTCTACATTACCAGGCTAACTTCTACTTATTCTTCAAGTCCTCACGTAATACCTTCCAGGATCAGAAGCTTCCCTACATCCTTCTCCCCAACGCGGGTGAGGTTTCCCCCTCTGGGTCACTGCTGTACATTGTGCACACCCGCATTTGCCAAGCTGTACTGTAACCACTGATTTACGTGTTCCTTTTACTAAGCCATGAATTCTCTTGAAGCCAGGAATAGCGCCTTTGGTCTCAGTGTCACCAACACATAATCAACACAGAGCCTAGCACATAGTTAGTATTCAAAAAATTTCAACAAATAAAAAAGCATGAATCAATCAGACCCCAAAGGAGTTTAAAAAAAAAAAAAAGTTAGGAAGAAGCATTTTCTTTTTCCTAACATTTCATACCTATCTTCCACACACATATTTCTAGTTAGTTACCTCTCTGGATTTGCACAAAGACTTGGTGATAATTTGATACCCAGCAAAATGGAACACAACATAAAAAAATCACTGAAAGATCAAGAACAGAGATACAGGAAGACAATGACAGTGTTCTGCCATCATATTGGCAAATCCAAAATGAAAAAAATGTGTATCTTTTTCAGGCTGGGTGCAGTGGCTCACATCTGTAATCCCAGCACTTTGGGAGGCCCAGGTGGGTGGATCACAAGGTCAGAAAATGGAGACCATTCTGGTCAACATGGTAAAACCCCATCTCCACTAAAAATACAAAAATTAGTTGGGCATGGTGGTGCATGCCTGTAGTCCCAACTACTCAGGAGGCTGAGGCAGGAGAACCGCTTGAACCCGGGAGGCGGAGGTTGCAGTGAGCCAAGATCACGCCACTGCACTCCAGCCTGGCAACAGAGCAAGACTCCATCTCAAAAATAAAATAAGTATCTAAGACAAACCTCACACTCTCCCAATGTTACAGGCTAGTTTACTGCCTTTTAGCATTTTTCAAAAATGCCAACGAACTGGCCAGGCATGGTGGCTCACACCTGTAATCTCAGCTCTTTGGGAGACCAAGGAGGACAGACGTTTTTGAGCTTAGGAGTTTGAGACCAGCCTGGGCAACATGATGAAACCTAGTCTCTAAAAAAGAAAAAAAAAAAAATATATATATATATATATATATATATATATATATATATATATACACACACAAAAAAAAAAAAATTAGCCGGATGTGGTGGCTTGCACCTGTGGTCCCAGCTATTCAGGAGGCTGACATGGGAGGATCACTTTAGCCCAGAAAGTGGAGGTTGTGAGCCAAGATCGCGCCACTGCACTCCAGACTGGGTGACAGTCCATGTCATTGTCAATGAATAACTGATGGGCCCTCACAAAGGAAAACTCTGTCCCATTCAGATTACAGATGGCATTTTTAGGTTTTAAATCAAAGCACCTTCCCCAGAAGAATAACTCACTTGTGCCCGCCTCATCAGAAGTGCCAATGTTATACAAAGAGTCAGCAACACTGTGAGTGGCCTTCAGGGGGAAGAGCTTTATAAACTGTGAAGTCTGCTTCAAATGCCAGTGGTCATCACTGTCTGAATTAGACTTGCAGGGTCGATGGTCCTTCAGCAAAAGGGTGGCTGCATCGAGTGGCGGGAAATGACTTGATGTTTTTGTCTGACTCATATTTTGCTTTTTTCTCCTCCCAAGAGAAACATGCTCCTCATGCTACATTTTCTGATGACCAAACATTAACTCATCCGCCTAAATCTCTTCAATGACTAAAAAGTTCCTCGCTTCATCATGAAATAGTAGCTTGAAATTTTAATGTAAACACAAGGAATCAAATGTTTATTCCTCTTCCTCAACCTGCGACACCCCAAAAACTTAAAAAGAAATACATTTCAATGTAGTCTGAAGTGCAGATTCTTTGACAAGACTCTACGAGACAGATTATATCCTCCTAGCCCTTAGTAGAGGTAGAAAAAAAGTGCTATAATGTGCTTTTATCCTGTGGCTATAATTAAAGTTGAAAAAAAGCCTTCAGTTTCCCCCTTAAGATATCAGCTCTGCATTACTCCTGTCTCATCCTCATATCCCCGTGGTCTGCCGTCTTAAAAGTGCCTCCACCTATTTCCAGTTTCCCCTGAGCAATGCCTTCCCGCTTTCAACTATTCACTCACTCAAAACTTCTCATCTCTTGTCCTAAAACTTGCCAATTCCATTTCTGTATTCTCTTTCATCATTCCCCTTCCCCAAATCCTAGTGCCGTATCTTTAATGACTCATGGGAAAGATCATTACAAAAAATTAAAAATTGTCAGTGGTCCATTGTGATAAATGTGGAGAATGTTTAACACAAAACAACACCTCCCTCAATTCAAACTAACAAGTATTTATTAAGTGTCTGTGGTGAGCCCTATGGTGGTTACAAAACATCATCTTTACTGGACTTGAGCTTTGTTACAGGGGCTGGTTCATTTTCAGGTCCTTCCATGCACATACAGAGAAGGGTCCCTTTGAAGTCGAGAGGTTTGGGCCACTTCCACTATAGATGATTTCTGGTATCAAAAAATGTTTTTTAAATGTAAAAACAGGATGACAAAAACTGTGTATGTTTTAAATATTTACAAAACAGGCCAAGCAATACTATCGGGCTGGTCTCAAGATAATTACATGGTCCAATACTGAGATGCAAGTTCAAAGTTACAGGATCCATGCTACCTTCTTTCAATCCTGTTGAAAATACAGAATCCTGGGCTAGGCACAGTGGTTTATGCCTGTAATCCCAGCATTTTGGGAGGCTGAGGCAGGCGGATTGCTTAAGCCCAGGAGTTCAAGACCAGCCTGGGCAACATGGTGAAACCCCGCTTCTACAAAAAAAATACAAAAATTAGCCAGGTGTGGTGGTACGCACTATAGTCTCAGCTATTCAGGAGGCTGAAGTGGGAGGATCACCTGAGCCCAGGAGGTTGAGGCTGCAGTGAGCCATGATTGTGCCACTGCAATCCAGCCTGGGTGACAGGGTAAGACCCTGACTCAAAGAAAAAAAAGAAAGAAAAAGAAAATACACAATTCTGGATATTTATGGGATTCTGTGATACAAAGGTAATATCAAGACAATGTGAAGTCCTTGTGTGTGGTAAAGCTTGGACCAAAGGGCTCTCCTACCCATCCCCAACACCCACAGTCTCAACAATGAACACATGGTCCCCATCCTCAAGGAAATTATAAACTAATTGGGAAAAAAAAAAAAAAGAAGATACCCTTCCCCCATCCTCCTCCACCATAAGGAAGAAATACTGTACCAGAGAGACCAGAATTGCACCCTGGATCCATCACTAAATCATTCATCATTAGCAGGTTCTCCTTAATATATTTAAACCTCAAAGGCTTTTTTCTCCCTGTAAAATAAAATAATATCATTTTCTGCCCTGCCTCCTGTACAAGGTTATTAAGAGGATCATGTAAAATGCAGTGTTGCTTTGGTAAACTACAAAGCCTTCCAGAAATGTGCACCACATATAGACAAAGGTTGAACACTTAATCACAAGCAGCCTTATCAGCACCGTAAGAAATCCTAACGACATTTACAAGAATATCAATTCAGAAATTGAGATTGTTGAGTCTAGAGAATAACAGAGCAAACTTTAGGGAAGATGGGGAGAAAAGGTGAGAGGTTATGATTTGAAAATAAACGGATTTTATGGGGCCCCAGGTAACTCTGGCACTTTTTCTGTGAATATGTGAATGTTTCTTGTAATTTTTTCTTCCTTGTTGACATAACTTCATGAGTAACCAGAAGATGACTACTCCCCAAAGAAACCCATACTTATTCCCTAAGGTCCCACACTATGCCAGGCTTTTTCTTCAGTAAAAACTTAAAAAAAAAAAAAGTCACTTGATCTAGTGGTCTCCTCCCTCTCAACCCACGAAAAGTTGGTTTCCTTCTTTATGCTAAACTTACAAACACTACTAATGATGACTAACTTCCAACAAAACACGCTCCTGAGCTCTTCTCTTACTGGGTTCTCAGGGCTACCTGGGAGGAGCCTTCCCTTCCTCTCTATGATGATAGGAGCCTCTCTTCTGTGTTCCTCCTACCTCTCAGGCTGTTCCCAGACTCTTCTCTCAACGTCCTTCTCCAAGAACTCATCCCTTGGACCAAGGGGACAGATCCACCCTCTCCCCTTTCTCCAGGGACCTTCTGATCCCCATTTGAACTTTACTGTCTCCTGTACCAAGAAGTAGAGGCTCTCATCTCTATCTAGCCCTCTCCTCTCTAAGCTATTAAATATTGTTTTTCTTCTTTTTAATTTAATTTTTATTTTTTGAGACACAGTCTCGCTCTGTCACCCAAGCTGGAGTGCAGTGGCGCGACCTCGGCTCACTGCAACCTCCATCTTGCGGGTTCAAGAGATTCTCCTGCCTCAGCATCCAGGGTAGCTGGGATTACTATTGGTTATGGATTACATAACCATTATGCCCTGCTAATTTTTGTTGAGACGGGGTTTCACCATGTTGGCCAGGCTGGTCTTGAACTCCTGACCTCAGGTGATCCCCCAGCCTCAGCCTCCCAAAGTGCTGGGATTACAGGCCTGAGCCACTGCACCTGGCCTATTTTTAATTCTTTAAATAGAGATAGGGTCTTGCTATGTTGCCCAGGCTGGTTTCCTACTCCTGACCTAAAGCAATCCTCCTGCCTCAGCCTCCAAAAGTGCTAGAATTACAAGCATAAGCCAGCATGCCCCGTCTGTTTTTCTTCTGACAACCCACCAGACAGCTCTACTTGGACATCCCAGGTCCTCTCAAATAGAGCCTGTCACCTTGCTGCATTCCCCACACCTTCCTGCTCTGTTATGTGATTGTCAGAGGCATTTGAATCAGAGCAACTCCATCTTGAATAGGGGCTGAGTAAAATAAGCCTGAGACCTACTGGGCTGCATTCCCAGACAGGCATTCTAAGTCACAGGATGAAATAGGAGGTCGGCACAAGATGCAGGTCATAAAGACCTCACTGATAAAACCGGTTGCAGTAAAGAACCCAGCCAAAACCCACCAAAACCAAGACGGCAATGAGAGTGACCTCTGGTCATCCTCACTGCTATGCTCCCACCAGCACAATGACAGTTTACAAATGCCACGGCAATGTCAGGAAGTTACCCTATATGGTCTTAAAAGGGCAGACAAGAATAATCCACCCCTTGTTTCGCAAATAATTCAGAAATAACCATAAAAATGGGCAACCAGCAGCCCTTGGGGGGCTATGCCTACGGAAGGGCCATTCTTCCTTTACTTTCTTAATAAACTAGATTTCACTTTATAGACTCGCCTCCAATTCTTTCTTGCGTGAGTCCAAGAACCCTCTCTTGGGGTCTGGATTGGGACCCCTTTCCAGTAACATGATCATCATGTACCCCCAGGTTGCCTGCAGTTATCAGATTCTCCTTTTCCTACTCTATTCCACCTTACAGACCACATCAGTCACCACATCTCATGGGCTCAGACTCCCAAACAGCCCTGAAATCTGCAATATCGTTTCCAGCCACACCACTCACCAAATAAGCTCCAGCCCCCTAATTTTTGCCCACATTTCGATTATTCCCCTAAGCGTTTCCCAAAGTGTGGAACAGGTACAACTGGTGGTTGCCTCACATGCTGCTAGGTGATTCTTCAACTATTTTTTTTTGTTTTTAATGGTCATTTTTTGTATTATATATTAAAATAAATTCTTAAGTAGCATTTCAAGACTACGTTTCCACAGGCATAATGGCTTTGGACAAACTTTCATGACGTTTGAATAACCTGAGGACTTTTTGAAAAGTCTCCCTCATATCCCAAGGGCCAATGCATACCCCAGACCAATTAAATCACAACCTCACGAGGTGGGCACAGGCTCAGGTCTGGAAACTCCCCAGGTGCTTCCAATGCAGACAAGTTGGGGGACCAGTCCATGAAAATGAGACTAAAACAGGAATTGAAGGAAAGAAGGCTGAGCCTACCTAAAGAAAATAAAGTAAATAGTAATATATGTGGTAAACTGCTAGGAAGGGTACCCAACTCCACCCCAGTTTGCCCAGTTTAGCAGCGAAAGTCTAGCATCCCAGGATCTCCGCTAAACCCGGACAGTCAGTTACCCTACTCAGATAAGGCTAAGTGTCTGAGGTTTAGGAAGCAGCGCTAGCAGTTTCCAAAATGAGTTCAGCAGAATGTTATCCACCATCCCTAGGGTATTAACAGCTGCGAGGCTACAAAGAGTTCCACTGTGGAATAAATGTGGAACACCCTAGGGATATTCCAGGATAAGTGGTTAAGTGAATGGTTTTCTTCAAAGTTAATTTCTCAAAACTTTCAATTTACTATGATACTTTATATTGTCTGAGAGAAGAATATAATATCCTGCATTTTTCAAACTTATTTGAGGACCTTTTTTGGTGAAGCACCTTATATACAATTAAGGTTTCAAGAAACATTCTTGGCAGATGCTGCTCTACATGTACTTCCAGACAATCTTTAGAAAATATAAATCTGATAATGTCACTGCTCCATTATCAACTTTTTGCTAGAAAAAAAAAAAAATCCAATCTCCTTTGCAGGTGGTCTACTTTCCAAGCTCTCCCATCTTTTACCCCTTCCTATGCTCAAGTCCAATGTTTCTCAAACTTTTGGAAGCATTCAGATCACTGGGGGATACTGTTGCAAAGCTGATTCTGATCCAGCAGGATTTCAGACAAGCCTGAGACTCTTTATTTCTATTGATGCCATCACTGCCGACCCAAGGACCACTTGCTGAGTAGCAAGGTTCTAGCCATATTCAGTTTTAAAGGTTGCTGTCTCTACTGAAAACCTCTGCGCCTAGAAGGCCCTTTCCCCACCTGGTAACATCCTACTTAACCTTGAAGATACTCAAGAACATCCGTTCCCTGAGATGACCTCCAGTACCCTCAAACAGAACTGTACATCTCAATTTTACGTTTAGAGCTCTAATGTGGCGCTTCACTCTACTGTACGTTGGCTATTTCTTTTTCTGCCTCTGCCAAGCCGAGCTCTCTGACAGCCTTTCTGTCTATATTCTCAGTGCCTGGCACACAGTAGTGACTTAATAAATCTATATAGAAGGATAGAATGGCCATGAAAAGGAGATAATATGTGAACTTTCTTGAAGGAGACGTTCAGAAAATAAGGATGTTATGCAACATCAAGTCTGTCAGTTTGGAGTTATGCGGTTGGGGACCTTCAGAAGGAGACAGAATGAGATTCTACGCTATCACTGCATAGAGTCCTATCACAAAGGAATAGCAGCACACATTTTTTATACTATATAAAAATAAAATAAAATTCCCAGGTTTCTTGACATGAAAACTAAATCCAGGTAATCTTCTGTTTAACATTTAACAGATGAAAAATCAACAGGCACAGTGGGAAATGAACCACCATTTCACCTCTAAATCTGTGTTCATCCACTTTATGGAGAATCCTTCTGACAATTCTAAGTTTAAACAAATCTTTGTGAAAAGAGTATTCCAGCAGGTTTAATGTAGTCACAGCTGTCAAAATCATGGGCAATGCATCACACTTAAGAGTTGAAAATGTGTCAATAATTATAATTACACACTTGTAGCAGATCTAATATACTTTCACCACCCTTTAACTTCAACTGATGTGAAATTAAAGCCACTTTCTTAAAAGTGCAACTCTTAGATCATAATTTAATCCTCAAGTAGATATAAAACCTGTCACACTACAGAGATACAGTACATTTTACTTAAGAAGAGAAAAGGCCACGGTATTGCAATATATCATTTTAGGTAAGGTGACCACCTTTAATGTGGAAAGGGTAAAATACATTATCAGGGTGACATAATCTTCAATATTTACTTCACCCATTTGTATTTAAAGATTGTCTCTTCAAAATTATGCATGACCCACAGCACAGAGGTAACAGCTAAAATTTAGGATTATTTCCTACCAATCTTTTTTTCTCTACATCCATATATATATGTTAACTACAAATCTGAAAGTGTACTACGTTTTATGTTTATGTTTACGGAACTGTACTACGGAACTGTACATAATTTATATGAAAGGAATTATACTATGTTTTTAGTGTCCTGCTTTTTTCACGTAATATTATGTGTACTCTCTACAATATTATGTGTACTCTCTACGGTCATTCATTCATTGCAACAAGTTATGTGTGCCTCCTATGCATAAGACAGTATAGTAGGCACAGAATAAACACACACACACACACACACAGAGTACAAAATAGACATACCTTGTATTTACTGATAATATATATAAGGTAGTATATGTAAGATATGGAAAATAATTAAGGCTCAAACTAGATGGAATAGCCAACAAAAGCCTCTTTGAAAAGGTAACTACCTTTAAAATGAGATCTGTCTCTGAAAATTCATCAAAAATAGTGTTTTTAGTGATTACATAAAATTCTATTCTGTGAATATATGTAAACCTAACCTCTGCTGTAGAACATTTACCTTTTTTTTTTTTTTTCAGACAGAGTCTTACTCTGTCGCCCAGGCTGGAATGCGGTGGCATGATCTCAGCTCACCGCAACCTCCGTTTCCCAGGTTCAAGAGATTCTCCTGCCTCAGCCTCCCGAGTAGCTGGGATTACAGGCGTGTGCCACCACGCCTGGCTAATTTTTTTATTTTTAGTAGTGACAAGGTTTCACCATGATGGCCAGGTTGGTCTTGAATTCCTGACCTCAGGTGATCTGGCCTCCTCTGCCTCCCAAAGGGTTGGGATTACAGGCGTGAGCCACCATGCCTGGCCTGTAGAACAGTTAAATAATTGTTTCTTTCTTTCTTCTTTCTTTTTTTTTTTTTTTTTTTTTTTTTGCTACTCTACACCTAGTTGAATACATTTATATACTTAAAGAGATTTAGGCAGAGCACAGCAGCTCAGGTCTGTAATCCCAGCACTTTGGGAGGCCGAGGCTGGTGGATCACCTGTGGTCGTCAGGAGTTCGAGACCAGCCTGGCCAACATGGCAAAACCCTGTCTCTACTAAAAATAAAAAAATTAGCTGGGTGTGGTGGCACATGCCTGTTATCCCAGCTACTCAGGAGGCTGAGGCATGAGAATCGCTTGAACCCAGGAGACGGAGGTTGCAGTAAGCCGAGATCATGCCACTGCACTCCAGCCTGGCAACAGAACGAGACTCCATCTCAAGAAAAAAAAAGAGACAGACAGAGAGAGATTGATTTAGTAAGTGATTTTCCTAAAATGAGTAACTAAGGGCTCAAAAATTTTCCAGAAGAAATGCATTTATATTAACAACCCAAATTCCAAGTCTTTCAACTTGGAATCCAAATACATTGCTTAATGTTGTAGGAGCAAATTCTTTTTTTTTTTTTTTCCTGACCTCGTGATCTGCCTGCCTCGGCCTCCCAAAGTGCTGGGATTACAGGCGTGAACCACCGTGTCCAGCCTTACAGGAGCAAATTCTAAAGAAAAAATGCAGTATGAGAAATAAACATAAATTTATATTAATTTTTTTTGAGACAGGGGTCTTTGTCACCCAGGCTGTATGGGATACAATAGCACAATCATGGCTCACTGCGGCCTTGGCCTCCCTGCTCAAGCAATTCTCCCACCTCAGCTTCCTGGGTAGCTGGGACTGTATACAGGTACATGCCACCACACCTTACTAATTTTTAAAAAAAAATTTTGTAGAGACACAGCCTTACTACGTTGCCCAGGTTAACCTCAAACTCCTGCACTCAAGGAATCCTCTTGCCATGGCCTCCCAAAGTGCTGTGATTACAAGAGTGACCCATTGTCACCGCACTTGGATACCACGCTTGGCCGAATTCCCATGAAATTTTGTTTACTTGGGTTTCAGTTTTTAAATAGATCTAGCTTGATAATCACCAGGAAATCCAATCATCTTTTTACACAATACTGGCTAAATATCTCAAAATTTCCAAAAATTCCTATTTTACCTTCACATTACAAAATATCAAAAGCTCAAAAGATCAAATCCAAAAGATCAATTCAAAAAATCAAAAGCTACCTCTTCTGGTCTGTTCCAAAGTCATAAATAAAATGTTGCTGTTTCTTAAAAACTGTCTATCATAGCCCTACTGCTTTTTTTTTTATAGCTATTATAAAAATAAAACTTTTTCCTTAAGTCTAAAAATCCATTGCCTCCACTCTTGATCAATAATAAAAAGCTGACTATATGAGTTTCCTGGTCACTAACTGCCTACTTACCACTCACCATATTTTTTTTTTTAAAAAAAGGTAATCAGCCATATAAGCTCTGCTTTTAATGTAAAGCACACACCAGACATAGTGCTTTAAAACAATCAAAGTAAAGCTGTGGTTAGCAAGGCTTCCAAAGCCCAGAGTTCTTTACAGACTCATACTTACACAGGAATAAAAAAAAAAAAAAAAAAAAAAACATAAAGCTCCATTTCCTGGAAGGACCAAAAAAGAGTGAGACTGAGAGAATCAACAAATTACTGAACTTTAGAAATAACTAAGTCTGTGCCCTTCTTAACAAATGAGGAAAGGAAAGCACCACAAAGACAAAGGTTAAGAAAACGACTTTCTTGGGCCACACAATTGGTTTACACCAGAGAACAGACGAGCATTTGAGTCTTAGGGTCATCTCCACACCACATTGCTTCACAAATACAAAGCAAAAACCCAATTCATGGCACAGCCATGAAATTTAAAATGTAACTATCCCTTGATTCAGCAATTCCAATCCTTGGTATTTATCTCCAGATACACAGGAGCTAGATTATTGATAGATAGATAGATAGATAGATAGATAGATAGATAGATAGACAGACAGACAGACAGACAGACAGGCAGGCAGGGCGCGGTGGCTCACACCTGTAATCCCAGCACTTTGGGAGGCCAAGGCGGGCAGATCACCTGAGGTCAGGAGTTCCAGACCAGCCTGGCCAACATGAAGAAACCCTGTCTCTGCTTAAAAATACAAAATTAGCCTGGCATGGTGGCGGATGCCTGTAATCCCAGCTACTCGGGAGGCTGAGGCAGGAGAATCGCTTGAACCCGGGAGGTGGAGGTTGCAGTGAGCCAAGATCGCACCATTGCACTGCAGCCTGAGCAAAAAGAGGGAAAATCCATCTCAAAAAAAAAAAAAGAAAGAAAAGAAAAAGATAGATAGATAGATAGATAGATAGATAGATAGATAGATAGATAGATAGATAGATAGATTGATTTTTGTAGGCATGGGGATATGTTTCAAGACCCCCAGTGAACGCCTGAAACCTCAGGTAATACTGAACTCTATCTATGGACAGTCCCTGAATTAAATGGTTTTACTGTACACCCTTCCTGTACTTCAAATCTTGTATTGTGCACACATATTACTGTCATAATATGACTAGTATCAAAAATAAAACAACATAATAAAATTATTTTATTTCTAGGAAAAAATGTATAGGAACTCATATTACTGTGCACATGTAATAAAATAAAGCTAACCAGGAACGAAAAATAAAAACACCAATTTGAATTAAACTAAAAATGTCACAGTTATATGGCCCCAAAAGGAGACAAGTCTCTAAGAGAACAAAAGAAATGCCCTCCTGGAAGATTTCCATGTACAACACTCACATCTGAGACAGATTCACCCTACTTGTGCTTAGAATTGTCCTAAACAATAAGACCTTTAGGGATCAAAAGGGAACCAAGTAGGAGAAGACAGAGGAGCTGAGGTGGACATAGCTGATTAAGAAACAATAAGTTGGAGGGAATCCTAAGCAAACAAGCCAAGGAGAAAAAAAAAAAAAAAGCTTCTCTGAATTTGAAAAGGACATTCCATTCTAAACTGGTTAAAAGCAAGGATAAATCTCAAGCACAGAGCATTTTCCTCTGGCATTTTTTTCCCATCTTGGGGCTCCAGCAACTTCTTTTTCACATTTTGTATCATCTATGATACCAAGAAAAGGTCACTATTAGAATTCGTTTTACCTTAATAAGGCTCAGTGAAATAGGCACAGACATAAGTTACAGGTGTTACCCATCAAACAGCGTATCTGCCTTTGATTCTACGAGCAGAGGTTTTACCAGTTCCCATGTTCAAAAGTTGAAGACTGTTATTTTACTCCTCTATTCGGATAAACAGTTGATTTATTTGCAAGATAAGGCACTTGACCCCAAAAAGTCAATATGAGACTTTGAACTGTTTGTAGCTGGTTCATTTTTTCATTCAGACCTCAACCCACTTCTTCCCATTTCCAAAAGGAAGCTCTCCCCCAGGGCATGCTCATCCCTCACCAATCACCAGTACAAACCCAATAGTCAATACAAAGCCAAAGCCCCAAACCCTCATCTCCAGAGTTCCAGTACCATAGTCCCAGCTTCTCACAGGGCTCATGTAAGCATTCTTCTGGGTTCTCGCTCTACCAGAACCTCAAACCCAACACCACAGTCCATCCCAAGCCAGGTCCTCTTGGCAACCTTCCATTTTCTTTTAAGAGCAACACCATTCTCCCCGTCATCCAGGTTCCAAAAGTCATATGTTTGCCCAACCCTCTCATCGCAAAAGTAATTTATTCACCAAGCCCTATGGCTTCTCCAGCCCAAGGCTAAAACCCTAGTTCCATCTATTCTCATTTCCTCCTGGCTTCTGGGCTTCCCACTCCACTAGACCAATCATCCTTGACTAACAGAAGGCTATGTGCCAGGGCCTCAAACTCATACACCTATAGGGTCAATCCAGTTGGCCTACAGGAACCAAGTAGGCGAGGAGTTTAAAACAAACAAACAAACAAACAAAACTGTCAGTGCAAGAACAATAAATAGCAACTAACACCGAACCTCAGCGTCTGGGAGAAAATAGGATGAACTGAGACAGTAGCAGCCACAGCACACACGTCTCCCTCAGACAGACACGGTCAAAAGAAGATCTGGCAGTTTCTTGTAGGAAGGAATACGGCCCTGGGGCTGCCAGAGTTTTCAGTGTTGCAGGAGCAGCTGGACATTTTGATTTTTTTTAAAATGAAAATGTCCCCCATTTTTACATGTTAGTAACTATGTTTTTTAAAAAATGTCTTAAATACAGTCTCAAACAGGACAGAACTCTGAGGTATAATGAGCTCAGAGACCACCAGTTTTCAACCTCTGCTCTGGTGCACACTGATGGTGATGTAGGAATTTACAGTCTGAGTTAAAGTTCAGATGTGTAACCTTAGACATTTATATCACCTCTCTAGGCCTCAGTTTCTCCCTCTATAAAATAGGCATAAGAGTAGGTACTTTAGCTGGGCGCGGTGGCTCACGCCTGTAATCCCAACACTTTGGGAGGCTGAGGTGGGCGGATCACAAGGTCAGGAGATCAAGACCATCCTGGCTAACATAGTGAAACCCCGTCTCTAGTAAAAATATAAAAAATTAGCCGGGCATGGTGGCGGGCACCTGTAGTCCCAGCTACTCGGGAGGCTGAGGCAGGAGGATGGTGTGAACCTGGGATGTGGAGCTTGCCGTGAGCCGAGATCACGCAACTGCACTCCAGCCTGGGTGACAAAGCGAGACTCCGCCTCAAAAAAAAAAAGAAAAGAAAAAAAAGAGTAGGTACTTTATGGAGTATGAGTGAGCATTAAATGAGATAATGCAAGAGGCTAGACCAAGGCCTGTTTTCATGCCATATCTTAACTTCCAGCCTGTCATTCAAAGTAAACCATAATGTGCCTCTAAATCTCCCTTTCTAAGCTTGTTCCTATGTTGCTCATCTTGATGTGCTCTATAGAGTCAAGCCACATCACAAAGCACTTTGAACTGTGAACGTGCTGTTCCTTTCAGTTGTCTAAGGTCTTGCATGTTACCCTGAGAAGCTACATCCCAGGACACAGAGTCTGAGACCAGTGATTAAAAATATGTGCAACTGCCAGGCACAGTGGCTCACGCCTGTAATCCCAGCACTTTGGGAGGCCAAGGTGGGTGAATCACGAGGTCAGGAGTTCAAGACCAGCCTGGCCAACATGGTGAAACCCTATCTCTCCTAAAAACGAAAAAAAAAAAAATAGCTGGACATGGTGGCACGTGCCTATAATCCTGGCTACTCAGGAGGCTAAGGCAGAAGAATCACTTGAACCTGAGGCGGAGGTTGCAGTGAGCCGAGATCGCGCCATTGCACTCCAGCCCAGGCAACAGTGCAAGACTCCGATTCAAAAAAAGAAAGATGTGCAACTATCTTTTCTACAACTTGGCCTCTAAATAAAAAACAACCCCCTTATATTTACTTGTCCCATTCCCTCTTTTTGGAATGTTGCCTATGCTACAACCTATACACGTATAGATACCTCTCAAAATAACATCCAACTGGTACCTCTTTCAGAGGCCAAACAGCCACCTCCTTAAAGGTGTTGGTTGATCCTTATCCCTCTGTAACTTGTGACCAAGATATTCAGAGTTCTGCCACTAATAGTCAGACGTGTAATTATTCACTCCCTTACTCAAGTGAACCTTAATATTAACTTGATATTAACTGAGCTTTCTATGCCCAGCCTCACCTACAGGAAGACCTGATAAATGCTCAATAAATAAAGGACAAAGAAGAGGGGAAAAGATGAAGGAGGAGGAAAGCAAGATTTTAATGATAAGAACAATGACAACAATTAAGCTCTTGTGTCTTTGAATGCAAAGAGCTGTACCTACTAACGATTTGCTTTCATTTTTTATTTCTGAACAATATATGGGGGTCATCTTCCCTACCTCCCTCTCATCCTTTGGGTGTGTGTAACCTCGGCTTCTCCTTATTCTTGAACGTCAACAACCTCTTCAAGAATAATCTAAATAAACAGGGAGTTAAGTGGCTCCTGCCACCATTCTAAATGAATCAGTCCCACCTTTGATGCTGATGGGGATCAAGATGATGATGATGATGATGCACACTGGAGCTGGTCCAAATCACATATTACTCACTTTAATCTGATTTGGAAACAAGTAAAGACCCTTACACAGAAAAAATAATCTAGCGAGGGAGAGGAGCATAGGGGTATGAACTTTCTGTAAAATGACAGAAATCCACACAAAAAGAAAAACAAAAGTCTCATCCAGACTAGCAACTATTCAATAAACAAATTAAGGCTACTTTCCACAATACTTAGAATAGTTTTTTTCTGACTGCTTATTAGGACCCATTAGCAAGTTGTAAAATCAGTTTAATATATAAAGACTAGAATTTTTAAAATAAAAATTGAATATTAATTAAAAAGCATTATAATATTTTTTGTAGAACTTGTAATTCGGCTTTATTTTTAACACCCGTGCACATGCATGTATGTTTGTGTGTGCACCAGGTCATGATATAAAATGTACTGCTGAGTGTTAAAATGTTTTAAAAATACTGAAATAGGCCGGGCGCGGTGGCTCAAGCCTGTAATCCCAGCGCTTTGGGAGGCCGAGACGGGCGGATCACGAGGTCAGGAGATCGAGACCATCCTGGCTGACACGGTGAAACCCTGTCTCTACTAAAAAATACAAAAAATTAGCCGGGCGAGGTGGCGCGCGCCTGTAGTCCCAGCTACTCGGGAGGCTGAGGCAGGAGAATGGCCTGAACCCGGGAGACGGAGCTTGCAGTGAGCTGAGATCCGGCCACTGCACTCCAGCCTGGGCGACAGAGCAAGACTCCATCTCAAAAAAAAATAAAAATAAAAAAAATTAAAAAAATTAAAAAAAATAAAAATACTGAAATAGAACATTTATGTTTATATAAAGTAAGCTCTGCTGACCGAGCTTTTGTTTTTTACTAGGCCATCCTCATAAGATATTTGTTCTTGCCACTTATTGTTCACAACAACTCGGGTTCTTCAAGTTCAAGATAAGCATATGAAAACTGTATGAAAAATAGCATTGGGCACATGTGTCCCTTATCGTGAAAAGAAAGGTGTCACTCTAGATAACTACCTACACTTTCACTCATACGTATATTTCTATCTTGTGTAAGTCCCTGACATCAGGACAAGGGATATTCCTCCCTAAGCTCCAGCCTTTACGGTCATGTTTGCTTATACACATTAACTCACTACTTACAGAGAGTAAATCAAGCACATCTTACTTTCACTCCAAGCGTAGTCAACACTCATCAATAGCTGCAATAGTGGAAGTTTCGGAACTTGGTTTAAAACATCACCTCAACTCATCCTTTCTATTCCAGAATGCTCAAGTTCTTCTTACTGCATATTTTCCTCAGTACCCACTTTCCAAACTCCCAAGTATCATCCCACTTCTAACGTCCAACTTTGTCCACAATCACCCCACCTTCATTCTCCCCTCTGTACATTTCTAAAGTTCAAGGTTATATTTTTGGAGGGCCTATCAATATTCTTCTATAACTGGCTAAAAAGGAATCCCCCAAACCAGAGCAACCTTGCTTTTCAATGGCATGGTGATATTAATAGCCAATCTTGGCTTTCATAGATAAGCAAAAACACACAGCCATCAAGTATTGAAGATGAAAAGTTACTTGTGGTATGTCCACTGATTTCAGCCCTTAAAATCTCTCAGAAGAGGAGTTTACTTTGGATTCCATCCATTTTCCAAAGAGGTCACCTACATTCTTCCACCTCTCACACAAGCATTGCCCACCACTATATTTTCACTGTCAACTGTTTGGAAACATACGCAACAGGAAAAAGTCCGAGTAAAGTAATTGATTCACTGAGTGTTTGGGTCCTAACTATAAATAATAAAGGATTCCCTGCTCTGTAGGATATAAAAAATTAGTGAGATATTCTTCCCAAAAATGGAAGCATCACCCTTAAATATAAAAACAAAGAAAGAAACATATGCTGAAAAGAACACAATAAATGTCTGTGGAATTGACTAAGCACAGGTTATAACATTAAGCACTAAGAAGAGGTATCAAAAGCAGTTCCTTCTACATAGAATGTCTTTCATTCCCACTTTCCAAACTCATCCTTACGGACCACAGTGACTAGTATCATCTTGTCCCCGATTTCCCTGATTCCCTAGAGGACTGGGTCCCTTTGCTCCCTTAATATGCAATCATCCCTTCATTCTCTCGGCAATTCAAAAAGATTTATTGACCGTGTGGTCTAGGCCAAGCATTGTGTTAGGTGCAAAAGTTACACAAAAGATGAATAAAACAGTCCCTTGCCTCAAGGAGCCCAGGGAGAGAATTTGAAAGGTTTTAAATTGGTGAAGGGCAATGACTTGTGCAGAAAGAATCAATGGAGGAATGAACAACTTGAAGTCTTTGCCCTCAGAGAGATCAATCACGTCCCATAATAAGAAATGGGGATGATAAAACCTAGGAGACTGTCGAAAGGCAAAACGGCAATATCCAGAAAGCAGTCTTCCTTAGTAAGATTACTCTGAGCCTTGAAGAATCTGGGTCCCCCAAAAAGGAGGGGAGTGGGGGGCAATGGAGAGACCAGAACAGCCAGGGTTTGGCCTCAAGATGAATGAGAACTGACCTTGGGCGATCCCTCAGGATACTTATGCTAAAAGTAGTCTCACAGGGATCCCCCCTCTTCAAAACAACCTTCACCTACTGCACAAGCCTCCACAAAATTTAGGAAGACTGAAATTTAAAGTTACTTTCCCAGTCACAGAAATAAAGGCCAAATACCCAGAGTCAACAATGAAGCAACTCTAATGGGCAAAGTGGAATGTTGGTCAGAGAGTGAAACCCAAAAATCAAACAACTGAAGAGCATTGGCTCTGGAAAACAAAGCTGACGGATCACATAAGAGCCCTTATACATATAAACAATCTCACATTTCCAGAACTGCCTAGAAGAGCACAGGAATAGTATTCGCATATGCGGTCAGTTTGAATATTAGGGGCAGAGGGTGTATGTGTGTTAACTCAGAAAAGGAAGCTGCCGAATCTCTTATTAGTTAATTTTGAGAGTGTGAGTTCAAGCAAAACTACCTCCCATCTGAACCAAAGGCTGTGATGTGCCAACCACACCAAATTGATGAGGCTCTTTCGAAAGCAGTCTTTCATTTGAATGTCCTTCCAACAGACAAATCCTAGTTTAGAACTTCTGATTCTTAAACTTAACATGGCAAGCAAGAACACTCCATGGCCAACTGCTAAAAATGAGGAGGTAAATCTTCCATTTGGTTCTTCTGAGAACTGGAATTGGCCACAGAAAGAAACACAAAGTTTTCACTCCAAAAGATCAAAGAAGGCATTTTGTACCAGGAAACCCAATTCCAAATCCTCATTTCCAGGAATAAAGCCACAGTGCCCAGTGCTTGCTTGGGAAAATAAAACAGGAGATTCTGCGGATTCCAATTAAAATTTCTGATGGCTTTATTTCCCAGCCTCACCAGTTTAATGTTGCTAACATTTCATCCAGGCCCTGCTTTAACTTAAATACTGCTTCCAGCTCTGAATGGTCACACCTTACTACTGGGTAAAAAGGAAAGTGTCTTAACACTTCACGACAGCATTCTTTGCCCCATCCCAAGTGCTAGATATATAAGACAAGGTGATGCTGAAAAGTGCTAGCTTCAGCCCAGGCTGTGTCTCCCATAACTACAGCCAGGTGAAACCTCACTGCAGCCCACGCTATTTAGTTGCAATACTGGAAAGGAGAGTAGAAGCAGGAGAAAATAGGGGAGGAGGGGTATATACCTCAACCTTATTCAAATATAACAAACAATGAGCTTGCTTTACAATTATTTCCTGGGGTCTTGTCAATCAGCCAATAGTTCTTGTGTACCTACTGCATACAAGGCACCAAGCTAAATCTATAGTCAGCATAGTGCAGTAAAATATTCCCTAAATAATCATTATGTTAATAGTTATGTGCTTAATTTTCTTTATCATTTTACAAAAAAATGTATCGTGTATGTAGGTTATAAAGTCTAAAAATAAAATCATCACCTATGAACCCATCACCCAATCCAAAAACCAGAACATCACCAATACTGTATCATCTACCTACCTCCTCCATTTTTATTCCAGGTCCCTGCACCATACGCACACTCCACATAATCTTTATTCTGAAGTTGGGATTTCAGTGCAAGTACAAACACATATTTATGACTACCTCCTATTCCTAACAAGTGAGTTGGCTTTCCAAATACGGTAGTAATACACAATTTCCTCTTTTAAAAAAATGATGTCTTTAGGTTCTTTTCTTTAAGTGAATCGTTGCTTTAAAGAAAAATATTAATAGAGTAAGTGGGACTCAGCCATGGTAAACTCAGGAAGACAGTATGTGAGTGAATGAAGTTTGACAATCACTGGCAAAAGTGGCCAAGAACATGAGTTCTGAAGTCCTGCAGACCTCTGGTTCAAATCCCCATTCTACCACCGAAATTTGCCAAGCTTCAATTTCTTATTGTAGAAAGGTAAAGTAACAATAAGACATATGGTATTTGTGGAAATGTCATGAAAAAGCACCTGTAAAGCCCAGTGCCTAGCACATATCCAGCACCCCTAAACTATCCTGTCATTAAAGCCACCCAAACATATCAAAGAGTTTTGCCACCATCAGTGGTTTGCTTCTCCAGAATTCCTACTGAGTTGGGCATGAGATCTCTTCACATAAAAATAAATCAAGATGCAGGGATCCAAGAGCAGAACAAGCCACAGATGACAGCTCCCAGTCCCAGCACTGATTCCATCTTCACCTCATGACCTTGAAGAGCAGGATCATTTTTCAGATCCATTTCTGTCCTGCCCCTCTCCCTCAGAAGACTGGACTACTCAATCCAAGCCTGAGAATTACCTAGAAGCCTACCATGACCATCACGGGACTAGTTCAGAACAATCTAGGGCAAGACAGAGGCATAACCACTATATCCTGACTCAATCTCTGTTATACCTTTCTTGGACACATGAAGAAAATCTGGCAAATCACTACTTTGAAAAAAATTCATTACAATTCTATTAATCAAATTAAATTCCTCACTTCTGAAATTAATATATTACATTCCTGAATATGGCATCTTTACTCTGAATCCTTAATATTCCTTTAAATTCCTCACAGATAACAACAAACTTGCTTGGATTCAAATGATCACTCTCTTCCAAGGTACAAAAGTTCTAAGACTACTATCTAACTCAGGTTTTATTTAAAATCACCCTCTCCATTTCAAGTAAAACTCAACAACACAGCTGGAAAGGGAGGGCATGAACCCAATCTATAATCATCGCAATCCTTAGTCTTTGTCACTTATCCGAAATTTATCTATACATCATTCACCACCTGTGAGTACCCGCATAAGGGGTAATAGTAGAAGTGCTATTTTCCAACATCCAGTTACATCAACTTCAGGCCTACATTTCAGCTTCAAAAGAATCGCATTTTTTAAAATCCCAAGACAGAAAATAAAAACAAATGAATCATAAAATAAGTGATCGAAGTCCCATCCAGGCATAAGATAACCTTCTGACCCCTATGTCCCCATCAGTGAAATGGATGAGGCCCATATTCCAAACTTAAGCAGTCTGCACACTATAAAGCTGCATGGAGAGGCCGATGTCTGAGGTCAGCACAAGTCTAGTGTCTGCTGGCTGCCCAAGCCTGGGCCCCTGGCCAGCAACCCACCTCCAGAGACAAGTGCCAGGACATACTATAGTGTTTCCATTTAAGGCCCGCCACTTGGATCAGCCCATCTCTGAAATTTCTTAACACCACCTTTCCAGGAAGAATTTTTTTGGGGAAAAGGGAGGTGGTGTCTATTTTTTGCCACCGCCTTCCCTTGGGCTGTCAGAGCAATCTGCATCTCTGGGACAGGATTCTTTAAAACCACTGGGTTATGTCTCAATTCATGGGCCTCTTTTCAAAAATATGTAAAAGCACGTATGGAACGGCCCCTTTGCCCATCACCTAACTCTTATCATACATCCCTCAAAAAAGAAAGAAAAGCCCAATAAAATTGACAAGTCCATTGTGTTACCTTGCTGCCTCTCCCCAAAAGTCAAATTCATGACAACTTTTTAATCAAGACTTTTCTTATGTTACTAAGTGGAACGTTTTCTTCTCTAAGTAGCTTCTCTTCCATGCAAGCGGCGTTCAAATCTCCAGGGGAAAGGAGGGGTGGGGAGGGGGTGGGAGACTATCTGGCACAAACTGGACAGAGCCGAGCCAGTCTAGAACCCGACGGAAGTTACTGAATCCAGCGGCCCCAGAGGCCCACATCTCTTCTTAGGGCGCCCGAGGTTCTAGCCTCACTGTTTTGGTTACAGTGTTGAAGGAAGGGTTTTAAACTTGGCAAAGTACCGTGCAACATCTGTAACCACATTTGCCTTCTGGGGATCGGAAGATGAATCCCACATTCCTGGCTTTGAAGCTTTTTGAAACTGCAGCTAGGAAGAACCGAGGGAGGGAGGGAGTTGAGCAGAGTTTATTGGCTGTCTCTCCAGCAGAAAATTCCTCTTGGAAGAGATGGATATTTTGAGGGTGGGGGAAATTCGCCTATCTATCTCCTTACTCTCTACCAAGCTCTGCTAGGAAGGTGAGCCCCGTGGCCCCGCGGCCAGATCGATTTAAAAGTCAGAGTCGCACACCCTGAAGGAGTTCACAACACACACACACGCACACACGCACGCACACACACCCCAATGCAAGCCTGAGACCCCCGCTCCACGCCTCTGCCCTCCCCCCCCCATATCCCACCAGCAGTTCAGGCCCAAAGCAAGACAGTTTTGTTCCGCGGCTGCTTCCCCCACGGAGTGGGGATCAAGCTTGGGGGAGAAAGGAATGAAAGCGAGGGGGAGGCACCGCAGACGCCCACCCTGCCACCCCCGATCCCTGCCTCTTCTCCCGCTAGGCTACCTCCTCCCTCGGTCCTCCCGGCTCCAGCAGGCGCGGCAGGCGACCTGCGCTCACCTCGGGTCCCGCCGCGGCCGGGGGCTGAGCCGGGGGAGGCGGAGTGCAAGGCAGCCGGGCGCTGCAGGTCGGCGCGGCGCGGGGCGGCGCGGGGCGGGGCGGGGCGGTGCAGCCGGCGAGGGAGCCCGGAACTCTGCGGGGCCGGCAGCCGGGGACCGAGGGCCGGCCCAGAGCAGCGGCGGCTGCGGCGGCTGCAGCGGAGCGGTGCGTGGGGCCGGGGGCTTCCCAGCCCTGGGGCCGGCACGGCTGGCCGAGGAGCAGGCTGGCAGCGGCAGCGGCGGCAGCGGCAGCCACCCGGGGGAAAGAGCCGGGGGAGGGCGGGGAGGCGGGGTGAAGAGGAGGAGGAAGGGGAGGAGGGCGGGCGGAATAAACTTCCCGAGGCGCAGAGGCTCGGGCTGGGAGCACGGTCGCGGGCGGGGCGGGGCGGGCGGACCAGCGAGACTTGCCCCCGGGGGCGGTGGGGGAGACCGTCACAGAGAGTAGAAAAGTTCCCCCAGCGCCGAGGGGGAGGCTGCGGCGGCGGCGGCGGCTGCAAAGAGCAGGAGCCGGAGCGGGAGGAGCGGGAGGAGGAGGAGGAGGAAGTGGCTGCGGAGCGCTCGGCCAATGAGTGTCTGGAGCTGTGATTAACCAGGCAGCAACACATCATTTCCTCCCGGCGCGGATCCAGGGAGCCGGGAGGGGAGAGAGGAGGCGGCGGGGCGGGGCCGTCCCCGCGCCCCCTGCAGGCGCCCGGCCGAGGGCGAGCCCGCCGAGCCCTGCCGAGCTTGACCGCGCCGCCCCCGGCGCGCCGGGCGCTGTCTGGCGGGTCGCTCGGCCCGCCGGATGGAAGCTACAAGCGCGCCGCCAGCGGGGCTCCTCGGAGGCGGCGGGGCAGGCCCGAGCTGGGCTCCCGTGGCCGGGGTGGGAGGAGAAGAGGCCGCGCGGCACGGGTGAGTGCCCAGGTAGGCGCGGGCGGGGCCGTCTGGACAGCTCCCGAGGGCACGCGGGGCAGGCGGGCGGACGGGCGGGCATCCCGGGCCCAGGGACTGCGGGCGGCCACCTACTCGAGCCCTGCATGTCAGACTTGGGCTGGATTCTCAGAGAGAAGCCTTAGCATTCTCATCCAGGCCATCTCTGACCTGCCTTCAAATCCCCTTCCACTTTGCTCATTTCCTCGCAAGGTCTAGGGTTATGCAAGAGCTTGCCGTGTTCGCCGTTGGCTTCCTTAGTAACAGAAATAAGCATGGAGGGGCTTCTGCAGTGATCTAGCCCTGTCCTAGGCGCCATGGGAGCTTACAGTGGAAAGGCAGGAACATTCTCCGCTGCAGAGAGGCCGATAACCTCGGTCCTTAGATACACAAAAACGCCCCAGTGTGCTAATATTACCCAGAGCGTCAAAAAGGCAAGCAAGGATCAAATTTTGCATGGTTCCTGCTGAGTGTAAAGGAAAGCACTAAGCCATTTTCTCTGCCCTCTAGAAGCTTATAATGTACAGCCCTATCACAAAGCAAAATAAAAACATGAAACCTATAAATGGGAATGCCATAAAGTATTTTTATCTCTACAGGTTCATTCATGCAGAGGGCATTTATTGGGTGACTGCAGTACTGCAAAAGGTTGCAAAGGAAATGGAAGATCTGGTCCCAGCAGGTTGGGAGTTTACGATCTAATTAGAAACACAAGGCATATATACGTGAAAAAACTAGAATCCCCAGCTGTAAGCAAAAGGATGGAGTAGGTGGGGGCATTTTCTTCATAAAGAGGAGGGCTTTGTACCTGTATGATTGGAGAGGATCAGGAGAGGCAAGTTCAGTACCAATCAAGGCAAGAGCACCTATATGTGTCCCTGCTCTATAGAATGATATAACAGGGCCCTCATTGTCACTTGGCTGAAGTGTCAGCTCTGCCACTTACAAACTGTTTTGACCTGGGGCACATTTTTAACCTAAGAAGGGAATAAAGGTTGTCTTGTGAGGTGGTTGTACAGTTCAAATGAGATTACAAACGTGAAAGCTTGTGAAGCTCAATCATGTACATTCACGGAGTCCTCATTGTACAAACTAGCCCCTTCTTGGTAACCTTTAGAGTTCCCTCCTAGGTTGTAAGCTGCAAGAGGGCAGGGACCAGGTCTGGTTGTATTCATCATGTATCACAATGCCTAGCAGAAGGGTTCATGTGGGTGTTCAATAAAATTTTGCTGAGTAGGTAAATGAATTAATGAATCCCGTTATGCTTTGAACAGTTCCTATTATTTGCTCCTTAAGCAGTTCTTTCAATAGTGGTCTTATTGTGTGGCTGGCTCAGTGAAAAACCCTCTAACTCAACCTCCTGTGACTAACTTGTGTGCCAGGAGACTGGGAGAATTCTGGATGGTACTGTCAGAGGCATTCGAACCAGAGAAACTCCATTTTGAATGAGGGCTGGGAAAATGAGGCTGAGACTGGCTGGACTACATTCTCAGAAAGTCAGGCTTTCCTAGCCTCTAGACCTTTACAGCTAAGGGAACAAATTAATAATGTTTACTAAACAAACCCAGACTTGGGAGTGTCCAGATATCCCGATATCTGGAGAACAAAGGTATTCCTAATTTTGCTTTAAAAGTAATATTGATTCTTGCAAAATATAGTAATTAATTTATTTATTACAAACTCTTATAGCAGAGCACATCTCCCGGTATATACAAGCGATGTACCTAGCATGGAATCGTTCCTCCTCTTACTTTCGGCAACATCCTTCTTTGTCTATGGAGTAGGTGTCCTTTCACCACTTTACTTTCTTAATAAACTGGCTTTTACTTTACACTGCGGACTCGCCCTGAATTCTTTCTTGCGTGAGATCCAAGAACCCTCTCTTGGGGTCTGGATTGGGACCCCTGCCCTATAACATATACCTGGCAACCACAGATGGGACTTCAGTGCAGAAACCCTGATCCAGCAGCTACCTTTGGGTAAGTGTTGGGGTCCTGTAACAGTACTTGTGGCCTTTTAACATAAAGAGTGTGTGTGTGTGTGTGTGTGTGTGTGTATAAAGCAAGAGGCAAAAGGCTCCTCCACTCCTCCATCAGGATACAGCCTTCCACACAAGCCCTGTGCACACAAAGATACAGCCCTTTGGCTTGGACACCTTAATCCGGGGTTTCTCAACCTTAGCACTATTGACATTTTTGGCTGGGTAATTGTTGTGAATGCTGTCCTGTGCATTGTAAGATGTTTGGCAGCATCCTTGACCTCTACTCACTAACTGCCAGAACACCCTCCCGTCACAGTTGTGACAACCAAAAATGTCTCCAGACAGTGCCAAATATCTCCTGGGAGGGGGTGCCAAACTACCTCCTGTTGAGACCCGCAACCGTACTCTAAGATCTAATTCACTGATTGAACTCTGGTGGAAAATCACACTAGTAAAGTTACTTGGAGGAAATACATCTTCTGTTATTCTAAGATTTTCAGATCTCCTCAATCATATGTTTCAAGGAGCACGACTCTTGCTAATTAATTGCCTGCTGCATTGTGAATTGGCATCTCTTCTGTTTTCTGCATATCCTCCTCCTTTACGCCCAGATCAACATGTTCATTTCTAAAAATCAACAGCTTTCAAAAACTATTAAGAAACAGGGTCTTGAGCAACATAAGAGTCCCGTATGATATTTTTCTATAAAATTGGGGGAATTTATTTTATAAAATTTTGCAGACAGCTTCTCTGTTACAGTGTGTTAAGCTTTTAGATTTACAAACAATAACCACATCCTCTTTGTACTCAGATTGTGATACAATAAGTATATAAGTCATAATTTTTTTAATTATTTTATTTAACATATTTAACCTCACTGAGTACTTTTCTTTCATCTTGGAACCATTTCTTTTTGGTTTCAGAGAGAGGTTTTATTTCATAATGGGATAAAAACATGTTTTCTTAGCTGGGTGCAGTGGCTCACGCCTGTAATCCCAGCACTTTGGGAGGCTGAGGCGGGTGGATCACTTGAGATCAGGAGTTCAAGACCAGCCTGGCCAACATGGTGAAACCCTGTCTCTACTGAAAATACAAAACTTAGCCAAGCTTGGTGGCACGTGCCTGTAATCCCAGCTACTCGGGAGGCTGAGGCAGGAGAATCACTTGAACCCAGGAGGCGGAGGTTGCAGTGAGCCAAAATGGGGCCACTGCACTCAAACCTGGGTGACAGAGTGAGACTCTGTCCCAAAAAAAAAAAAAAAAAAAAAAAAAAAAAACACGTTTTCTTAAAATCTGTAACATAAAAATCAGTTTAATTGTCAACTTCCAGAAGCAGATTCTTCAGAATATTGGTGGGATATTTGAGAGCTGGTGATAATTCATAAAAATCCTGATGGATTGATGTGCTGTTCAACTTAATAAATGTTTCTTGAAGAAAAATAAAGATTAATAGTGGAAGGAAGGAACAAACAAATCCAGATAAGTCTGTTCACTAAGTAATGGGCATGTAGAACGAAAAAAAAAAATCCCTCCTTATAGAAGACAATAGTACCATGTTTGTGATGTGAACAGATTTTTATTCAGCAAACAATATCATCTGTCTTATTAAATAAGGTTATTTGAAGCACAGGTTTTATATAGTTTTGTTTATATTTAGTTTCAGTTTCATAGTTGTATAGTGGTTACAATATATGCAGATGAGTTTATACAGGTAGGCATCCACACAACCTAGAAAAATGGCGAAGGTTGAGGGTTGAATGTGGTATATGGTTAAAATAATTTTCCAATTTCTATTTTGTTAGACTAGAATAATGACATATACTCCTAGGGAGGTCTCCAGGTTCTCTATGAATTCTTGAAATTTGTGCTTTTGCATCAATCACAATGTTTTCGCAACAATATATTAAAGAAATTCATATTGTGTATATTGTGGATCATATGAGTGTCTACCATGCAACTATGACCCCATTGCCTTTTTTGCTATGTGCCTAAAAGGACATCCACCTTATTTAAATGATGTTTTAATAAAAATAAGGCATTACTGAAGGTTCATGGTCATTTAAAAAAAAAAAAAAAGGTACATACATTTTAAAGCCATGTATATCACTCAAGTGTGAGAAATACTAGCCCAGATGCATCATAACTGTTCTTAGAGAATAATGAATTAAAAGGCCTTGAGATCTGAAAGGGCCTAATCCTGAGGCCCTAAGAAACCAATAGTATATTCTAAAGATCTAAGCAACTCGATCAAAATAGTAGGGGGTGGAAGAGAAAATCATAAGCGGAAAGGATTACTAAAAGTCCTGTCTGGCTTGGCACCCTTTTTCTCAAAAGGTAAACATTTAAACCAGTCAGGACAGACATTTGTTTATCTTCCAAGTTAAACTTTCCCAGGTGTATCAATGACTCATTAATTGTGCATTTCATATAAGAGTTCACTGGCCACCTACCATATTCAGGGAACTATGAGAGTTATTCACAGAGTCCTCAAGCTGCCTATAGTTGAAATGGGAGGTCAACGCAGTCACTTCTGGCATGGCAGACTACATACAAACCACTGTGTGACTATGGGCCAACAGTGTGATATAAGAGGCATTACAAAATTATGCCAATTATTTATTAAATGGTATTGAGGCACTTGGAAAAAAAATTCTGTTAGTGCCTCCCCTCAAGCCATTTCTGAAAATATTTCCAAAAGGAATAAAAAGTTAAATATATACACATATATTTAATCATAAAATTAAAGCAAATGTAGGTAAATATTTATCTTTAGATGGGAAAAGAACTTTCTAAATAAAAGTAATGGAAGAAATAAAGGTTTATTTGCTTGACTACAGGAAAAAATTTCCCTAACATTCTGATTTTTGTCCAAAATGTTCCCTAAAAATGTTTAAGAAAAATCAAACAAAAGAAGATATTTTTTTTTTTTTTTTTTTGAGATGGAGTCGCTCTGTCACCCAGGTTGGAATGCAGTGGCATGATCTCGGCTCACTGCAAGCTCCACCTCCCAGGTTCACACCATTCTCTTGCCTCAGCCTCCCAAGTAGCTAGGACTACAGGTGCCTGCCACCATGCCCGGCTCATTTTTTGTGTGTTTAGTAGATACGGGGTTTCACTGTGTTAGCCAGGATGGTCTAGATCTCCTGGCCTGGTGATCCACCCACCTCGGCCTCCCAAAGTACTGGGATTACAGGCATAAGCCACCGTGCCTGGCCTTTTCTTTGTATTTTCAACACATGCTCAAAGGGTTAAAATCTTTAATTATAAAAAATTTCAAATAAAATGTACCATCTAATAGAGCATTAAGCAAATAGTATGACTAGACAAGGAAAATTTAAATTATTACATAGGAGATTTAGGAAAAAAGTTTACCCTTTCTAAAATTCTAAGAAAAGATAATACAAATAAAACTGAGATAAAATATTTAATATAATTATTTCACACAATTTGTCAGCAATTAAATATATTCCCTTTTTTTTTTTTTTTTGAGACGGAGTCTCGCTGTGTCGCCCAGGCTGGAGTGCAGTGGCGCGATCTCGGCTCACTGCAAGCTCCGCCTCCCGGGTTCACGCCATTCTCCTGCCTCAGCCTCCGAGTAGCTGGGACTACAGGCGCCCGCCACCACGCCCGGCTAGTTTTTTGTATTTTTAGTAGAGACGGGGTTTCACCATGTTAGCCAGGGATGGTCTCGATTTCCTGACCTCGTGATCCACCCGCCTTGGCCTCCCAAAGTGCTGGGATTACAGGCTTGAGCCACCGCGCCCGGCCCAATATATTCTCTATTGGCGAAATTGACTTTATAAAGGACATAGTTGCTATGGAGCGTGTAAACTGGAAAACAATTTCTGGAAGATAATTAGGTGATATGTATCAAATACTTTAAAAGATGTATACCCTTGGACATTTTAATCCCATTTCAGAAACTTATGCCATGAAAATAATTATTATTGCACAAAAATTTATGTAAAAGAATAATTACTATCTAATAACTTCTGAAATTCCAACAATAAAGCCTAAGTTGAAAAAAAATCAAAGACAAAGGTAATATTCCAATTCCATAACCCTTATAAGCACATTCCTCCATCACATGTATACACAAAGAAAAAAGACTAGAAGGAAATATTCCAGGATGTGCAATACTTACATGAATTATGACTGACTTATTTTCTTCTTTACACATCTATGTGTTCCAATTTTTCTATAACATACTACTTTTATAAGCAGAAATAATAAACATTATAAAAATAGCAATGCACATATTTTTAAAGGGTCTGACAATCATGGGACAAGACCTAACTGGTAAGGAATGCATATGGATTTTTATTTGTGAAGTGGGAGGTGCAGTGTTGTGAATGGAATTCAAATTTGACATTTTTGTTCTCTGGTAGTAGGTCCATCTCTTTCAGAAGAAATTTTTTCAGAGAACTCATAGAGCTTTGACTTGCCTCTTTTGCCTGCATCTCAGGTTCTTTGTGACAGCCTCCTTGTAGCCTCAAGGGATAGATGCCCATCAGGACTGTCCATGGTCTTGCTCACATTCTGAAGCTCCTTGAGTTTCTAATTTACTTAATGACGTTAATTTAGCTACATTGTTGAGATGTGGATTTTAAAAGCTAGTCCCATGGCGGGAAGATCAAATTAATTTCTTCCTGAAATTAAACAATGTCTTTCAAATATAACTGTGTGGCTCTTAGTAGAATCCAGCACTACAGTGGCTTTTCAGTTTTAGGAAGCATTCTTTTTCCTGATGGGTGTTCTGAGCAATGGCATCATGAAGACATTTTCATGGATAAGAAATCAGATTAACTTTCTAAGTCCTGATGTAGCCCCATTCTACCAATATCTAAAATCCAAAGGCTTCCTTTTTTTTATTAACCTACTTTTGTTCGGTGAAACTCCAGAGAGCAACTGCTAAGGTTAATTACATATATGTAGTGGAGAACTAGGTGTGTGATCCTAGGCAAGTAACTTCAGATTTCAGAGCCTAGTTTTTCCTCAGGTGTAGAGTGAGGGGTGGGTTGCACCTTGGAGGTCTCTGCATTTTGAAATTCCTCAAGTTAAGTTGGAATTCCTAGGAAGTTAATTGTTTGAAGTTGCTGATACTGCATTTGATATTTCTGAGGAAGAAAAGCTTAAAATTTCTAGAAAATTACAGAAGACCAGTGTTACTAGAGTGAAGTGAGCATGTGGTGAAATGGCTATGGAGGAGGATGAGGTAGCCTGGCCAATTATGCAGGTCTCACAAGTCACCATCAAGGGAAGTGATTAAAAGGATTTAAGTGGGTCGGGTGCGGTGGCTAACACCTGTAATTCCAGCACTTTGGGAGGCTGAAGCGGGCGAATCACCTGAGGTCGGTAGTTCAAGACCAGCCTGACCAACATGGAGAAACCCCATCTCTACTAAAAATACAGTCGGGCGTGGTGGCTCATGCCTGTAATCCTAGCTACTTGGGAGGCTGAGGCGGGAGGATTGCCTGAATCCAGAAGGCGGAGGTTGTGGTGAGCTGAAATCACACAATTGCACTCCAGCCTGGGCAGCAAGAGCAAAACTCCATCTCAAAAAAAAAAAAAAAAAAACGGGTTTAAGCAAGGAAGTGAGTGACAAATTTGCTTTACATCACTTATCACTATACCCAGTACATCGTATGTCTCTATTAATCATGTTTTTTCCTAATAATTATTTTACTGTTTAAAAAAAGAAAGGCTGGGCATGGTGGCTCACACTTGTAATCCCAGCAGTTAGGGAGGTCGGGTTGAGTGGATCACCTGAAGTCAGGCGTTCAAGAACAGCCTGGCCAACATGGCGAAACCCCATCTCTACTAAAAACACAAAAAAATTAGCTGGTCATGGTGGTGGGCACCTGTAATCCCAGCTACTTAGGAGGCTGAGGCAGGAGAATTGTTTGAACCTAGGAGGTGGAGTTTGCAGTGAGCCAAGATCGTAGCATTGCACTCCAGCCTGGGCGATAGAGCAAGACTGTGTCTCAAAAAAAAAAGAAAGAAAGAAAGAAAGAAAAAATGCAAGTATGCCAGGGCAGTGGCAGATGCCTGTAATTCCAGCACTTTGGGAAGCTGAGGCAGGAGGATTTGCTTGAGCTCAGGGCTTGGGCAACATGGCAAAACCCCATATCTACAAAAAATACAAAAATTAGATGGGTACGGTGGTACCAGCCTGTAGTCCCAGCTACTCGGGAGGCTGAGATGGGAGGATCACTTGAGCCCTGGAGGTCAAGGCTGCAGTGAGCGAAGATTGTGTCACTGCACTCCAACCTGGGCAACAGAGTGAGACCCTTTCTCCAAAAGGAAAAAAGAAACGAAAATGTACAAGTAAAAAAGGATATATTGGATTCAGAGTCCAGAGTGCTAACTATTACACCATGGAACCCACAAAAGGATATATTGTATAGTGAAAAATAAATTCCAGAACCACCATTGTTTCCCAACTACTCATTTCCCTCTCAATAATGCCAGCTTCTATGTATCCTTAAAGAGATGTTCTAGACATATGAAAGTATACAGGTATTCTCTTTTATCTTAACGCAGATGGTATGCTATCCACACTCTTCTATCCTTTGTTTTCTTTTTTAAAATTAACCTAAAGGTTTATCTTGAAGATTAGTAGTTCTCTATTGATAAACAGTCTTCATTATTTCAACACAGTTGTTACATCCAAGCGTGTACTGTTGTTATAGTGCCACCTCCCTCAAGGAAGCACAGAACTCTAGACTTGGAAGGGACAGAAGATCTCATTTAGTCCCAGCCTGCCTTTTACGCAGAAAAAGTTTGTCCCTGAAAATCAATGTGACTCTTCAGGTTCCATAGCAGGTTACGGCAAGGCTGGAACTAGAACTTAGTTCTTCTGTGATTATGAAGTTATACATGTTGTAATAAAAAATACTTTTTTGTTGTTTTAGAGACAGAATCTCACTCTGTAGCCCAGACTGGAGTGCAGTGGCGCTATCATAGCTCACTGTAGGTGCGAACCCCTAACCTCAAGTTATCCTCTCAATTCAGCCTCCCAAAGCCCTGGGATCACAGGCATGAGCCACTGTGCCTGGGCTAAAAATACTTCTTAAATGGTATGCCTGGTAAGATTTAATTTTTGTTCTTTAAACAACCATATATGATGCGTACAAATGAGCTTGAAGGGCTATTTACCAAGATACTGACACTGGTAATCTTGGGATGATGGCAGTGCTGATGATCTTATACTCTTATACTTTTCTGGGCATTTTTCTTTTTTGACAGAGTCTCACCCTTGTGCCCAGGCTGGAATGCAGTGGCACGATCTTAGCTCACTGCAACCTTCACTTCCTGGGTTCAGGCAATTCTCCTGCCTTAGCCTCATGAGTAGCTGGGATTATAGGCATGCACCACAATGCCCGGCTAATATTTTTTATTATTATTTTTGGTAGAGATGGGGTTTCACCATGTTGGCCAGGCTGGTCTCAAACTCTTGACCTCAAGTGATCAGACCGCCTCAACCTCCCAAAGTGCTGGGATTACAGATGTGAGCCACCATTCTCAGCCTCTTTTTTGGGTTTTGACAGCAACTTTATTGAGATATAATATACATACCATACAATTCGCCCATTTAAAAGTGTACAATGGTTTTTCACGTATCAAATAGTTGTGCAACCATCACTGCAATCAATTTTGAAACATTTTCATTACCCCAAAAAGAATTCCTGCAGCCATTAGCAGTTTCTCATCATATTTATACATCTTTCCACAATTTAATTTTTTATTTGTATAAATTTAATGGGTACAAGTGCAATTTTGTTACATGGATATATTGAGTAGTCATATACTTTTTATTCATATGTTGTATTTCCTAAAAGTTATGCAATAATTGTTGCTTTATAATAAAAATAAACATGTTAGAAATAAAGTTAAAATAATGCAACATATACTATAAAAAATAAACATAGGCTGTGCACAGAGGCTCGTTCCTGTAATCCCAACACTTTGGGAGACTGAAGAGGGAGGACTGTTTCAGGTCAGGAGTTCAAGACCAGCCTGGGCAATATAGTGAGACCCCTGTATCTTCGAAAAAAGAAAAAGAAAATTAGCCAGGTATGGTGGCACATACCTGTAGTCTCAGCTATGCAGGAGGCTGAGAGACTGAGGCAGGAGGATTGCTTGAGCCCAAGAGTTCAAGGCTGCAGTGAGCCAAAATTGTGCCACTAGACACCAGTCTGAGCAACAGAGTGGGACCCTGTCTCAAAAAAAAAAAAAGAGAGAGAGAGAGAGAGAAAAGTATTTCAATGCAGGTAAAACTGATTTTACTGTCCAATGTAAGTAGATACGATATTTTAGATAAATTTATCTTGCTTTTTTCATTATTCACATGTTATATATAAATATAAATACACATGGTTTTCTGTGACTCCTCGAGTTTTGTTGTGAGCATTGTCCCAGATCATTAGATAGTCTATGAGAGTATGATGGTGATGGGGAATCTCGTTGTTTCCTTAGGATAGATTCTTTTTTTTTTTTTTTTTTTTTTTGAGACAGAGTCTTGCTCTGTCGCCCAGGCTGGAGTGCAGTGGCACGATCTTGGCTCACTGCAACTTCTGCTTCCCAGGTTCAAGTGATTCTTCTGCCTCAGCCTCCCAAGTAACTGGGATTACAGGTGCGGACTGTCTTGCCTGGCTAATTTTGTATTTTTAGTAGAGACGGGGTTTCACCATGTTGGCCAGGTTGGTCTTGAAATCCTGACCTCAAGTGATCTACCCGCCTCGGCCTCCCAAAGTGCTGGGATTACAGGTGTGAGCCACCGTGCCTAGCAGGATAGATTCTTAAAAATAGGACTCCAGATCATATTTCCAATTGTCCAGTAATAAGAACTCTCTGCAGTGGTTTGTCCATCTTACCACATTATCTTTGTCACCACACATTCTATTATCATTGCCAGTTTGGAAATTTTAAGAGTTAGTTTCTTCAATCTGAATATTTGATTGCTAATGAGATTGTACCTTGTTCATAAATATATGTTAGCTGTTTATTTTTCTAATTTTCTTTTTCATTAAGGCCCTTTGCATAGTGTTCCATTAGCACTTTAGTATTATTTTTGTTGAAAATAGTATAAAGCGGTTTGAGGTTTTTTCCTGCTGAGGACTGACTAGGTAGAAATTCTAATCTGCAAACAACTTTTAAAGATTAACTTAGTTCCCACTTATTAATTTTCCCATCTTTGCAGTGGGGCTGGCTGCCTTTCTCTTGGGAACTCTTTCCATTTCTATTATACTGAAGGAGTCACCAGTGATGAGGGAGGGAACAGTCTGAAAAGTTTGTTTTATTTTGATAAAATGGTTGTTTGCCAATTTTATTCTAAAGCTTCCAAAATAATATTGTATATACTATCAATAATATAAAAACTGCATTAAGTAATGTTTGATTTTCCTAAGTAACCAGAAAAATTGTGTTCAACCAAATTCATCTATCCCTATCAAGGTTAACATCAACACCGAGTCAAATAGTACCAGAGTATAAAATGCACCAAATCTTGCTTTACTTTTCTCTTTGACGAACATGAATTTTTAAACCAATGAACAGTCTGAAGTTTGACTATGACTCAGTTCCTCCTAGTGCTCTACCACAGAGTACAAAAGGTTACCAAATCCTCCAGTTTCTAACACAGAAATCCAATTTGGAATGAAGGAAATAAACGTCCCACTCTTTAACAACTAAAGATGTTACTGATCACATCTAAGAATTTAGAGTTTCAAAATGTGAATTGTGAAAACATTTTAATCTCTTCATAATGGAAAGGACTTGGAAATGGAAAAGAAATACGCATACAAGAAGGAAAAAAAATGTTGGTGCCAGTGGTTATTCCTAGATAGAAAATGGCCACATAATCTATTTGGTGATAAAGGAGAAGAAAAAGGCAATTTATTGATCTGGATGAACATGTTCCACACAGCCTCTCGTAGAGCTGAGATGAGCTTTCAATTGGAAAAGCTTACTCTGTCGCTGCTAAAGGTCAGAAGTTCCCTGTTGGCAAATCAAGTGTGGATTTGTTGACAAATCAAGTGTTCATCAGAAGTTTTTCTGCAATGAATTTTCTACTTCCACTTGATTCTCAGTTAGATAGATATTAGGCACCAGTGAAATTTCATAATCATAACACAGTTTTACTTAGATACTATTTGATCTTGAAAATAAAACAAAAATTGCTTTAGATGTTTACAATTATCACTACTCAGTCTTTGAAGTAGAATGATGGAATTTTCTATTTTGAAGAGAATTTTGAACTAATTTAATACAGCCCTCAATTCTTTTTGAGAATTTGATGATATTAGGGTTTCTGTTTAATGAAGTTTCAAACATAAGCAAAAAGAGGAAAAATAGTGTAATGAATGCCATATGTCTATCACCAGGTTGAACAACAATCAATATCAAGCCAGACTTGATTTACTTGATTTGTCTATTTCCCACTTTCTCTTTTTTTTTTTTTTTTGAAAGTATTTTGATGTAAAGTTTAGCCATCATGTGATTGCATCCTGACATCTTTCACTAAGCATGTCTAAAACATATGGACACCTGGGCGCCATGGCTCACACCTGTAATCACAGAACTTTGGGAGACCAAGATGGGCAGATCCCTTGAGACCAGGAGTTCAAGACCAGCGTGGCCAACATAGTGAAACCCCATCTCTACTAAAAATACAAAAAATTAGCTGAGTGTGGTGGTGCACGCCTGTAGTCCCTGCTACTTGGGAGACTGAGGCATCAGAATCACTTATACCTGGGAGATGAAGGTTGCAGTGAGCCGAGATAGGGCCACTGCACTCCAGCCTGGGCGACAGAGTGAGACAGTATCTTAATAAGTAATAAATAAATAAATAAACAAGCATATGGACATTTTCTTACACAACCATAATGCTATTATCACATCTAACAAAATTAATGATTCTTTGATATCCTCTAATCCCCAGTTCAGATTCTAATAGCCTGAAGTTTCTCAGAAAAGTCTTTTGTCAAATCAGAATCCAGATAGTGACCACTTACTGCATTTATCTGTTTGGCCTTTTAGGTCTCTTTTAACTTTGAGATCAGTTAGTCCTCCCTATTCCCCTAACCCTACCCATATTTAGTGTTGTTGTTGATGATGATCATGATGGCAATGCTACTGACTTGATGAAACCAGGTCAGTGGACTCCACCTCCATTTTACTTTTTTTTTTCAATTGCTGAAGAAATGGAGGCTTAAAATTTGAATTAATTCCTCCAAAAGAGGTAGTTACCCAATGCAGAGTAGAATTCAGGTTTTCTAATTCCATTCTATCATGCTGTTTTCTATAATATATCATATTGCCATGCCATAATTTTACAATATCTACGATTTTAGTGCTATGGTGGTTCAGAATATATTAAAAACATTTTAAACACTCCTTCTTCCATATTTGTTTACATTTACAATTCCTAGTATTTTCCAAAAGGTAGTCGGGATTTAGAATTTGCAGCTTGCTTTTCCCCAAAGCCTGACCCATTGAAGTTACTCTTTCAATGTTACTTTCTGAAAATATGCCAAAATTGATAGAAAACCTTAAGTTTTCCAAGAACCCAAATAAATAATCTCAGAGTAAATCAATAAAAAGTATTAGTGCTGTCACTCAGATTTTGTAGCAGGACTAATTAAAGAGTATGCACCAAAACTTAAGATTAAGCATTATCAACTTAGAAAAATTCAAAAACAAATGGGAGTTTTCATTGACTTACTGTATTCTATCTTAGTTAAGCAGGGCACATAGTTTTCTGTTGGTGATACAATTAGTACATGAAATAAAGTACGGTGTGTGAAATAAAGCCTTTCTGTGTGTCCAGGAAGCACAAAAGTGGAAAGGACACAGAGGCATTGAGGAGAGAGAGCAAATCCTTCCTCATCCATTTCTTAAAGTCTCCAGAGAAGACAGGGAGAAGCACAAACTTAAATTCATTTAAATGGTTCCAGTTTTGCCCTTCTGGACTTTAAGAAAATCAACCAACAAATTATTTTTTAAAAAAACACTTTTAACAAACAACTTTTATTTGCATATGCTCTATTTTTTTTTAAGTCTGTATTCTAGAATTCTAATTGTTGCTTTCAAACACCATAACTTTCTTACGTAAAAATGAAAAATTATTGGCCACAGTCGTTATAAGGCTGTTAAACCAGGGATCACCTGTCACTCCCTGGTGTGTGTTTGTTTCAATCCCCAGATATATCTTAAGAGATTTCAAAATGTTATTTGCTGTTGTGGAATAGCTAATAGATTCTGTATGGTTGCTGCTGAATCTTTTTATTTCTTTGAGAAAGAAGGAGAAAAACCACATTGTTTTGAAAAACATGTTTTAAAAATAATTTTATAGATTGCAGAGTTTGTAAATGATCATGTTAATTGTTGGGAGGGGGTTCCCAACCTTGTTAATGTCCTCTTAGCATTAGGCTTTTGTTCCCCGGTATTGAATATGTCATTTTCTCCCACAGACTGCATTTCTAGGGGTATAATTGCTGTCTCCATGTAAAAGACAACTCATGTGCATAAATTTCCACTCGCTGAAACAAGACTCTGCCTCCCCTCATTTTAATGCAGATGTGATCCAGGGGGTAGAGTTACACTTACTTCCCCAAGCAAATGAAACAGATTACACATTAAATATTGTCTTTGGAACCAGGTGCACAGAAACAACCAATTACCTAGACAGCTCATCAAGGCCTGATATGTTTACCACATTGTTTTTGTTTTCTCTTTAAACATTTGGCGAATTATTCTGAGGCTTTCATTTCTCTATAATGAACAGAATATGTTTATTAATAAAGGCCCCCTTTGTGTGATTCACTAACAGTTGACTCACAAAAGCCTTTAAAACCATGTTTGAAAGTTTCTGAACTGAACTTGAGTTCCTGTGAAGACAAAGCCTCATTACTACAAAGAAGATACTGCTTCTGGTTCTTCTTGGCTAAATAATTGATATCTAAAATGACTTAAAGGAGGGAAAGGGTCATTAATTTGTGAAGAAGAGAGAGAGAGTGGGGAATGCTTGTGTTCCCCCTTTAGATATGTTTTCATTGTTTGTAAAGGACAAAATCTATATAAATTTATGAGATTTTGGCCACTGCCAATTATATAATCTTGAGTTTTTATGCATATCATTGTTTCTTTAGGGATTTTAATTGGCCTAAAATGCAGATGAACTCAAGAGCTCTTTCAAGACTTGTTTCTGTTATTCTAAGAGACTTTTACCACTTCCTGAGGAGGGGCTGTTTCAGATTTCCACAAAGTCATTAACCTCCCAAAGAATGAGAATACTAAGTGGAGTGGCAGGGCCCCAAAGATGGAGTTGGTACAAACTATCAGGAACGCTGGAGGCAGGGGTTTTGCGGTGGAGATGCCTGACAGTGAGCTGATGGAGGGAGGGTTGGCGATGGAGAACATGGAAATGGTATCAGAGACCCCCTTGGAAAGACTTCGTGGTAAATGGCTTGGAGATGCAGCATCGGCTCGTTGAGTGGTTAAGCAAGACTGACTTGCTGAAAGAATCCCAAGCCCTTAAACCATTTATCCTCATAGCTTCCTTTCAAAGTTGGGGGAGCTCTAAGCAAAGTAGGTAAAAATGTACAAGAGAAAAAAGTTCTGTATGTATGTGCGTGCCGGATGGAGCCAGGGGAGAAACTGGTTGTAAGACTTTTGGTTTTCTGTTGTTATTTTTTAGAGTTGTTTTTTTTTGTTGTTGTTGTTGTTTTGTTTTTTTTTTTTTTGAGGCGGAGTTTCACTCTTGTTGCCCAGGCTGGAGTGCAATGGCACCATCTCGGCTCACCGCAACCTCCGCCTCCCAGGTTCAAGCAATTCTCCTGCCTCAGCCTCCCTAGTAGCTGGGATTATAGGCATGTGCCACCAGGCCCAGCTAATTTTGTATTTTTAGTAGAGACGGGGTTTCCCATGTTGGTCAGGCCGATCTCGAACTTCCGACCTCAGGTGATCCACCCGCCTCAGCCTCCCAAAGTGCTGGGATTACAGGCGTGAGCCACCGCGCCCGGCTAGAGTTTTTTATAGAGACAGTTGGAGAAGGGTATTGCTGTGTTGCCCAGGTTGGTCTTAACTCCTGGCCTCAAGTGATCCTCTCATCTCAGCCTCCCAAGTAACTGGGATTACAGGCACAAGCCACCATGCCCAGCTCTTCGTTTTTCTTTTTAGAAAAGCAATTTAAGACATTCTAGAGAGGACGAAACTTTTAAATGTGAGAGGAGAAGAAGACCTTGAAATCATCAAGAATACTACAAGTTACTCTTGTACATTGTGGTCAAAGTGGAAGTTGATACAAGGTCCATGGAAGACATTTGACATTCTCTTTCAAAATTATAAATTCACATACACTTTGACCTTGGAATTTCATTCTAGGAATATTTCCTACACATATACTCACCCAATTCTAAAATGACAGATGTAGGAGGTTTTCTTTGCAGCACTATATATAAAAGCAAAAGATTGAAAACAACCTGCCTATCAATAGGATATTGAGTCAGTAAATTATGAAACATTCTTAAAATGGAACACTATGAAGCCGCTTTTTAAAAATAATAATAATAATAAAGATGTTTTCAATGTATCGATAAGAACTGAGCTCCTCAATTAGCAGTAAGTAGGAAAAAAAATCCTGCAAGGTTCAGCAAAATAGATCGTATGCTACCATATGCTATCATTTAAATAAAAAAAGAGATACACGTCTATGTTGGGTAGTATAATTGGACACAAATTCTCAGAAGTAGATGGGGCTTTGAACAACGAGAAGGAAGGAAAGGACAGGGCAAGATGTTTCACTATTTTGAACAGAAAAAGAAAGACTATGTGAACGAATTACCTATTCAAAAATTGAAAAGAAGAAAAAGTTGTAGAGTCTGGAGCGAGGCAGTCCTGGTTCTGTATACTAGTTCTAGCACCTTTCTTTATATATATATAAAATTATTATTATTATTTAGAGATGGAGTCTCACCGTGTTTCCCAAGCAAAGCTTGAATTCCTAGGCTCAGCCAGGCCACCCACCTCAGCCTTGTGAGTAGCTGGGACTACAGGCACGTGCCACCGTGCCCATCTGGTTCTAGCACTTTCTGACACCATAACCTCAGAGTCCTTTTCTGTAAAGTGGAGTAGATAATATTACCTGCCTCATGAGCGAGAAGGCGTGCATATAGCATGCAGTGGAGGTGGCACAGTGCCTGGGTCCAGTAGATGCCAGGCATTACCATGATCTTTCTGATTAATATTATTACCAACCTTCTCATAAATAACTGAGTACTTGAAGAACAGTGCGCACTATCGTGGTGGGAGTTATGGAAGTGATTACTTAAAAATTTTTCAGCTCCAAAGACATGCTGAAGGAATCAATATCATCAGAAGCATGTATAGAACCCCCTGTCTGTACCTAGTGCTCTTCTCTGCAGAATTAACAAACAAGCACTCCCACTGAGTTTCATGTCATGTACCTCTCTTTCCAAGTTCTGATGTGGAAAATGGAAAGGTGCTGATTGGTCTGGCTTGGGGTAGGTGCCTGTCTCTGGACAAGTGAAAGAAATAGCAGTGCTCAGAGGCGCAAGCTGTTGGAGTGAGGAGGAACAGATCTCAGTGGATGAGGAGGTGAACTGGGCAAACACAGCAACTGGTCCTGGCTACTGACATTTTTGTAGTATCTCTGTTTTTGAAAAGGCGAAAGTGGGGAGGTGGGTTGGGGGTGGATATTTTCTGTACCATCTACATGATCCTAGGCAGCAGGCTGGGTGGTGCCTGCAGTGAGGGAAGATGCTGTTCCTTGCAGAAATGTAGTAGGTGTGACTTAAAGTCTCAGCTGCTGGCTGGCCTGTGAGCTTAAGAAAGCAAAGAAGCAAGTGGACACAACCTTGAATGCACCTGAAACTTCCAGAAGCTCACAGATGCACTCCAAATGGTCCTGAAAACCCAGAAATTCTATGTAAGTTTGTCTGTATATGGGAATATACATTTTTCCAGGGTAACCCATAACTTTCATCAGATTCTCAAAGAAGGCTGCTATCCATTAAGGATTCCAAGCCCCTGCTAAACCAACAATGATAGCATATGCCATGACCCAAGGATTGTGATTAATCCAACCCTGAGAACCAGAGGCCCATACCATACAGTAAAGCTTTCCACAAACAAAGAATGTAAGAACCACTGCCTTGATATAGTTGCTTTTTAAGCACCCATTCTTGTAGTCTCTGTTTTGCCATATTCACTTTTATTATTTACTGAATATTCCTCTTTAAATTTGTTCACTTTTTAAACTTACATGCCCAGTTTAGCCTCTACTTAAGCAAAAATAATTGTGAAATCAGGGGTATATTTTGCTATTGCCAGTTTTCTTCCTAATGTATATTAGAAGAAATTTATTACTATCAAACTTTTAAAATGTTCCTATCATTTCCAAAATTATTTAGTGCATACAACAGAGATGGGCTTATGGCACCCGGGAAAACACTGTCTCTAAATATTCCTAAAATTCACTTCAGGCATCCCTTTCATAGAGAAGGAACCTGAGGCAGGAGACGATTCATGTAACTTATTAGAGATTCTAAGCAAACGTGGAAAAACTTTGTCAGGTATTGGGCAACATTATTCCTACTAATGACTCAGCCCTGCGCTTACTTTATTGCAGACAGTTTGAAGAGATTTTTTAATGGTCTCACGTTTCCCCACTACCCCATAAAGAGAACCAACTAGACGAGAGTAAAAACTTGATCGATTTAATGCTCTGGTAATGATCCCAGCAACTAAGGAAGGGGGCTGTGGTGGGGAGAGCCAGTGAGTTTCTTTCTACTCAAATTCCATCTCATTTTTATTTTCTCTTAATGTTTTTTTGAATCCCAAGTTCCAAAACCTGTCCCCTATTATGCAGTGCAAACGAGAACAGATGGGGAAAAGTTATGTTGGAAAGGGCTTTGGAGGGCCACAGAGAAGAGAAATATGACTACTCAATGTGTCACACACCAACTTGCAGCTGCCACCAGCCCTTCCACACAACGAGCTGCGTATGGAACCAGCCCGGGTGCTCAGGAGGAGCGGGTTTACTGCAGGAAGGGAGCGCAATTAGAGAACATTCGCTTTGCTTGTGTTTCCTTGAAAATATGAATAAAGAGCGTAGCAGCGGCACAGCCAACAAAAGAGAAATAAATCCAAAGGCTAGCCTGGCAAATGGTTAGCTGTACCCCAGAGTTTCCCAAATGTTAACCGATCATCGGCTTTCTTCAGCCTTTTATTTCAGAGAAATGCCTTTTCATGTCTCAAAGTCACCATTCAGTTGTTCTCTCTCTCTAGGAATTACTATTCTAGAAAGGTCATACTAGCTTACATGCATGATGTAGCCTTCCAACCAGTATTTTTCAGTATTCACAGAGCGCTTATGAGTTCACTAAATATTTCAAGTGTGAGGCAGGTGATCTGGTTTTAAATGGCAACTCTGCCAGTTACTAGCTGTGAGGCTTCAGGCAAGTCACCTAGCTTCTCTGAGCCTGTAGTACCTCCTGTCCAAAACAGAGCTCGCTTGACTGACTTCTTTCAAGGCTTTTTGTTTTCAAGGTAATGTATATAAATGCCTGACACAAGAGCAGTGTTTAATATATAAAAACTATTATTACTGTGATTACCAGAAAGCACACAAAATGTTATTCTCTTTCCTTTGACTACAATATAAAGATACAAAGAATATATATAACACCATATATGTAAAGATAAATTATATATATTTGGCTAGGAATCCCTAAGAATCTATGCTGAAAGTAATTGTAAGGTTAATGTGGTTTAAATTATTTGATTCAAATAGTGATTCAGGCCATATAGACAGTATCTCTGAACAAATATCAGTGTTGTAAACAGTTGTATTATTGAGTCCCGCAAGGACTTCTTCTGAAATTTTGCCTGTCTTTGTAGAGTGAGTATGCAGGAATCTTTCTATCAAGGAATACTGTTTTTCTTCGCAGGGTAATGTATAAATTACCTAGATCAAAATCTTTACAGGAGCATGTTAAAATGCAGTTTCCAGGGCCCATCTCAGACTGTATTTTCAGCATCTCTAAGGCATATAGTTCAGGGATCTGCATTGTATTTAAAAACGACTGGTAATTCTTAAGCACACTGAAGTTTGAGCACCACTTCCTTAAGGAATGGAGATAGTGAGAATTCTAATTCTGAGTGATTTTCAGCTACCTTCCTCCTTTCACCACACACACTCAGGCCCAGAAATACAACAACTGCTAGTGAGACAAAAAGGTTGGAATCTGGTAGATTTAGCTTCTCTCCCCCACCACCTCTGTTCTCTGTCTAGTTAAGACTGGACTATTCTACTCATACCCTCCTTGTCCATAGGAGACATTAGGTTGACTATAGTTTTTTCTAAATGGGTGGCCATACATCCCAGTGTTCCCAGCATAATTATTAATAGCACTCTTTTTCATCTCAAAAGCATTTGGATGATAGATTATATACCATTACCCTAGGCCTAGAAGACATTTGATTAACACATGTAGGACATGAATAAGGACTGGCAAAATTTCTAAGATACGTTATTCATGAGTTATTCATGAGTATGGGGAAATATACCCAGATATCATTGACAACAATGAGAAGATGCTTTGGGAAGTGACATAGGAATGATCAGAGAAAATTATACTCTCACGTTATCCCATAAATTAGCAGCAGGAAAGCAGGACATGGAAAAACTAGGAAGTCTAGACAGGCTAATATCTCCTCTCTCACCAAGCAACTGAGCCCCCCTCCCCCCGCCAAAAAAAGCGTGAATCTCAGCACCATACAGTTAGTTGTTTTCCTCCTTTCTGCTTAATGGCTATGATCTTGGCCAAGTTATTGAGTATCTCTGAACCTCACTTTACTCATGCGTAGAAAAGATAATAAGGCTTACTTCAGTTTGGGGGAGTTAATGAAATATGTATGTAAACCAGCTGGCACTGTGATTAGGTGCTCAATGATGGCGGTTCCACCATTATTCTTTCCATCGTGGCCACTCTGCACTATAGTTTCACCAGAGTCACATGACTTTTAAAATAAAGTGTTCTTGTGAGAGGAGCCATGGAGAGGCTGTGGAAATGGGAATTGATTCTTGGGTTTAAAGACTTCTTGTTCTTGTTTTTGTTTTTGTTTTTGAGAGGTCTTGCTCTGTTACCCAGGCTGGAGTGCAGTGGTATGATCATAGCCCACTGCAGCCTCAACCTCCCGGGCTCAAGCAATCCTCCCACCTCAGCCTTCTGAGTAGCTGGGACTACATGTGCACCACGCCCAGCTAATTTTTGTCTTTTTTGTAGAGATGGGGTTTCACCACATTGCCCAGGCTGGTCTTGAGCTCCTGGACTCAACCAATCCACCTGCCTCAGCCTCTCAAAGGGTTGGGCTTGCAGGCATGAGCCTCCACGTCTGGTCTTTCCCTGTCTTTCTTGCTTGCTTGCTTGCTTGCTTGCTTGCTTGCTTGCTTGCTTCCTTTCTTCTGTTCTTCCTTTCACTGATTCTTTCTTTTTTTGACAAACTCAGTCATAAAGTCTTTGGTGAATGAAAAAGAAAGTGAAAGACTAAAGGGAAGAGCAGTAACTGAAAAACAGAAGCCATGGTGCACCTGTGTAGTTCAAGCTACTTGGGAGGCTGAGATGGGAGGATTGCTTGGACCCAGGAATTCAAGCCTGCAGTGAACTATGAAAAAAAAAAAAGTTACTGAAGATGGATCAGAAATAGATTTATAGACCTATCTGAGGCAAAAAAAGAATGGAAAAGAAAAGGAAGGAAGGAGGCCAGGTGTGGTGGCTCGTGCCTGTAATCCCAGCACTTTGGGAGGCCGAGGTGGGTGGATCATGAGGTCAGGAGATTGAGACCATCCTGGCTAACACGGTGAAACCCCGTCTCTACTAAAAGTACAAAAAATTAGTCGGGTGTGGTGGTAGCGCCTGTAATACCAACTACTCGGGAGGCTGAGGCAGGACAATCACTTGAACCCCGGAGGCAGAGGTTGCGGTGAGCCAAGATTGCGCCGCTGCACTCCAGCCTGGGTGACAGAGTGAGACTCCATCTCAAAAAGGGAAAGGGAAAGGGTAAGGGAAAGGGAAAGGAAGGGAAGGGAAAGGAAGAGAGAGGGGAAGGGAAAGGAAGAGAGAGAGGAAGGGACAGAGGGAGGGAGGGAAAGAAGGAGAAGGAAGGAAAGAAGAAAAAAAAAAGAGGTGATGAGCTGTAATCTCTAGTCAACAAAACCTGACTAGAATGTTGCCTGATAATTTCTATAAAGGGTCCTGCAGGTTTTTTGAGGGGTATGGGTTGGGTGGGGAGTAGCCCATCCTATGGAAATGATAGTACTGTTCATATAACTGTTGCCTCTCAGCCATCTAGACTGCTGTTTGGGTGGGCGGGATGGAGAAATACTATTCTGTTAAAACTAAGAGCTTTGAAGTGGAGACAAACACAATCTGGTAGTATTACAGAGGCATTATTCACCCTGGTGACTCACACTCTGGCTCCCACACAGCAGAGGCAAGAAGTAACATTAGTGACCTTGAAGATGTTGGCCAAGTATAGACCCAGCCTTAAAACTTGAGTTTTCAAATGAACACGTGTGTGTGTGTGTGTGTGTGTGTGTGTGTGTGTGTAGAGAGAGAGAGAGAGAGAGAAAGAGAAACTAAGAGAATGCATATTAAAGAGAATGTATGGTGAACAATTCTAAAAACCAGTATAAAAACTTCATATTTAAACAGCTAACTCAACTAAATAATAAGTACTTACAAGGAAATAATCATTATGTGAGTGGGTCTCAGCTCAAAGCATTAGTTGTTCAGAGCGAGAACATTTAAAATCATCATTGCTAGTGAGGAGGTAAATAGGAAATCCAGTCCCTATTCCTGGGCTCAAATCTCCCTCATCATTTCCATTCATCATGACTCTTTATGAATCCAGTTTGCTGAAAGTAATGTTTTCTGAGTTCCCAACCACACACTGCTCTATGTTCGGAGCCCTACAGACAAAATTCAAACAGATGCAGTCCCCAGGCCTTTGACAACATGCAATAGAAAGACCGTAATAAAAGAATGCATCGGAACCTACAGATGTGCAGGCAGCTGCACAAATGGCAAACAGAGTCATGACCTTAGACCAGATGGTCCCTGTGGCTTAGTAAAAAATTATCAACATAGAACCCAGTCTCAGTTTCAGGTTGATAGAGATAGCTAGTTCCTGGAACTGTACGTTGAAACCTCAGAGAAAAATAAAAGCAAAACCAACCATGAAGTCATTTAAAGCTGACGAGAAGAGAGAACTTTAGGAGTTAGGTACTAAAAAGCTAGAATAGAAAGGGTTTCCAGTTATTGAGTTTGCCACATGGAAAAACCAGGGGATGACAGAGGAGCACGCCATTGTAAACAGTGAAGAATCTCATGGGTCACCATGTTTGCATGGACAAAAGAAGAGGACTGGATTGCAAGGGTTGTAGAGGATGGCTTAAAGGCAGACTTGAGACAACTGTACTCAGAGTTTGTTTCTCATTTAAGTTTCCAAAGGTTTTATGGTTATGTTTTGGGTTATATTTGTCCCTCAGCATTTCTTTCTTTTTTTTTTTTCTTTTTTGAAATGGGGTCTCGCTCTATTATCAGGCTGGAGTGCAGTGGTGCGGTCCCGGCTCACTGCAACCTCCGCCTCCCAGGTTCAAGCAATTCTCCTGCCTCAGCCTCCCAAGTAGCTGGAGCTACAGGCACATGCCACCATGCCTAGCTAATTTTTGTGTTTTTAGTAGAGACAGGGTTTCACCATCTTGGCCAGGATGGTCTCAATCTCTTGACCTCGTGATCTGCCCGCCTCGGCCTCCCAAAGTGCTGAAATTACAGGCATGGGCCACTGCACCCGGCCCTAATTTTTAAAAAGTGTTTACTTTTCATGGGTGCATATAATAGTTACAGGAAGTAAGGTGTGGTTTGCTCAGAATTCATAGCTATAATTAAAACAACAACAACAAAAAAAACCTCTTAGGATCTTTTCTCTGCAATTAACAGGAGCCCAACTCAAAATAGCCTAAGGAGAAAAGACTATCATAAGAAAATCCATGTGTTTCCCAGACTCCAAGAACTGGAATGTAGGTGGGTCACACTTAACCACACTTAAATACCACAAGCACTCTCTGTCCATCTTTTGTCTTTGTTTTGCCAGTCGGCTTCCTCCTTTGCTCACTGCCAGCTAACCTGCTGTAGTGCTCATGCGCGCACATGGGAAACGCAACTGCCAATAGGCCACATCTTTATGTTTCTTCCTTTTTGAACAGCAGCAAGACTGGCCTGAGTCTTAGTCTAATTCCAAACTCCTGGGAAAGGGTTAAGATTGATCCCTTTTGGGTCAGGTAGCCACCCCTGAATGAATTAATGGTAGCCACTGGGTCACAATGTATTAACTCAGCTCCCATCGCTGCCATATTTGTAAACATGTGGAGGGGACAGTTCCTAGGAAAGAATGGTACTGACTAGACAAAGGGTATTTATGTATCAGGATGCTTCGTGGCTGGGCACGGTGGCTCACACCTGTAATCCCTGCACTTTGGGAGGCCGAGGTGGGTGGATCACGAGATCAGGAGTTCAAGACCAGCCTGGCCAAGATGGTGAAACCCTGTCTCTACTAAAAATACAAAAATTAGCTGGGCGCAGTGGCAGGCTCCTGTAATCCCAACAGCTTAGGAGGCTGAGGCAGGAGAATTGCTTGAACTGGGAGTGTGGAGGTTGCAGTGAGCCGAGATCATGCCACTGAACTCCAGCCTGGGCAGCAAAGTGAGACTCCATCTAAAAAAAAAAAAAAGTGCTTTGGGCTGGTTATTTATTATGTCACATAACAAAAAGTCTTGCCTGAAATTTAGTGAGTCTGAGATTCAAGTCAATGCAATTTAACCAGTACTTATTGAGCACCTATTAAGTGCCAGGCACTGCTGGTGATGTATGAGGCAGGCAATAATCTCTGCCTTCAGGGAGCTTACATTCTATGGTTGGTCAATTCTGTGACTCAGCAGCATTAACAAATTCTCAGATTTTTTATTTGTTTGTTTTAATTCTGCCAACCCCAGCAAGTCAGGTACAACAATCCCTGACAACAGGAATTGAACCAAGACACATAAAGTTTTAGTAACTTACCTAAAGTCACACAAGAGCCTATGGAGGAACCATGAGACCAGACTCTTAACTGAAATACAGTGCTGGTCTTTTGGCTCTGGGGCTGGAGAAGGGCCCAGCCTTCCTGAAGCATGTGGCTACCTGATGCCCGAACAAAATCAGGGGCCTATGACCCAAGAATAGGTGGGGATGGCTTCTAGAGGGGAAACTACTGCAACTTCTATAGCCTGCTCATTGGGACCAATGTATCTTCAAATCTGAGAATTGACTGAGTTGGTAAAAACCACTGTATTTATAGTTAGAAGCTCTCCCTGAGGTCGTGGTTAGGAGATCAGGATAGAACTGGAGGTGGCTTACGCAGAATATAAGGGGCTTGTAAATCAAGGTTTCTATTTGCAAAGATGTTGATGAGCACAGAAGGGATAGAACTGATGGTTACAGCAGGGGGCAGTCTCCTAAACTGCAGAAAAGACACTTTGATGTAGCAGAAAGTATATGAAGTCTAGAATTTAGAGACTGTGGGTATCAATCCCTATAATGTAACAGCCAGAAAATTCTTAAGGTATGTTGGGGTATCATTTTAGCAGAGGTTGAGGAAAATTGTCTTCATTTGACTTTAACCAGGAAAGGTGCTTTTGGATCCCACGTGGGCAAACCTGCTATAGCTGATTGCCATTCAGTGTTGGAAACTAGGAACTTCTGGAAAGAAAAGGCATAAATTTAAACAGAATTTCTATAAATCTGAATAACGTAGAAAGAAGAGGAGGAGGAATCATAGATAATTACTCCTATGAAATACGAACTGGAGATATAACATCCTATATAAAGAGAATAATAATAAATCTTCATATTAAGAAACAAGGGAATTGCCGGGTGTGGTGGCTCATGCCTGTAATCCCAGCACTTTGAGAGGCTGAGGCAGGCGGATCACCTGAGGTCAGGAGGTGGAGACCAGCCTGGCCCACATGGTGAAACCCCGCCTCTACTAAAAATACAAAAATTAGCCAGGCATGGTGGCAGGCATCTGTAATCCCAGCTACTGGGGAGGCTGAGGCAGGAGAATCGCTTAAACTTGGGAGGCAGAGGTTGCAATGAGCCAAGATCGTGCCATTGCACTCCAGCATGGGTGACAGAACAAGACTCCATCTCAAAAAAAAAAAAAAAAAAAAAAAGAAACAAGGAAATCATCAAGAATGCTGATAAATACACAGATAGGACTTTGATTGTATTGGCTTTCTTTTTTCTTTGAGACGAGCTCACGTGATCCTCCTGCCTCCGCCTCCCGAGTAGCTGGGATTACAGTACAGGCTCACACTGCCATGCTGGCTAATTTTTTTCATTTTTTAGTAGAGACAAGAGTTTCACCATGTTGCTCAGGCTGGTCTCAAATGCCTGTTTTCAAGGGATCCACCTGCCTTGGCCTCCCTAAGTGCTGGGAATACAGGTGTGAACCACTGCGCCTGGCCTATGTTTGCAATGTTTTCTTTCATAAACTGAGTGGTGGGCACATGAATGTGTGTTTTATTATTCTCTATGCTTTTTTTTCCTGGAATATGTCATTAAAAAAGAAAAGCTTGGTATCATTTTGCCTTTTTGGAATCTGTCATTTGTAATTTGATGCTTTGTCAGTAGTGAGTGGGGAGGTGCAGAAGAGGAACTGAGTTCCGATGTCTTCTTGCTTCCAGAAGGAAGGACCAGATCTGAGATCTTAGACCATCGAGAATATTCCTCATACCATATTTGCGGTCATGGTACTACCCTCCCCTCCCTTTCTCCTGCCCCCTCGCAGTTTTTGCCTTTACATTCGGGAACTCAGTTGCATCCTACAATTTGCCACTGCCCCAGTTGCACCAAGGAGTGGGTGTAGTAGAAATTCAATATCCACTGGTATGTGTCATTGTTCCTGAGTCAACTTTGCTTTTCAAAAACACAATATGTTATTAAACAAAATCTCCCCTCTGTTCTGAACAACAGACTAGCAGTTGGTTTTTTTAATACATACTTGAGAAAAGTATACATGCTTAGTCCACTCGAAGGCTAATCACCTGCCAGGGTTTATTGGGAGTTGCTAGGGTGGGTCCCACCCACCCCTCACCACCAATTCTTGAGTCACACAATGGCAACATTTTGCTATAAAAATGCTAACTTCTCTTCTGTTGTACTTCTGCTGTTATTCAAAAACAGCCAAATGGATGTTATTGAAATCCGGTCCCAAGAAAGGTTGAAATTGCTCCCCAGCTGGGCCTGAGACCCTGTGTGCCAAATTTCAGCCTAAAGAGAATTCTTATATTTGAGTCACTCCGAGCAGCTGAAAATATGAGGTTTGGGGTGGAAATGCTAACAGACTCTTAACTATCATTTTGCAAACCATGTGATTATAACACAATGCAACCCCCCTCTGGAGCAGCTCTCTGGCAAAAGCAACAGAAACAAGACGTCTGGGCCCGAAAGTTCTGCCTTTACAAGCTTCTGCTGGGCTAGCAGCAGGCAGGGGAAGCCTAGTGATGCCATTGTCGACATTGCTGTTCTAGCTGACGTTAAAAGATGGGCCTCATTGGTGAATTTCTGTTAAATAGCATGAGCGTATACAGCTCATTCCTTTACAGGGTGCCTTGGAACGCAAGTTTATGGTCACCCTTGCCTGTTCTGGAAGTGTTATCACCAACACAGTGCTTGATTCCAACCAGACACGAATTGTTTGCCACCTCTAGTCCCATTGGCTTAGTCACACTTGCTCCCATTCCAACTTGGCAAAAATGCCTGCACTGCTTGGCCACTTGCTTCTATCATCTGGCATTTAGATGTGGGCTGAATCTCTCCTCAGTAGCATTCGGGGCCACAGAGATGCTTTGGTTCCAGGCGCCAAACACATGTTCCAGACAGTGAGTGTCCAAATGTAGGTAGAGTTTCCATGGGCTGATTCATTCATGCAACCCTCATAGGATGGAGGGGCAATCAGAGCTTCTTGAAGGCAGCCCCCTAGAGCACTATTTCTAGAAGAGTCTCTCACCACACCTCCCAGAACATTCAGCCCTCTATAGGGCTATGACAAAAGGTAAATTTCTCCCAAGGCCCAGTCAAACTGTGGCTTATCTGTTTCTGCCACTCACTAGCCAGTCTACTTTGGGCAAAAAAATTACATGCATTGATGGGTAAATCTCAGTTTCCTAAGGGGCAGAACCTGCCTTCTGTCTGTTTGTGAAGATCGTAGAATGTGAGAGTATTTTCTAAACTGCTATGCACCATATACATTTTTGGCCATGATATCTCCAAAATTGCATCATAGCTTCAAAATTCAAATTTCAGCTAAACTACAATTGAAGTCAATAGGAGTGGATTTTAAAGATCTGCTTCCATTAGAAATAGCAGGCCACAGGTTCTGAGAATTAGTATTTGTTGGGTGTTTGATACATACTCAGTTCTCTGTTAAGGACTGTGAAGATGGCTAGGCATGGTGGCTAACACCTGTAATCCCAGCACTTTGGGAGACCAAGGCAGGCGAATCACTTGAGGTCAAGAGTTCAAAACCAGCCTGGCAAACATGGCAAAACTCCGTCTCTACTAAAAAATAGCAAAAATTAGCTGGGCATGGTGGCAGGCGCCTGTAGTCCCAGCTGCTCAGGAGGCTGAGGCACAAGAATCGCTTGAACCTGGGAGGCAGAAGTTGCAGTGAGCTGAGATCATGCCACTGCACTCCAGCGTGGGCAACAAAGCAAGACTCTGTCTCAAAAAAAAAAAAAAATGGACTGTGAGAGATACATGGTAAGTGAAGACATGATTCGTAATATTAACAAGATTATGATTTAACGTAAAACAAAAGATACTTTGATAATTAAGTGAGAGATGCTCTAGATACAGTAACAATTCAAAAATAAAGAGGAGCTGTGAGGGCTGGAGAAATGGGGTAGCTTCATGGATAATGCATGTGATAGATTCTGTCATTTGTGTCTGTCAAGGACCCTTTTTTAAGGGTATCTTAGTCCATTCTGCTATAACAAAACACTTTAGACAGGGCAATTAATAATCAACAGAAATTTATTTCTTACAGTTTTAGAGGCTGGGAAGTCTAAGGCAGCAGTAGATTTGGTGTCTGGCAAACACTTGCTCTCTGCTTGAGTGCCGTAGTACAATCACAGATCATGGTAGCCTTGACCTCCTGGGCTCAAACAATCTTCCTACTTCAGCCTCCCCAGTAGCTGGGGCTACAGGCACAAGCCACCATGCCCAGCTAATTTCTGTATTTTTTGTAGAAACAGGGTTCTGCGGCCAGGCGCGGTGGCTCACGCCTTAATCCCAGCACTTTGGGAGGCCAAGGCAGGTGGATCACTTGAAGCCAGGAGTTCAAGATTGGCCAACATAGCGAAACCCCATCTCTACTAAAAATACAAAAATTAGCCAGGCATAGTGGCACATGCCTGTAATCCCAACTACTCAGGAGGCTGAGACACGAAAATCACTTGAACCTGGGAAGTGGAGGTTGCAGTGAGCCTAAATGGTGCCACTGCACTCCAACCTGAGCGACAGAGTGAGACTCTTGTCTCAAAAATGAAAGAAAAGGAGATAGAGAGAGAGAGAGACAGAGAGAAGAAAGAAGAAAAGAAAGAAAGAAAGAAAGAAAGAAAA